>NC_132862.1:16922668-17260168 GCF_048164855.1 Canis lupus baileyi | reverse complement strand
TCCAAGTGTGCTATACATAGTATGGTTACATGTAAATGTGGTTTGTGGACCAGAGACATAATATAGCATGTATTCCTTACTGTAGGTTTTTTTTTCTTTTTGCCATTTGTGTATTCATTTTGCATTTTTATTTTTACTTTTTCCAGATTTATTGAGGTAAAGTTGATCAAAAAGCTGAAAACTTTTTGAAAATGTAGAGATCCAGGGTGCTGGTAGGATGAAGACAAGGGGAGCAGCTAAAAGAATGGTGAGAGAAGATATTTTTAGTAACTATTACACATGAACATTTTGGTTATCTGGGGAAAAAAAGAACCCCATGTTTTATTATATTTTAAAATTATTACTAATCCCACCATATGTCATTGCTCCAAAAGTCTGAAACCATATCTTTTTTTTTTTTTCAAAATTTTATTTATTTATTCATGGGAGACACAGAGAGAGAGGCAAACACGGGCAGAGGGAGAAGCAGGCTCCATGCAGGGAGCCTGACCTGGGACTCAATCTCGGGTCTCCAGGATCACACCCTGGGCCAAAGGTGGCACCAAACTGCTGAGCCACCTGGGCGGCCCTGAAACCATATCTAAACAGTAAAATATAATATGCTTGCTTTGCAATTGTACACTCTTACCTCACTTATATTTGAATCTGTTATCTGCCCCTGGGTACTCATTATTTTAATCAGTCTATCTTTTATGTTGGGAGGCAAAGGCTTAATGTCTGTGATATATCTGGAAATATTCTTCATGAAGCACCACAGGCATCTGAAATACAAATACAATATAATAAATTACATGGTACTGGTACCGATTTCTAATAACTTATGCTGTTTGCTTGCACTTAGTCTTTTCATAAACAGGGTGTACATGGTTTATTAATATTTGCAACTAAAGCTTGCTAAGATTCAAAAGCCTTGCACATGCCTGGTTAGGCTCTGAGGCTTTTCCCTTTGCATTTTTTTCTCAGCAAACCTCATTTACTAAAATGCATTCTAAGTTACAAAAAAAAAAAAAACCTTTTCCTAAGGCAGCCTCTGTAATTCCTAAGATATAGTTACTATCAAGATTTCAGTTACATATTCCTAAATAAATATTGAGCTAGGGCCTACGAACTGACAAGTTTTATCTATTAATGCAGCAAAATTTTCTCTATTTTTCTTAAAAGTTATGTATATAATGAAATCATGAGAGAACTACAACCACAAAGACTGCACAAATTGTACAAGTCATAGAGATAACAAACTTGGTGCCAGGAATGTATATGCATAAAGCAGAGTTATCAGAGGAGGCAATAACCAAGGCCCATATGACCAACATATCTCATATGTAGTCTGAAATTCCAACTCTCTGAGAAACTCATACTATAAACAAACAAACAAAAAACAAACATAAATCTTACTTAAACCTCTGATGACAAATACTTCCACATATATATAATTTTACGTTCATGAATTTCTCTGCCCTATCCCTTCCCCTTCTGTTAGATTAGTTCCTCCCACTAATAGCTAGTGTATATTCTTTTTTTATATATATGTACGTGTGCACACACCTGCATTTTGGGGGTGGATCACTATTTCCTAAAATAGCCTCACCTGTAGACTCAGTTTTCTGTACCCTTTTTCATTCAATAATATCTTACAAAATTCTTCAAATCAAGTATAGTTCTAATGCTTCTTTACTGGCTTTATATATTTTACAGCATGGAGGATTTATTTAGTCATTCTCCTACTTACAAACATTCCACTGTTTCTAGGACATGTTAATATACATTGTCAGATTGTTTTCTAGAAAGTCTGTAATACTTCATATTTTTATCAGCAGTACTAGAGTACTGTATTCCTCTACATCTTTCAAGCAACAGGTTCATTTTATTTTTCCATTTATCTCAGTTTTCTCCGTTTCCCAATCCCATCTCCCACCACTCGAGGAATCCATTCTAATGTCTAATGTGTATCCTTTCATTGTATGTGTCCTTTTAACATGCTTATTGTATTTCTGATTTACATATCTGGTATTTGTCATAGATTTGTTTAGTTTTTTTTTTTAATTTTTATTTATTTATGATAGTCACACAGATTGAGAGAGAGAGAGGCAGAGACACAGGCAGAGGGAGAAGCAGGCTCCATGCTCTGGGAGCCCGACGTGGGATTCGATCCCGGGTCTCCAGGATCGCGCCCTGGGCCAAAGGCAGGCGCCAAACCGCTGTGCCACCCAGGGATCCCAGATTTGTTTAGTTTTTCACTTACCAATGTTTTTAGGATCTACCTATCCTTGGGGGGTGGGGGTGAATGGGTGACGGGCACTGAGGGGGGCACTTGACGGGATGAGCACTGGGTGTTATTCTGTAAGTTGGCAAATTGAACACCAATAAAAAATAAATTTATTAGAAAAAAAAAAGATGTACCTATCCTTAAATGTTGGACAGTCTCATGTGTGAAAAGTGGTATCTCATTATTACTTTAATTTTTATTTCTCTCATTACTAGTAAATTTGATATCTTTCCATGAACTTGCTGGCCATCTGGATATGCTTTTCTCTAAATTGTCTATTAATTTCCTTTGCCTATTTTGCTATTTTTTGACTTAAATTCCTAAGAGTTGTTTTTTATTTGCCAAATAAATGACTAAATTTGTATTTATGAGTATTCAGAGAATGTATATTCTTGAAGAGATGTAATGTTGTATTTTACATGTATGCCTAAATATATCTCTACATGTATATGTATATGTACACAGATATATTATGTGAATATGATAGTATTATTTAATTCTTCTGTTATTTTTTCTACAGTATTTATAGAACTCTTTTTTTAAAAAAGATCTTATTTATTTTAGGGAGACAGAACAAGTGTGAGTGGAGGGGAAGAGCAGACTGCACTGAATATGGATCTGGACACAGGGCTTGATCTCACAACCCTGAGATCATGACCTGACCTGAAATCAAGAACTGGATGCTTAACCAACTGTGCCACCCAGGCGCCCCTAAATTTGTAGAATTTCTAATTTACAATACTTGTACTTTTAAAAAAGATTTTATTTATTTGAGATGGACCATGCATGGATGGGGGGCATGCAGAGGGAAAAGGAGAAACAGGTTCTCTACTGGGAAGTGAGCCTGATGTGGGCTCAATCCCAGTACCCCAGAATCATGACCCGAGCCAAAGGCAGATGCTTAACTGACTGAGCCACCCACATGCCCTGACAATACTTATATTTTGAAATCAAATTTTACTTTCCAAAAAAAAAAAAAAAAAAAAAAAAAAAAAAAAAAAAAAAATTTTACTTTCCTTTCTACTGGTTTTTGTTTTTTGTACATTACTGTTTTATAATGAAAAATTTAAAAATACATAAAAATAAACTAGGATGACATAAAATCTATGCAGCATAAATCTAGAATTTTAAATTTTTAATAATTCTAAATAATTTTTAATAAATTCAAAATTTATTCTTTATCATAGTGTGTCAGATCTTTCTTAAGAAATAAAATATTTCAGGGATCCCTGGGTGGCGCAGCGGTTTGGCGCCTGCCTTTGGCCCAGGGCGTGTTCCCGGAGACCCGGAATCGAGTCCCACGTCGGGCTCCTGGTGCATGGAGCCTGCTTCTCCCTCTCTCTGCCTGTGTCTCTGCCTCTCTCTCTCTCTGTAACTATCATAAATAAATAAAAATAAAAAAAAATTAAAAAAAAGAAATAAAATATTTCAGGTATAAATAAAGCCTCCTGTGTACATCCACATAGGTTTATTCTTTATCTCCCTTTGCAGAGGTAACCACTACCATGAAATTTTTAAAAAGTTTGTATCCATGATTTTATTATCATTTTAACTATAGTATATATGCATAAATAATATTGTTTTCTATACTTGTTTTTTTATTTTTTAAGTTTTTATTTATTTATTCATAAGAGACAGAAAGAGAGGCAGAGACACAGGCAGAGGGAGAAGCTGGCTCTATGCATGGAGCCCAACGTGGGACTTGATCCCAGGTCTCCAGGATCATGCCCTGGGCTGAAGGTGGTGCTAAACTGCTGAGCCACCAGGCTGCCACTGTTTTCTATACTTGTAAAATGTAGAGAAGTGTATTAAGTTTCCTACCATGGCTGAACTTGTCAATTGTCCTTGTATGTGACAATCTTCCTGTTTTATAAGACTTGGGTGTTAATGGCAAATTCATGATCATTACATCTTCTTGTGGAATATTCCCTTTATCATTAAGTAATATCTCTCTATCCATATTATTTTTCACATCAGATTGTATTCAGTCTGCTTTTAATATTGTTCTACCATCTTTCTTTGCTGACATGATTACAAGAACCATCTTGTAATTGTTGCAGGTAGCTGTAGTTTGTCCATTTGAATTTTGTTTATGTCCATTTTCAATGCTGCATAATACTCCATTGTTTGAACTGCTGATGTACAATTGGGTGGTTTATAAGTTACTATTATGAATAATATTCATATGAATACTCTTGGACAGGTCTTTTGGTGCATGTGTTCCTGTGTTTTGATCGAGTACATGCCTAGGAGTGGAATTGCTGGCTCATAAGGTATGCAAATGTTTAGCTTAATGCCAAACGTTTTCTGAAATGACTGTACTGATCCTACTTTCATTCAATAGGAGTTTCTGGAATCCATATCCTTGCCAACACTCAGCATTATCAGTCTTTTTAATTTTAGCCAATTTATGAATATAATGGTGGCAATACAATATGACTTTGAATTGTAGCATTCAAATCAGGGATTTGAATTTATTTATTCATTAATTTGAGCATGTTTTCATTTTTTTATTGTAATTTGGATAGTCTCTTGAGGAGTATCTGTTCAAGTATCCTGCCCAGTTTTTTGGGGGGTCTATGTTTTACTTAGTGGTATGTAGAGTTCCTTTTATATTTTGGATGTGAGCTTTCTGTTGGTTATATATGTTGCAAATATATTTCCCATTCTGTGGATTGTCTTTTCATTTTCTTAATTATGTCTTATGTTGAAGAGAAGTATAATCTAATGCAGCCTAATATATTTTCTTTATGATAAATTTCTTTTGTGTTCTGTTTATGAACTCTTTCAATGTCCTAAGTTCATGAAGATATTCTATGCTTTCTTCTAAAAAAATTCATTACATGAATTGTTTTACCTTTCACTTAAAAAACAAATTTTTTAATTAAGTGATCTCTATGCCCAACGTGGGGCTCAAACTCACAATCCTGAGATCAAGAGTTGCATACTCTACTGATTGAGCCAGCCAGGCACCCCTAGTTTTCGACTTAAAAACTACCTGGAGGGGACGGCTGGGTGGCTCAGTGTTTGAGCGTCTACCTTTCACCCACGGCATGATCTTGGAGTCCCGGGATCGACTCCCACATTAGGCTCCCTGCATGGAGCCTGCTTCTCCCTCTGCCTTGTGTTTCTGCCCCTCTCTCTCTGTGTTCTCATGAATAAATAAATAAAATCTTAAAAAAAAAAAAAGAAATAAAAAAATAAAAACTACCTGGAATTGATTGTTGCAAGTGTAAAAAACTATGCAGTGTCTGAGTTTTACCCCACTTACAAACTTACAAGTGAGCCTATTACCAATTTCTGAATGCTGGCAGAAAACAAGAAATTCTTGGGTCAAAGAAAAAGGGCTTTATTACTCATGACAAGAGCAGTAGCCAGAGCTTCACATTTATGTTAGTTTCCCATGCCCTCCTTTTTTTTAAAAAATAGAATTTATTTCTTCCCCCTATGCAGTCTTAAGTCCTACAGTATAATGTAGATAGAGCTCAGACGAATGCTTGCTCACACAGCAGGTTATATTGTAGAAGACGACACTAAGCTTGGGTGATTCACAACTTTTATAGTAAACTGAAGCAAGTCTGCTTTTTTGGGGGGAAGGAGACAATATTTGCTGCACAAACAACCTTCAGCAATGCCCCAGCTAAAGAGTAGTCAAGATCCTACATTCTTGGGACGCCTGGGTGGCTTAGCAGTTGAGTGTTTGCTTTTGGCTCAGGGCGTGATCCCGGAGTCCCAGGATTAAGTCCCACATCAGGCTCCCTGCATGGAGCCTGCTTCTCCCTCTGCCTGTGTCTCTGCCTCTATCTCTCTGTTTCTCATGAATAAATAAATAAAATCTTAAAAAAAAAAAAAATCCTACATTCTTGGCATACCCATAAGGTTCATGGCAGATTGCTTCTCCCAATATCTACCCAGGATGTTCTTGGCTGAACTCAAATATTTGTATGAGTATACCACTGTCAGCTACTCTAATTAATTTGACCAACAAAGGCAGAAGCCAAATCTGTTCAATTTGTCTCTTAAAGCATTTAATTAAGGCTACTATCAATAGTATTCCAAGTAGCAAGATAAAGCCCATCTTTAGTAATGACCTTGACAGCACCCCCAGGGTCCCAGACTCAGGTAACTGTGAATAAGTATGCAAGAGGGGGGAGGAACAATAAGTCTATTTTAGACAGACAAGATGTTGTCCAATCTATCATCCACTATGAAACATGCAAAGGAATTTAAATTGTTTCAATGACTATATTTTTCTTTTGTAGGGATTCTATTGTTTTTTTTAGGGATTCTAATTAAAAGGAAAAAAATTGGGGTGCTTGGGTGGCTCAGTCAGTTAAGTGTCTACCTTTGGCTTGGGTGTGATCCCATGGTCCTGGGAGTCAAGCCCTACATCAGGCTCCCTGCTCTGTAAGGAGTCAGCTTCTCCTTCTGCCTTTCCTCCCTGATTGTGCTCTCTTGCTCTCTCAAATAAATAACATCTTTAAAAAAAAATCTATTATTTGTATTCTCTTAAGGATAACTGTTCCTTTGTTTTTTTTAAATTTTTTTTTATATTTATTTATGATAGTCACAGGGAGAGAGAGAGAGAGGCTGAAACACAGGCAGAGGGAGAAGCAGGCTCCATGCACCGGGAGCCCGATGTGGGATTCGATCCCGGGTCTCCAGGATTGCGCCCTGGGCCAAAGGCAGGCGCCAAACCGCTGCGCCACCCAGGGATCCCCTGTTCCTTTGTTTTTAAATACTTTCAATACATTTGTTTTAAAATACCTTTCAAATTATTCTATTATTTGTAGTTCTTCAAGTGTCAGTTCTATATTTTCTGCTGAGTCTCTTTCGTGCTATTTTTTTGTAGATTTTTTTTTTTAATTCTTTAATCTCAGGAAGACTCCCTGCTGAGTCTAGAGCCTGATGTGAGGCTGGACACAGGGATCTAGGCAGGGCTCAGCCTCACAACCCTGAGATCATGACTTGAGCCAAAATCAAGAGTTGGTCCCTTAACCAACTGAGCTACTCTACTCAGGTGCCCACCCACCCTCCTTTTTTTAAAAAAAAGTTTTTATTGTTAAAGTCTTTTACTCAAGTAGTTTTGCACGAGAGACCTGTGTGTTGTGATGTGAAGCCATTCCCATAGTGAAGGTTTGAGTTTTCTCTGATTAAGGATCTTGTGTTTGTCTGGTTGGGCTTTAATCACAAAATACCACAGACTGGCAGACTCATAAACAATACAAATTTAATCCTCACAGCTCTGGATGCTGTAATTCTGAGATCAGAGTGCTAGCTAGCATGGTTGAATAAGGGCCCTCTTCCTGGTTCATATTCAGTGCCATCTCTCTGTCCTCACATGGTAGAAGGGTATGGAGATTTCTCTGGAAATTTTTAAAGGGCACTAATTCCAATCATGAGGTCTCTACTCTCATGATTTAAACACCTCCAAAAAGCCCACACCTACTAATACCATCACCTTTGGGGGTTAGGATTTTATTTTATTTTTATTTTTTATTATTTTTTTAAAGATTTTATTTATTTATTCATGAGAGACAGAGAGAGGCAGAGACACAGGCAGAGGGAGAAGCAGGCTCCATGCAGAGAGCCTGACCCGGGACTCCAGGATCACTTTCAGCCCTGGGCTGAAAGCAGGTGCTAAAACGCTGAGCCACCCAGGGATCTCCAGGGGCGGGTTTTAGGATTTTAACATATGAATTTGGGGCTTACAAAAACATTTAGCCCATAGCAGATCCCAGGAGTATTCACAAGTTCCAAAGCAAAGTTAATGTCATTTATTCACCTTGAGCTTTCTGCAACATATTCATGGTGAAAATTCAAACCATACACCTATGCATAATAAATATGAAAGATCAATTTTTCAACAGGAATTTCACTTTTGGCTGGGACTTTACATCCTTGTTAGGGGATACGGGTTTCTCTTGGCGGGTGGGGCATTAACCTCAAGCTAGGTGGTTCTGCAGCAGGGGTATATTCTGAAGGAGCTGAGTAATGCAAACTATCTGTTGACTATTCTCTCCACGGGTGAGCAGCAAGTCCTTCCCAGAAGAGTGATCTGAGTGGCACATCTCCATGTGTATCACTCTCATTTTCCAAAACTACCTTTCATTTAGGTGTTTGTACATTTTAAGTAATTCATACTGAATGGGTAGTAAGTTCTTATTTCCCAATTCTCATTCTCCTTGACTTTGTTATATTGAAATCAGATACTCCATCATCAACAGAAATTTATATCATTTATTCTAAAAGTTAAAAGCTTAATGAAAACATTCCCAGATTTTGTAATGGCTTTATTAAGATCTAACTGACATAACATTGGTGTTTTTTTTTAGCATATCCAGAGTTGTGCATTTGTCATCACTAATTCCAGAACATTTTCATTACTCTAAAAATAAATCTTTGGGCAGCCCGGGTGGCGCGGCGGTTTAGCACCGCCTGCAGCCCGGGGTGTGATCCTGGAGACCCAGGACCGAGTCCCACATCGGGCTTCCTGCATGGAGCCTGCTTCTCCCTCTGCCTGTGTCTCTCTGCCTCTCGCTCTCTCTGTGTCTCTCATAATAAATAAATAGATCTTAAAAAAAATAAATCTTGTACCCATTAGCAGTCAGCTGCCAATCTCTCCCATCTCCCACCAATCTATTTTATCTCTCTAGGTTAGCCTATACTGCACATCCACATAAATTGAATCATATATGGTTTTTTATTACTGGCTTCTTTTACTTAGCATAACATTTTTTAAGTTCTTCCATTTCAATTACTGTACTTTTTCAATTCCAGAATTTCCTTTAGGTTCTTTCGAATATACAATTGCTATTTCCTTACTGATATTGTCTATTTGATGAGACACTGTCATCATCTTTCCTGAAATCAAGGTGAAATTCATAAAATATAATTAAAGTGTACAATTCGGTGGCATTTTGTACATTCACAAATGTACAAAATATTGTGCAACTGCCACCTTTATCTAGTTATAAAACAGCTGCACTAGCTCAAAAGAAAATGTGTACCTATTAAGGATTCAGTCTCCATTCCTCTCTCCACTGGATATTTGACAACTACCAACTAGCTTTCCATTGCTATGGATTTATCTATTTCAGATATTTCATATAAATTAATTCATATAATATGTGGCCTTTTGTTTCTGGCTTCATCCACTCAGCATAGTTTCCAAGGTGCATCCATGTTGTTGCATGTATCAGTACTTCATTTCTTTTTATTTCTTTTTTATTTTTTTAATTTATTTTTTACTTCATTTCTTTTTAATGGCTGAATGGTATTTCATTAATGTGTATACCACATTAAAAAATTATTTTTAAGTAATCTCTACCCCCAACAGGGGACTTGAACTCAAAATCCTTCTGAGATCAAGAGTAGTATGTTTTACTGGTTGAGCCAGCTAGACACCCCCCACATTTTATTTATTGATCATTGGTGATGGACATTTTGGTTGTTTCCACTTTTTGGCTATTGTGAATACTTCTGCTATGAACATATATATACAAGTATTTGAGTATCTAGTTTCAGTTCTTTTGGATATATACCTGGGAGTAGAATTGCTGCGTAATATGATAATTCTATGTTTAACTTCTTAAGGAATGGCCAAGCAGTTTTCTCCTTTATGTCTTAATATATGGCTTCCTTTAGTTCTTTGAATACATTTATAATAATTTCTCTGAAGTCTTGCTAACTCCAACATCTGGGTCCTCTCTAAGGCAGTTTCTACTGCCCATTTTTTCCCTATGTATGCGTCAAAGTTTCTGTCTGTCTCAAGTTTTTTTTGAAAACAGGACAGTTTAGATAGTATAACGCAGTAACTCTGGATACTGATCCCACACATTTCTGATTATTTACTTTAGTGACATGGTTGGAATATTTTAGTGAAGGCCATTTCCCTCACTGTCTGCAACCTCTGATTTGCTTCTTAGTGGGCCCAGCTTGGACATAAGCCTTATTCCCCTAGGATGTCAGTGGTTTCAGTAGGGCTCTCTGCAACTATCTCTTTTTCTGATTATTCTGTTAAGTCTGTATAAGTATCACACAGCTGTCAACCTTGGCTCATTACAGATTAATTGCTCTAATGTTTTCAATAATGTGTGGAGTATAAATTGCTCCACAATGTCATCCACTTCATTTTGGACTCCTTTGTAGTATTCATTTCTGAGATCAGTGTTAAGGTTTGCTCTGACTGTAGGGCAGGCTCTTGTTGGATGTCCCTTTCCCTGGTTCTCTCTGGTGAATTTCCTGGTCTATGGTTCAGCTTGCATTTCACATGAAGCTATCAGACTGTTAATACTTATTTAGATTTGAATTTCCTCCACTCTCTGTTTCAAATAAAATCTTCTTGACAGCTTTAGAATTTTTTGCAGCCTATCTTTGTTCCTGAGACAAATCTCAAAGCTACAATTTCAGAGCTGGAAACAAGGACAACTGATTTCTTTCTTTCTTTTCTTTTCTTTCTCTTTCTTTCTTCTTTCTTTTCTTCCTTTCTCTTTCTTTCTTTCCTTTCTTTCTTTTTCTCTCCTTCCTTCCTTCCTTCCTTCCTTCCTTCCTTCCTTCCTTCCTTCCATCCATCCATCCATCCATCCATCCATCCTGGTTTTATTTATTTATTCATGAGATACACACACACAGAGGCAGAGACATATGCAGAGTGAGAAGAAGGCTCCCTGTGGGGAGAGCCTGATGTGGGAATGGATCCTAGGACCCCAGGATCACGACCTGAGCCAAAGGCAGATGCTCAACCAGTGAGACACCCAGGTGCCCCAAGGATGATCTTTCTGAGTGAAATCCTACTTTAGGATCAGAGTGCTGGGAACTGCCTCTGGTCTCCCTAGCTTGCCTCTCCTAGGATGGAACCTCTACCCATGAATGAGCTGGGATAAGGGAGATCAGCATCCCAGTTCTCAACATGCCATGCTGAAATAGAGCCTCTACCCTAGAAGCAGGGGTTAGGTGAAGGTAGCAATCCCCCAACTGTCAATCATACTCACCCATAATTTAGCCTGTGAACAAGTATCAGGGGGAGGAATGTGACAAGAAATGCTGGCATTCTGTTCTTCTCAGGAAAATACTGAAGTCCTTGACTAGGAGCTGGGCGGGGAGAGGTAGCCCCATCACCTTAGCCATATCCATCTGGAGTGGCGTAGACTCTCGTTGTTCTTATTGAGTTTTATTTTATTTTTCTTATTGACTTTTAAAGGATTATATTGAATGAATGTTTTTTCATTTGCTGTATGCCCTTAGGAAGATTTCCAGAGACTTTAAGCAGTTTGTTGTCTTTTATAATTTTCAACTTTTATTCTTACTTAACGAGGGAGCAAATGTGGAGTTCCTCATGTTGTCTTTTTTAAGTCTTCCAAATACCATCAATCGTCTCATCCATGTAACACCTGTATCCTATTAATAAGAAACATGGTAACTCCTTTTCTTTCAAAGATGTACTTGGACTCTTTAAATAAATTGGTCATTTTAGGTTTGATTACTTTTCAGTATGAGGTCTTTCTATCCCAATTGATTCTAGAATTCTCGGAAAGAAATGGTGAGAAACATTTCACCAAAAGACAGACCTACTCATGTATTTTCAAAAATCCATAAAACTGGTAAATTGTTTAAAAAATTGAGGTGAGACAGTTTTCCAAATTCTGGCTGGGGGGTCACAGTTAGGTCTTTTACATCCATTGGTATGCACAGAAGGTAAGGTCCTGACTGCTCTTTATTTGGGCCATTTCTCAGGTAGATTGTGTTTGCAGCAAACAGTTCTGAGAGATAAGGCATTGTCTCCCTCCAAGAAAGGACAGGTTTGCTTATTTCTAGTTATGAAACTGTTATCACTCAAGCTCAATGTTTTTTTCCTGTAAGATACCCACTGTGCAGGCATCCATCTGAGCCCTCTGTTGTTACCCTTATAGGATTTGGGGAAGAAGGGCAACTGAGGCAAATTGCTCTTGTGGCTTGCTATGCCTTAACAAAGTCCTTTGTCACTAGCCCAGAAATCTTGTGTCTTCTGCTAGTATCCACGAAACAGTAACAGTCTCAAGTAAAATCAAGTCGTAGATCTAATGATTTTTGTGATGAGAACTGGATGCTAATGGAAACAAAGCTTTATGGAAGAGGGAAAAGAAAGGTTCTGTGGGCCAGGTCTGGGGATATGAGGAGATTGAGACCTGGTAGCAAATGCTCTCCTCATTTATAGCAATTTGTGCTCCAACCCAAAATGGTATTTAAAAAAAAATACCACCTCTAGTCAATGTACTCTGGCAAGACAATTTTTTGATCCACCTGACGCAAGCAGCAGCTGCAGCTGTTAATCTGACTTGCTGTGGGGTTTCTCATCCCTGTCCAGAAAAATTTGCATGGATATGGATGGCTCTGAACTTCCTTGTATTACAATTAAGGCTGCAATTAAGCAGTGACATTGTCCATGTGGCATAAGCAAAACGATGTCAAAGTGATCCAAATTAAGCTTAACGATAAATTCAAACTAGAGTGACTTGTGTCTCTTTAGTCTATATGGATATATGTAGAGAAGAATAGGCTATGGAATATTTCTCAGTTGGATTGAGGATTTCTCTTTGGCCCATCTATTGTCCCTCGTAATTACTGATGATATTGTCAAAGATTAATGGGTGAGCTTAAATTTCCTTGTGCAGGTCATAATGGATACTATTCTGGGCTTATTCTACATCTTGGCTGTCTGAAATAAGATCTATTGGTCTCCCTTGGGATTTATTCAGTTAGCCGAGTCTGGGATCTTGGGGGCAGAACTGAGGTCAACACTGCAGATTGGCCTCATCCTGCTTCTTGAAACTCTATTAATAGCCTTTGTTAAATGCTGTATGATACAAATTGAATACATTTGGTCCTAGCCTTTGCTGATCAAATTAATCAGTGAGGTTGAAAAAGTGTCATGCTCATGTGATAATTTGTCAGGAGCCAAGATGGTAGGACCAAAAGGTAGGATGTTGGGAAAGGCAGTTCTTTCTGGATTTTTCATCATCATGCCTGTCTTGCTGTGAATGACAAGAATACATGGTCCTAATATGTTTTATCTGGTCCATTCTCAGGGTTGTGTTTATAATGATCAACCCTGTCCAATAAAGTAATGTCTCCCTCCAGGACAAAGAGGTTGCTTACTGCTTACTATACAATGGCAAGTCCCCAAATTTCGTTTCTGTAACGCACCTCATGGCTTGATTAGACATTCATTTGGGCTGGGTTTCTCTCCTAGAATGCTACCCACTGCTTGTGTTGGCATCCATCTGAGCCACCTGTGTTGCTTCTGTGTGTCTTGGAGGTCAAGAGGAAGTGACATAAACATGCTAATGCTCATGCTGCTTGTTGTGCAATAAATAATAAAGTCCATTGTGCCTTTGACCCAAGAGACTTTGTTCTATCAGCGTCCATGAAACAAGACCAGGCTAAAAAATGTATTAGCTTATAAGAAGGGTAAAATCAAATTCTATACTAATATTCACTCCCCTTATATTTTCCTTTATGCAGATTGCAGCTATATTTTAAATGTTTCCTTTTTCCCCACAATGCCATCCTTTTTTTTCTGCCCCATCTCTCTCCCTAAGTCTTTTTCATCTGAGTCCTTTAGGGTCCTCTTTGAGCTCAGCTGTCTAGCCTGTGTCATGTATTCCCACAGTCAATGGTTTCCTCTTTCTGCTCCAGTTCCCTCCAGCAGCAACATCAGTGAGCTGGGACACAAACAAATTCAGCATTTTGAAAAATGCTGCCCTGAGAAGTGTTACATAGCTCATGAAGACTATCTAAAAGTCTGTTGGTCAAACCAAGAAAGTTTATTAAATTTACCACAGCACAGATTTGACAGGATTTGGGTAGTGTCTCAATAGGGAAGAGCTACATAAAGAGTACATCAGGATTCTCCCTCCAAGATGGAGAATGGGTTAATATTAGGCATAATCTGTGACTTAGTAGTGTTAAGACTGATGGACACAGGGTCTCAAAGCAGGTGAACAATCTATCCTGATAAACATAATGTTTGCTTTAACAACCAAATGTTTGTTTAGATAAAATGGTTGCAAAAATTTTCTGGAGCAAGTTATATTGACATAAGCGATCTCAGTTTTCAGGCCTAACAGTTGACACAGGTGGTCTATGTTCTCAAGACAAAATGAAAACTGGCCAGCTAAAACTTAGCAAAATCTTCAAAAGCTGTAAAAAAAAAAAAAAAAAGGGTGAGGTGGGGAGAGATAGATATCCAATATGAACTGCTCCAAATTTTGTAGTTAAAAGAAACAACTTATTTATATTTAACCCATTAATTATATGGTGAATTAATATAACAAGAAATGATTTTTGGCAAAATGGCCTACTTTTATTATGAATATTGCATAAAATTTAGTCTTGGTCTTCTTTTCTCCTCCCCATATTCTCTCCCTTAAACTTAAAAATGGCTTCATCTATTACTTATTAGATATTACTTCTAATTTTAGACTCAATCCTTGATCTTGCTTTCAGATTATAAATTATAGTATCTTTATCTGCTTGTATGATATTTCTACTGGATGTTCTGATTCATTTTCCTCATAAGACACTTAACTTCTCCATGATTATCTAATGACATCACAATTCTCCTGGTCAACAAAGCTAAAAACTTTAGAATATGTTTTGCCTTTTCTTTTTTTTTTTTTTTAATTTTTTTATTTACTTATGATAGTCACACAGAGAGAGAGAGAGAGAGAGAGGCAGAGACACAGGCAGAGGGAGAAGCAGGCTCCATGCACCGGGAGCCTGACATGGGATTCGATCCCGGGTCTCCAGGATCGCGCCCTGGGCCAAAGGCAGGCGCTAAACCGCTGCGCCACCCAGGGATCCCTGTTTTGCCTTTTCCCTTTCTTTCATCCTTCTATTCAAAACTATTGACCACATCCCGGATCCAAAGGAATCTCTAAGGCAGTGCTATTCAAAGTGCTAGTAAGTGAGGAGACTGGGATCTCATGCAAGGATGTAAACCAAGCAGTTTCCTTCACAGAGAAGTTCCATTCTCTGGACTAAACAGTACACTCAGTAAGAGTTGACTGTTAACCTGGATCAAGCTCCTTACCTTGTTACAATCTAGAAATAGCTTGCTGACCAACCACCAGCCAGAACATCCATTTCCCCAAAAGGATTAGGAAATATGATTCTCAAGGCAAATATGGACTCTCATATGGGGAACACTTTAGTATGACAATAAAGGTCATATGGTCATTTTTTGCTTTATTTCCAAGGTCTAGATAATTTTCCTAATGTGTTATTGTTTCCTCTTTTTCACTAAGTACTGTTTTATTTATTTATTAATTATATGTTAGTTATTCATCAAGAGAAACTATTCCATAATCCAATATTCATGTTTCATAGTTCAGGAATACAGATGAGTGACAAACTCCCATGGAATTCAACCCAAACAAATTCTTTATGTTTCAAAATCACTTTGCACTCTGAAAGATACCAGCCTTCTTCACCTCCTCAAAATCTTTCAAGGAATCATAATTTCTGTATAAATCTGCATACTCCTTCTGTATTGATTAGACCACAGCAAAATTACAGAAAGATGCAACCCCAGGGATACAGTGAATGTTCCAACAATATGAAATCACAGATGCTTGGCCAGAAAGCCTCACATCTGAGGTTTTGTCAAAGCATTGGAAGTCATGGTCGTTATTCTGAACACCAACCTCAAACCTAACATTCTTCCTAACTCACCAAGCACTATGTTTGATTTTTTAAAAACTTACTTACTTACTTATTTATTTATGAGAGAGAGAGCACATGCGCACATGTATCTGGATACGGGGCTTGATCCCACCACCCATGAGATCATGCCTGAGCTGAAACCAAGAGTCTGACACTTAACCAACTGAGCCACCAGGGTGCCCCAGCACCATGTTTTGAAGTTCCATCCATATACACCTACTCTTCATTTTCCTAACAGCTGCATAATATTCGATGGCACCTCTCCCAGTGATGGGCAAATTCTTTGTCACCACAGTGGAATTCTACAATGAACATCTTCATACATGTGTGTCTCCAGTTTAGGCTCTCCTTACCTCTTTCCAAGATTTTGCAACAGTTTCCTAAGTATCTCTTTATTCCCAATTTCTCCCTAATTCAAATCTTTCTCTACTCCAGTATAGTTCCAAAACCTTTTATAGCTCCCATGGCTACATACAGAATTAAACACTGTTATAGCATTCTGGTCCCCAAAGTTCTACTCCTAATTATATGGCTTTATGTCTCAATACTCTGCTATTCATATTGTATTCCCCAGACAAATTGAAATGCTACTTTCTGGCCTTCTCCCATATTTCTACCTTTCCTGCTTGTCAAGGCTTTGCCCTTATTATTCCACTCCTTCTTGGATGTATTTCTTTCCATTTCCAACTGTCAGATGCTACCAATCTTTAAATACAACCCCCTTTACAAAGCCTTCTCCTAGTCTTTATATTCTTTTCCTCATCAGAAATTTCAAAACTTTGTTAATCCCTCTTTTGTGCTATTATTCTAACTATATTATAGTTATTTATATATTTGCTTTATATTGGTTCCACAAAACTGTACCTTTTTAATGCTAGTTACTTCCCACAATCATCAGCATAGTGCTTCAAATGCCAAATATGCACTTTAAATACATGCTTAATTGAATATTGAGCATCTCCTAAAAATAAGGAACTGTGGCTATGAAGAGATAAAAGACTTCTGGCCATAGAAGTTCAGAGGATCATTGGTATGAATGTGTCAGGGAAGTGTCAGGATAAAGACAGGAATTAAAAGCCAGGTATTCAGCTAGGCTTTAGTCTGTCTTTTTAACTTGCACTCTTTTTTTTTTTTTTTAATTTTTATTTATTTATGATACTCACACAGAGAGAGAGGCAGAGACATAGGCAGAGGGAGAAGCAGGCTCCATGCACCGGGAGCCCAACGTGGGATTCGATCCAGGGTCTCCAGGATCACGCCCTGGGCCAAAGGCAGGCGCTAAACCGCTGCGCCACCCAGGGATCCCCTAACTTGCACTCTTAACTATTTCTCCAACAGTTTGTATTGATAGAAAGGAATTCCAATTTGGATTAGGTATAAAATTTAAGCCAAGAATGAAAGCAAGATACTTTTCTCAGGACTCTACACAAGCTTGAGTTATATAAAAAATCAACAAATTTCTCTTATAAAAAATGACTGTGGGGGTGCCTGGGTGGCTCAGTTGGTTAAGTGTCTGCCTTTGGCTGAGATCACAATCCCTGGGTCCTGGGATCAAGCCCCATGTGGGGCTGCCTACTCAGAAGGGAGTCTGCTTCTCTCTCTCCGTTTGCTCTTCCCCCTGCTTGTGCTCTCTCTCACTCTAACAAATAAAATCTTATAAAAACCCAAACAAACAAACACATGACTGTGGACTGAGGGCCAGAAGTTTATGATATATAATGTAAATGTTACATCTCAGTGATTTCAAAAGCACTCAGCAGATTATGATAATTGTCCTCCTCAGCCTTAATTTTTACATGGCAATATTTTTAATGTAATATTAACAAACTGAAAGCTCCTGGAGAGAAGCAATTGCCATTGTAACTGCAAGTTCCAACACAAAAATCTCATGTGAAATAATAACAGTAACTAACACTTAGTGGTGTTTAATTACTTGCTAGCATTAAAATAAAATAACACGGAGATCAGCCTGAAAATTCCTCAAGCAGACAAAACGAGTTAGGTCACATAAGTGAAACTTAATCTAGCTTATATCATGAATGCAAGAGAAGCTTAACCTAGGTTATTTCTTGTAAATATCTCTGATAATGATAACACTTAAATCATCTTCCTAAAATGGTATGAGAATCACTTTTAAATAATCCCCTGCCATCTATAAACTCCCATTTAAAAAAAATTTTTAATTCCAGTATACTTAACATATGTTGTTACATTAGTTTCAGGTGTACAATATAGTGATTCAACAATTCTTTTTTTTAAAGATTTTTATTTATTTAACTTTTTCATTTTTAAAGGTTTTATTTATTTGACAGAGAGAGGGAGAGTGTACAACCAGGAGGAGTAGCAGGCAGAGGGAGAAGGAGAAGCAGGGAGAGCCCAATGTGGGGCTTGATTCCAGGAGCCTGGGATCATGATCTAAGCCAATGGCAGATGCTTAACTGATTGAGTCACCCAGGTGCTCCTATTTATTGATTTTAGAGACAGAGAGAGAGAGTGCAAGCAGGGAGAGTGGAACAAAGAGAGGGAGAGAGAGAATCTCAGGCAGACTCCACAGTAAGCATGGAGCCCAACGTGGGACTCAATCTCACAACTCTGATATCATGACTTGAGCTGAAATCAAGAGATAGATGCTTAACTGACTGAGACGCCCAGGTGCTCTGTGATTCAACAATTCTATACATTACTCAATGCTTATCATGATAGGTGTACTCTTTAATCCCCCTCACTTATTTCACCCCTCCCCCTGCCCACCACCCCTCTGGTAACCATCAATCTATTCTCTGTATTTCAGAATCTGAGACTTGGTTTGTCTCTCTTTTTTCCTTTGCTCACTTGTTTTGTTTCTTAAATTCCACATATGAGCGAAATATTATGGTATTTGTCTCTGACTGCCTTATTTCACTTAGCATTATATTCTCTAGCTCTATCCATGTTTTGCAAATGGCAAGATTTCATTTTTTTTATGGCTGGATAATATTCCAGTATCTGTGTGTGTGTTTGTGTGTGTATCATATTTTCTTTATGCATTAATCTATCAGTAGATACTTGGGTTGCTTCCATAATTTGGCTATTGAAAACAATGCTGCAATAAACATAGGAGTATATATATATATATATATATATATATATATTTTTTTTTTTTTTTGAATTAGTGTTTTTGTATTCTTTAGGTAAATACTCAATAGTGATATTACTGGATCATACAATGATCCTATTTTTAACTTTCTGAGGAGCCTCTATACTGTGTAATTTCCTCTTGTAATAACCAATCATTGTAAAGGTTAAACAATTTCCTCGTTCTCACTTTATAAGCCATCCTCTAATGACATACCTCTGAGATTCTAACCACTTTTCATTTGAAGTCTCTCTGTTTGCTAACAAATTGTTTCTCAGTCAGTAAAATATTCATATCAAGTAAAACTCTGAATTTTCTTTTGATAGTTTCTGGTGTCAGAAGTGGGATCCAAAGATGACCCCTGTTCAGTCCCAAGGCCAGCTGGTGCAACACCCATGAAACCCATTGCACACTCCTTTCTTATTAACCATGGAATTCCAGGGTAAATCTTTCTCAGATCCAAACTCTACTCCCTTTGTGTTGACCTCTCTGGTTTTTACTGAGCAAACTTTGTTGAAGTTTTTCAGTAAGTCATGTTATTCTGTTCAAAAGAGGGGGAAATGGGGATCACTGGGTGGCGCAGCAGTTTGGCGCCTGCCTTTGGCCCACGGCGTGATCCTGGAGACCCGGGATCGAATCCCACGTCGGGCTCCCGGTGCATGGAGCCTACTTCTCCCTCTGCCTGTGTCTCTGCCTCTCTCTCTCTCTCTCTGTGACTATCATAAATAAATAAAAAAATTAAAAAAAAAACAAACAAAAACAAAAGAGGGGGAAATGTGTGATTCCCTCTGTTTTGGAACAGCTGTTGAAAAACAGAACCCCTGATAATTAAGATTTTTTAGGGAATATAAGACAAAGATGGTTTCTACTTTGTCTAAAACTCAGACCAGGATCTTATGCCTTTCTGGAAAATCGGCAAACTTTACAAAGAATAACTGGAACTGCAGTGATCACTTTGGGAAAATCCTTAACTTAGATAAAATAACCCACTTTAGGCACCTTTTTTCCCCCCCTTAGGCACCTTTTTTCCCCCCCTTAGGCACCTTTTTTCCCCCCCTTAGGCACCTTTTTTTTTTTTTTTATGGTTCAGAGTTTCTTTTTTTTTTAATTTATTTTTTATTGGTGTTCAATTTACTAACATACAGAATAACCCCCAGTGCCCGTCACCCATTCACTCCCACCCCCCGCCCTCCTCCCCTTCTACCACCCCTAGTTCGTTTCCCAGAGTTAGCAGTCTTTACGTTCTGTCTCCCTTTCTGATATTTCCCACACATTTCTTCTCCCTTCCCTTATATTCCCTTTCACTATTATTTATATTCCCCAAATGAATGAGAACATATAATGTTTGTCCTTCTCCGACTGACTTACTTCACTCAGCCCTTAGGCACCTTTTTAAAAAAAAGGAGACCACATATTTCCTAAAGACAATAAATGTATTCTTTAGTTGGTATGCCAAGTGTCTAAAAGACAAAATGACTCCAAAAATAGGTTCTCTAAAGAATTCTTACAGCATACAAATTATTCTTAAAACTCTCAGAAATATAGAAACTAACCCAAATGCTTTTCAAGTTCATAAGATCTGGGATAATCTTTAATGCATAAAAGCTTTGCAAACAATTTAAATGTGTTGACTTAATAAAAACAGGATGCCTTCACAGTAGTCAACATTAAATATAGTGCAAACATACAATCTTTTCTTCTTGGGTTTACTAGTCAAATAAGCTGATGCTATCTATCTCTGTTACAAAATTTGTAAGCAAGAAAAAATTAAGATGTTAGTTACATATTTCATGTTTAATCCAAGCATAAATATTAAAAACAAATAAATAAACTCGATTAGATAATGGATATTCATCTAATGTAGAGAAATGAAATGTACATGCTTTCCAAATTAGGTAATATATTAAAACACATGTTTAAATTTATTTATTTTTTTTGGCTGCTTAAACTTTATAAAGAGACAAAAGATACTTCAATTAATTTGTTTTTTTTTATTTGGATACATGTCTTTTGCTGCATTAAAAATATACTATGAAGATGCAGATGTCTCTAAAAATATAATTTTTAAAAATGTGTTAATAAATCTGCTAATCTACTACAAGATGCTGATATATTCCAGACAGTTCACAACTTTCTGCTTCCTAGTTTTCACTGGAAAATAAAAGTTTCTAAAGGTTAAAATTTATAATCCATATATAAAAATAAGCCTATTAGAAACAAGAATGAAAGAAAACAACTTTGTATGCAAAGTATGAGAGAAGAATGGGATGCGTTTTTTATATGAAGAGAATGCAAAGAATGTAGGATGTGTTTTTATTAAGGAAAGAAAAAAGGAGTAAAATGACTGGTTATCCCAGAATGAGAAAGAAAAAAACGAATAAAAAAAAAATCTAAATAGATACAGAAAGTTGTAGAACACTTGTGAAGAAATTTAATGTTGGATGGCCAAAGTTAGCTAAAATTAAACGGATTTATAAATTATAAATATATAATATGTAATATTATTGTAATTTATATTTTATATAAATATATTATGTATAATTTATATTCATATATAGTTACAAAGTTTTCCAAAACTGAGTTGAATAATATACTAATACAAACCACACTTTTTTTCTCTGTTAAAAGAACAAAGTTTCTGAGAGTGTTAGTCTGCTTTTAATAAGAGATTATGAAAGGTTTTTCTTTACCTTATGTATATTTTGTCTAGGAAACAAAGATTCCATATCTTATGAAAATAACTTGTGTTTCACTTTGTTTTTATCAGATTTTTGATTGCTTAGGAAAGCAATCTTTTTAATATTTAAAGAGCTAAGGTTTTTTTTTAAACAACTATGTGCTTTTTATATTTGCTTTTGAAATCTTTTTGTCACTTTGGTTGAATAGATGACTAAATATTATTTCACAATGATTTGTGATCCCATTTAATCAAATGAGGTTTTTGTTTTTGTTTTTTTTGAGAGAGGAAGGGGGGGAGAGAGAGAGACAGAGACAAAGAGTAGGGGAGGGGGACAGGGAGAGAGAATTTTTTTTTTTTGAGGCCTTCAAATTATTTACTGGTGTTCAATTTGCCAACATATAGAATAACACCCAGTGCTCATCCCATTAAGTGCCCCCCTCAGTGCCCGTCACCCAGGGTAGAGAGAATCTTAAGCAGGCTCCATGCCTAGCACAGAGCTCGATATCGGGCTGGATCTCACAATCCTGAGTTCGTGACCTGAGCTGAAATCAAGAGTCAGACACTTAACTCACTGTGCAACTCAGAACCCCTAATTAAGTGATTTAAACCTTTTGACAGTTTTTACAGACTTTGTGAAATCAAATTCTAAATGAAGTCTTTTTGACCTTGAACTAACTTTGGGATATTTCCAAGGCTTCCTGGAAGATCTCAAAGTTCTTTTTCTCTTTTTATAAAAAGGGAGACATTAAACTATAGATTTTTCAAATGTTAAATTGCATGGGAAACATTATCAAGTAAAGAGGATGCTTAATCTTCTTAGGTTGTATTTGAATGGATATATTATTAATATAAATGTTCCAGAAATTGCATAGAACTCCTAGGAATCTGATATGCCCTGATATAATGTTACCAATTATTTTTAAATGTTGTATGCCACAAGAATAGCCAAACTTACCTGTATATATGTATGTGTGTATATATATATGTATGTATATATATATAGACAGAGAGGTATATATATATATGCTTTTCACAATTTGGTAACCTTTTGTAAACTAAAATTAAACATTTATCATTTTCTTTCTGCTGATCCTTTCAGAATTAAAGACAAAACAAAACAACAACAACAAAATCCCTTACTGAGTATACTCATTTTTATGGCAGTGTAGGTATTTGCATAAATTCAGTAAAAATTTATTCTCTTCGTAACAGGATGCAATTGGATAAATCCTTGGCTTGGCTTCTTGCCCTGAAGGGGTGTTTAAAGATCTAATCTGAGATTTATTACCAGATAGTTTTTAGGAAACTAAGGTTTGATTTGTAGAGCCAATAAAACCGTTTGAAGTACCAAAGCTTGGACTGGAATATCATATTTGAAAATGTGCATAAAATCACTATTCTGCTGCACTTATATAAATAACAAGCTAAATGTAATGAGACTAGACTTATTTTATAAACAAACAGTCTTATTGTGATCATCTTTAGTAAAAACGAAGTGACTATGGAGAGAAAAATTATGTTTCAATAGAAAACTATAGCATACCTGTAGCAGATTCTAGTTCTGTTCATTATCTTTGAGATTTTGTTATCTATCTGTAAACTGTAATGGATCCTGAATTCTTCTAGTTTCCTCCAACATCTGGCTACAACTTTCCAAACTAACATTTCCAATTGTCTCTTACCCTTCTGAATAAAAACTAACATTGCCCTTTAACCCAAGCCCTACAACCTAAAGACAGACGACTTGATATAAACTTCAGAGAGATCACCATGACAGATCATGTACAGACAATCTTCCTGCCTATTTCTATACAGGCCACTCATAGCGTTCACCGGAACACCTAATGACATCATCAAAGTCATTCAAACTGCAAACCAGGAAAATCTAACAGATAGAAACTGCCATCCTCCCTCTACTATCTATACGTATTTTGAGCTCAAATCTAGGAATTTTCTTTACTGGCTGCCCTCTAGACTCAGAAACTGAGTTTGTAATTTGCTCCAATGATTAATTTTTATATTTCTTTTGTTTCCATAGAAATGCCTGATTGCTCATACCTTATAGAGGCCCAACTTAGGTGGAAGCTCATATGTAACACTCCTGAAATAAGACATTCTCACGTTCATCCTAAGTAATCGTAACATGATCCAATAATGTAAGGCACTAACGCAATATTAAAAATTATTTTCCACCAGGTCTAATAAACTTTCTGTGATCATTCCAAAGAAGACATTAAAACTTAAAGACTTAATGGAAAAGACACCAACAAAAGATCGCTTTTAAATCTTTTTAGGAAAGATCTCTTCTGCAAAATACCTACAATTACAACAAAAATCTAGAAACTCTCTAGCCAGAGTTATAGTAGACAATTGCACAGCCTTAGATACCCTAACCGCTTAACAAGGAGATGCATATGCTCGTTTTTTTTTTTTTAATTACCATGTTAATAAATTAGGAGTTATTACCCCAGTTTAAAAGATCTTAAAGATCAGGGGTGCCTGGGTGGCTCAGGGTGTGATCCTGGAGTTTTGGGATTGAGTTCCACATCGGGCTTTTATTTATTCATTTATTTATTTATTTATTCATTTTTTAAAAAACTATTTATTTATTCATGAGAGACACAGAGAGAGAGAGGCAGGCTCCTTGCACAGAGCCCGATGTGGGACTCAATCCCGATGTGAGATCATGCCCTGAGCCAAAAGCAGAAGCCCAACCGCTGAGCCACCCAGGTGTCTCAGATTTTATTTATTCATGAGAGACAGAGAGAGAGAGAGAGAGAGAGAGAGAGGCAGAGACACAGGTAGAGGCATGGAGCCTGATGCAGGACTCGATCCGGGGACTCCAGGATCACCCCCCAGGCCAAAGGCAGGCGCTAAACTGCTGAGCCACCCAGGGACTCTGCTCCCAATAATTTTTCAATCCTTGTCTGTTATTTTCCTCTTAGACATCATATTAACCTCACTAGTTGTAGGAGTGCTGACAACGCTGACTCCATCTTTGGCCCTCCGTTTTGTTTATGCTGATGCAATGACCTCCTCAGAGCTACATGTTCCAGGCCTCTTGGACGTTAATGTGTGCCCTGACCAGAACGCAGGAAGGCTTGTGCTGATCTTCCCTCAAGTGGCACACAGAAGGCGCACTTTAGATAACTAGTAGGCCAGACTGGTGCACAAAAGGCGCCACTTTAGATAAGTAGGATAGATGACTGGTGCATAGATGGGGCCTCTTTAGATAACCACCCTTTGACCTCACCACAATGCCCCTTGCACTATAAAAGTATAGCCTAAGGTTTGGATTGGGTGGAGAACAGGTGCATAGCACCTGGATCATCTATCCACTGGCTCCCCCTTGTCAATAGTTACCCTGAATAAAAGGTCTGTGTAAACAGTATGGAGTGGCTTTATTTTTCAGCTTCAAAGCGCCTACTCGGTCTGGAGGGTACTTTACCTCTCCCACCTTCTAACACTGGTGCGTGGTATCCTCTTGAGAATTTCAAATGCCTTTCAGCAGCCACTCACGCACTAAACGACATCCGTCAGGACTGCACAACTCAAGGAACTCCGTAATCCCACTGCCCATGTCTACGATGACTATGCAACTACACGACCGTGCAACCCAGTGACTACATCACTAGTGGGAGTGAAGGTAACAGGATACTGGCTCCCACTTTCAGCTTGCTGAGGGAATGACCAAAAGGGGGGGGGGGTGTCCTTTTTTTTTTTTTTTTTTTTTTTGGTGAAATAAAATGGGAGATCATGCTTGAAAATTCCCCAGCCCGTTAGGTGACATTTTATTTCATGAACATGAGCGAATTTAACAGGTTGTATTTCTCGCTAAGCTCCTCTGATAATCATCATGATCATTATCATAATCTGATAATAGTCGTAAGACTTAAATCGTCTCCCTGTTAAAACAGTGTCAGATAATCACTTTTAACCAACCCCATTGCAGGTCTTTAAACTGTAGTAACCAGGCCTTGTGATAACCAATCACTGTGAAGGTTGAACCACCTGGTCGTCCTGTTTGTAAGTCATCCTTCAACGACATAAACTCTGAGATTCTCGTTTCTCCCTCACTGTCATAGTTTTATCAGGTAAAGCTTCCTTGAAATTTCCTTTGACACCAGGCATCCCTCTAAGGGCTTTGCACCGATTAAACGCATTCCTCACTGCAACTCTACGGGAGAGGCTCTGGCGCTTCGCGGATTCGGTGGGTCCAGTTACTGTCTCCATGGTTACCCAGCTGGCGAAGGGCCAGCCATCGCAACCCCGCGAGCAAGGTGGGGCGCTGCCTCGAAAAATCGCTATCTATCCCCGTCACACGAACCGGTGAACCTTCCGAGAGCCACGTGTAGGGGTTTGTTTTGTTCCGCCGAGGCTTTCAAGCTCGCGTCGCAAACAGGCCGCTGCCGGGACTGCTGGGCGCGGCGCTGCCGAGACCGACCCGCCCAGCAGCCCACCTGGCACAACGGGCCTCTACGAAGAGAAACCGACAAATCAGGACCCCAGGCACAGAAACACCAGCCGGGCCTTTCTCAGAGGTGCAGGGGAGGGGGAGCGGGCGGGGAGGGAGGGCGAGCCCAGAGCTCGGCTGCGGCGGGGCGGGGCGGGGCGGAGGGGAAGGCGGGGACCGGGTGGACTCACAGATCCAGGAGCTGACTGACCCGCCGCGAGCTAGGCATCGCGGCCGCCCCGGGGAGCCTCTTCCGCGGTCCCCCGGCCGCCCCGGAGCAGCCAGAGACCGTCCGTCAACTCCGGCCCCCGGCGCGACGCGTAGGCCCTCGTGACGTCACACGGCTTCTTCCGGCGACCGGGACGCAGCCTCGCTCGTGACTACGGAGGGCAAGGAGAGAAGGGAAGGTGATAAAATGTAGAGCAGCCCTAACCTCGGTGAGGCACGACGGGAGTTGTAGTTCTCCCGCCTCGCGGCTCCGTTTAGGGGCGGAGCCCAGCGCGCAGCCTAGGCGGGGCCACGTGCGGCGGCGCTCTGCCCCGAGGTCGCTGCTCGCTCTGCAGGGATGGGGTTGCTGCGGCTCCGTGCTTCTGGCGGCGCGCACCGGAGACCCCCCCCCCCCCCCGCCCCTTGCATCGTGGACTCCATTAACGTGAAACGGAGACTTTTAGAGCAAACAGGACTGACCGCGGCTTCCCGAGTACTTTCTCTGAGGCATGTTCCGAGCTACGTGCTCTGAGTTCTTAACTACATTCATTTAATCCTGCGAAGTCGGAATTATTTAGCCTCATGTTACAGATGAGGACACTGCACGCCAACAAACAAGGCTCTGTAAGGACGTCATCGTGGGGGGCGGGGCGGGGAGGGGGAATCTGTTCAAATCAGAAAGGATTCTGAAGAAGGGGCACTATTCCCCAGGTGGAATTATTTCTCTTTGGTTAGTGATGCTGCAGAGTACCGGCTGCTTTGCAGTGTTTTGCATTCTTCCTGGTGGATTAATTTGTTGTTTATGTGTCTGTCTGCCTTTTGTAAGTTCCTGGAAGTTGGAACCCGGTTTTGTTCCTCTTTTCAGGATGCTACTCCTTCTTCGGTCTATACACATTTATCAAGCACTGAAGGAGGGTAGAGATAGTGCTGGTGCTGAGGGGTCAGTGGTGAACACATGCAGCAGACCAATAGAAGGGCAATGAGAATAACTGTTAAATGCTAAGATAAAGTTAGTTCTGTGCAAACACCCATGCCTGAGTAAGGGGGGGGGGGGCAGTTCAGAGAAAACTGTGGTCTCAGGGACTACAGACAGTTTAAGGTGGTGGCTACAGTGGGGAGTGCTGGGAGATGAATCTGGAGCAGAGGCTGCCAAACTTTTTCTATAAAGGGCCAAAGAGTAAAGATTATAGGGTTTTGTGGATCATACTGTCTTGGTCACAGCTACTCAACTTGAAGCTCAAAAGAAGCCATAGATAGTATGAATGGGTGGAGCTGTGTTCCAATAAAGTTTTTTTTTTTTTTTATGGACATTGAGGTTTGGATTTCATGTAGTGTTCACTGTCATGAAATATTATTCATATTTTGGTTTTGCAACCATTTAAAAATGTAAAAGCTTTACATTGCAAACTACATTAAAACAGGCAGGAGGCAGGATTTGGCTGGCTGGTGGTGTGTCCTCTTCTGATCAGAAAGCCAAAATGGGGCCTGAGGACCTGTGTTAAACAATTCAGGCTTTGTCTGGAGGACTGGGTGGAGTCATAGGTAGGTTTTAAGCAAGGATAGGGCATGCATGGGAAAAATGAGTTCTAGAAAAGAACTCTAGCTGTTACATGTTAAAAGAATTGTAGATGTCACAGGTGAAGACCAGAGAGGAGTCTTTTGATGATAGCTTAAGCTAAAGTAATCGCAGTGCAATGGACAAATTCAAGAGGTAATGGAAGTAGAACTGATAGGATTCAGAGGTTGGTGGGGGTGAGGGAAAGTGAATGGTCAAAACTAACTTCTAAGCTTTGGGTTCAGAGAATTAGGTGGCATATGGTGGTGCCATTTATTGCACTAAGAGGATTGCAGGAGTTTTTTTGAAGAGGAGAGTATTTAAATGTCAGCCTTGTGGCTTTTGAAGTATCTATGGAAAATGTAGGCCTGGAACTATAGACTGCTAATTGTGCTGGTTTGTTTGAAAGAAGAGATTGGGGATCCCTGGGTGGCGCAGCGGTTTGGTGCCTGCCTTTGGCCCAGGGCGCGATCCTGGAGACCCTGGATCGAATCCCACGTCGGGCTCCTGGTGCATGGAGCCTGCTTCTCCCTCTGCCTGTGTCTCTGCCTCTCTCTCTCTCTCTCTGTGACTATCATAAATAAATAAAAATTAAAAAAAAAGTCAACAGTTATCACTGTTGTTCTTTAAAAAAAAAAAAAAAAGAAAGAAGAGATTGAGTAGTCATGATGATACATACATTTACTTATTAATACAGTAACATTTTTGGGAAGAGTCATCTGCTGTTCTGGGAGCCAGTTAGACCTTGGAAGACCATAGGAGAGTTCGACAGAACAGATAAGGGTAGGACTTCATGGTCTTTCCTACTGTTGAGTGCTGCACAGCTGTACCTTGGGGGTCTTCCCACTGATTACTTGATTCTTCAAGACTAGGAAAATACAGATCATTGCCCTGTTATTATGAGATATTCAGCTTTAGGTGCCAGAATTCTTCTCAGTAGTCAAAGGAAGTCATCAGAGCTTTTGTTTTTAAGAAAATAATTATATAATGAAGTAAAATGACAAAGCCCTATTTATTTCTAGCCAATTATTTTAAAGGTCAAAGATGGGTGCATCATATCACAATTCCTAGAACTATTTTTTTCCTTCAAAGATTGATTTACGTATTTTAGAGAGAGGGAGCAAGGGTGTAACAGCAAGAGTGGGTGGGGCATAGGGAGAGGGAGAGTCCCGAGCAGACTCCGTACTGACCATGGAGCCAGACTAAGGGCTCAATCTCATAATCCTGAGATTAGGACCCTGAGGTCATGAGTGGAAACCACGAGTCAAATGCTCAGCTGATTGTGCCATGCAGGCACCCGTCTTATAACTGTTTTGATTATGATTTCCTGGAGATTTTAGGACCTGTGGTATCTACAAACTAGCCTCTCAGGTATTTAGCATAACTGTATCAAAAGTTTATTTTGAGTCTGTTTCTACCGAATAAAATCTGATGTATGCTGTGGTTGCCTTGACATTCTTATTTCATCCCTCTCTTAAGAGTTTTTATTTATTTATTTATTTATTTATTTATTTATTTATTTATTTATTTATTTATTCATTCACGAGAGACATAGAGAAAGAAGCAGAGCTAGAAGCAGGCTCCCTCTGGGGAGCCTAATTTGGGACTTGATCCCAGGATCCTGGGATCATGACATGAGCTAAAAGCAGATGCTCAACCACTGAGCCACCCAGGTGCCCTATCATCTGTACCTTTTTTAATAGCAGCCATCTAGTTTGGAGAACTGACCCTCTCTTCAGAGGTCTAGTTTAAGCTAATCGGTGATTACTGCAGTGATTGATTTAAGGGTTAGCAGGCTTTAACCAATCAAGAAGTCACCATATGCCCTCAGCCACCGGGATGATGAGTTCAAGAATGGGCATATGGGCATGTGACCCATTCAAGACCAGTAAAAAGCAGGAAAAATTTGCTGCAGGCTTTTGGGAAAGAAGTTTTCTCAAATATATGACAATGCTTTGTGAATCAGTATTCTAAGAATTGTCAAGTTAAAGGACGTTATATAGAGGAAGAGAATCACAGAATAACAACTAGGTTCCTGATGAACCATGCCTGAGCACCACCCCTCTTCACTATTGTTAAAAGACAAAAACAAAACAATTTAGCAACGAGTTTGATGTTCTTTATTTGGAAAACATCCATGGATTGGGGAAATGCCGTGCCCCACAAGCAGTGGAGTACTCTTCCTGAGGGATGTTTGGGCAAGAGGAAGTTTTATAGTGTTTGAAGCAACAATGAGGAAAAAAAGGAATGATTGGCTAGGGGGTCAGGGATTTCCTTATAAGGCTAGCAGGTTAATCGGGGAATAAAGGAAGAATATTAGGCTTAAATTGATTGGCTAGAGTTGCAGATCTGAAAACAAGTAAATCATTACAGAGTCTTGGCAGTTGGGGATTGGCTGGCTGGATATACTGCACTCTGGTGAAGCAGAGCATTTATAGAAAAGTGAAAGTTATCTTTTTTTTTTTTTAAGATTGTATTTATTTATTCATGAGAGTCATGGAGAGAGAGAGGCAGACGGAGAAGCAGGCTCCATGCAGGGAGCCTGACATGGGACTCAATCCCAGGTCTCCAGGATCAGGCCCTGGGCTGAAGGCAGCAGTAAACCCCTAAGCCGCCCGGGCTGCCCTGAAAGTTATCTTAGTTCTGGTTTGCTGATGTGGCAACCTGGGCAGGAGTGGCTTCATCTTTCACTGTCACACAATTCAGTTAATTCCCTTTGTTATTGATAAAATCAGTGGTGAATTTTCTGTTTCTTGCTGCTAAAACATCCTAACAATTATATTCATAGCAGGAGTCACCAGCATATAAATGGAAATTGGGGGGGCCTGGCTGGCTCAGTCAATAGAGCATATGGCTCTTGGTCTCAGGGTTGTGGGTTCAAGCCCCATGTTGGGTGTAGAGATTACTTAAATAAATAAATAAATCTTAAAAAATATATGTATATATATAAATGGAAATTGAAGGTATGAGAAATGATGAGCTCACCCGTCAGATGTATGTAGAATGAGAACAACAAGTCCTTGGAAAGGTAACTGAGAACAGCAATTGACTGGCAATTGAGACTGAGAAGGAACAAAGAGGTAGGGGAAGAAAACGGTGGGGTGCTACAGAAGATACACATGACCAGAATCGTCATATGCTGAAGAGATGTCAACTAATATAATACTTGAAGATGGTTTAGCCACAAGAAGATCATCAAGGGTCCTTGAGGGGGGGGGGGGGGTGGAGGATACAGTGTGATTATAATGGGAGAAATGAATGGTAAGTAAGGAAATGAACACACAAGTAGCCCAACTCTCACTTAGAATAGATACTTGTTCAAATGAATTGCTGCTTCTATTAAGACTCATGCTGAGAAGAAAAGGAGACTGTATAAAGATATAGCTCTAAACAAGGTAAAATGGGATAATTCAGAACTATTATTTATGGACCTTCTAGGTATGAATCATGGTAAACACTTACCTGATCTCATGTAGTTGTCAATCAAGTCTGAGATAGCATGCTATCTTATAGATGAAGTTGAGGCTCACTTAAATAAACGAGTCTGTCAGACTCCAAAGATCATGCTGTTTCTATTTTATTTGGGTGCTAGGAGAGAGGCTTATGGTATGTTCAAGATCATCAGAACTTGCAAAGCACCTTTTCAAAAAATTATTAGGTTTTTCAAGGTGGTGATAGTAGAGCATTAAACCAAGGCAGGACCCTGTACGACTGCACCATTGGTCCACCCATGAAGTTGGCTTTGGTATATCCAGGACTTCCCAAGAAAATCAGTTTCAACTACTGACTCTGTAACTCTTTGTCAAAATAAGATTGAGACAAATGTGAACACAGGGAAACCTAAAAAAAAAAAAAAAAAAAAAAAAAAATTGAAGTAGAATTGACGTATATTAGTTTCAGGTGTACAACCTGGTGATTCGACAGTTATATACATTACGAATGCTCATCATGGTAAGTATAGTTACCATCTATCACCATACCAAGCTATTACGATATTATCGACTATATTCTCTGTGCAATACTTTTCATCTCATGGCTTACTTCTTTTGTAACTGCAGGTTTGTACCTCTTCATCCCCTTTTACCTATTTGCCATTTAGGAAAACATTTTCACTAGCAGTTCAGAAATAGTGGCTCATCCCATAGAAGAGGAGGAATTTATAGCACTGACGATATAGCAGATATTTATAGCTCAAATATGGCAGTTGACAATTCAGATTGGATAAGAACAAGATGTTTCTGTCTTTTTGTAAGGAAAACAGGATGTTCTTATTTTTGTGGCTTATCTCAAGAGGCAAAGCTTTCAGGATTTCCTGTTAGTGCTTTTAGGAGGTTCCTGTTATTCATGGTTTATCTTGGAATGCAAGGTTATTAAGAATAAAAGTTTTCTGGTGCATAGTAAGTGATTTGTGGACAGCACTAGGCTAAGGGCAAGATGTTATGTTCCCATTCTCCCCTCTTTGCTTGCTGTGCCCACTTCATTATTGTGGTTTCCTCTAGCTGGGGACCTCTTCCATTTCCTACCCTAGCTATCATCTAGAGAAGACTTACAGTGTGATTTTCTAGGCAGCTTATATAAGAATAATAAGCAACATTACTTACCTTAAATCATGCTATTTATTCCTAGTTATATGTGTAGAAAAATATCTAATAAATGTATACAGATAAAATGATTAAGCATATTACCGTATATGTATGCGTATATACATACACACACAGTTGACGTTGGACAACGTGGGTTTAAACTGCACAGGTCTACTTATATGTGGATTTTTTTTAGTACAGTACTGCAAATGTATTTTCTCTTACGATTGTCTTAATATTTTCTTCTCTCTAGCTTACTTTGTTGTAAGAATATAGTATATAATATATACAACATACAAAATATGTGTTGACTTTATATTTTGGTAAGGTTCCTTAATAGTAGAATATTAGTAATTAAGTTTCGGAGGAGTCAAAAGTTACACACGGATTTTTGACTGTTGGTGTGAGGCATCTTGGGGCCCCTAACCCTTACACTGTTTAAGGGTCAACTGTGTGTGTGTATATGTATGTATGTGTGTATACATATGTATATGTATGTATGTATGTAATAAGTTAGGTTCTTCACTTTTAAACCATACTGCTCATATTTAGATTCAAAATAGCAATTGCTCTTCCTCTTCCTTTTTTTTTTTTTTTTTTTTTTAGATTTAATTATTTGAGAGAGAGAGTGAGAACACATGTCAGGGGGGCATTGGGGGAGCAGAGGAAGGGGAGAGAGAGAATTCCAAGCAGACTCCCTGCTGAGCGTAGAGCCCAACACAGAGTTCAATCTGAGAGCTTGGAGCATGATCCAAGATCATGACCTGAGCTGAAATCAAGAGTCGGATGGTTAACCAACTGAGCAACCCAGGCACCCCAGCAATTGCTCTTCTAATACTAATTTTCAGTTCAGTGTAACTTATACATTATCATTTACTACTAACCCTGGATCATTTCAGTTGGGTATTGTTAGTGTTCAGACTAGGTGCAAGATGGAACCACTTATGCTAAGCCCACATCAGCAAACTGGAATTGAACTAAATTTCTATGCTTGGCTCTCCTAGAGAAAGTGGCCTCAGCCAACCAATCAGTGCTTGCCTGCCCAGCACAAGTCATCTGACCTCGCTCCCAGACTCTCCTTTGCTCAATATAAGGGAAGTAATCCTGCGTTAACCAATCAGCAAATGCCAAGTATAACTTCCTTGTTCCTTCTCACTTTGGTCTGTAAACATTTCTTGCCTTGCATGGTTCATTAGAGCTCCTTTCTATCTGCTAGACTGGACGTTGCCCAATTTATGAATTGCTGAATAAAACCTCCTAGATCAGTAAATTGTGGGAAATTTTCTGTTAACAGTATCAAGGATAATTGTGAACACTTATTGAATGGTTAGAATAATCCTTGCACACAGTATTTTACAAGTTCTAGCTCATTTCACCCTTTAAAAAAACCCCTCTTTGATAGATATTTTTACTGTTATCATACCCATTTTCTAGACAAGGAAACTGAGGCCCAAAGAGATTAAGAAACATGACCAAGTTCATGTGTTTAGTTAGTGGTAGAGCTGGGATTTGAAGCCAAACAATTAGGCTGCAGAGCTGGGTTCTTAATACTATATGGTTATCCCTACACCTTTAAAATAAAAACTCTTGATAGTTCTTGGTAATCATAAAATATAGTTATCAGGGATGTAAAACTAAAGGATATCTTAGCTACATCTTAATTTTGCAGTTTAGGCAACTGTTTCAGAAGAGTTGATTTCTCAAGATTTCTGAGCAAAGGTGGGACTAGAGTATATTTGCCAATCCCTTGTCCAGTACATTTCCTAAACTTGATCTTTAGGTTATAACTCTGAAGGGGGCTGAAAACAGAATAAAGAGAAGCCAAACGAGTGACTTCTTCATTATTCTACTAGTGTAGGTTATTTCCAAGTGGGAGTGTCCTTAATCCATGACAAAGTGAAAATAATGTATATTCTTTTTATTTAATTTCTTTTTATATCTCATATCATGTCTTACTCCAAATTGGAAACAACAATGCCATGCTCATGAATTTTTGTGCATTGTTAAAATTTTCCATTAAGTAAACCCTTGATTTAATTTGAGGCATAAAATGTATGACTCAGGATCCTTGCAGGAAACAGCTGGGCAAGTTCAAGCAGGTTAGGCAAGGAGATATTAATAAAGAGGCTGTTTATAAGGGTGTGGACAGGATTAAGGGAAAGCAGGGATAAGGGTGGTTTAATACCCTTAGACTAGCAATAGCAGGAAGCCCTTACCTCTCTTAGTCCTGAAAGCAGGGAATGAACAGTTACCAAAACTAGAAGAGAGTGGCTATACGTAAGGCCACCTACAAGGAGCTATGGCTTTTGGGAACCAAAAAGGGAAGGGGTGCCCAGCTGGGAAGGATCCTGGAAGAATAGATACTCAAACCCCATTCTCCATCCCCCTTTTGATCTCCCGGTGCTTCTGCTTATAGTTTCAACCCACCTATAAGTTAGAGGTCAAGAAATCCCAGTTTGTGCTGTCTATAAAAATCAGTCTCTTAAAGCCCTGAGTAGAGAAGGAGACACTGGAAAATAACCAATTTATAAGCTACTGGTTTTTAGATAAAAAATATCACAACAGTTTGAAAATTAGAATAAGAGCTCAGTCTGAGCCAAAGTAATAATTGTTAGTGTTTAATAACAATGAGGGGGATGGCAATTGTGGTCTCTCATCAAGATGCTGAGAGGCGGGACAATGACAGATTAAGCCCTGTCTTTTTCTCGTTAGCTTCATTGGTTATTTTTATAAAGTTATGCAATTCCTAACTCAAATTTATTGGTCATTTGCAAATGGAATCAAATGCCTATCATTTCTATTGGATAGACTTTAAGAAAATCCATTAATGACATTTATTTAAATATTTGATCCCTATTATGTGCCAGGCAGAATATATCAGTAAACAAACATGTCCTCTTGGAGTTTACATTTTAGTGTGAGAGCAAGAAAGCAAGCACATGAAGAAAACAATGTGTAGAGATAAGGACTATAAAGAACAAGTTAGGATGGGGGCAAAAGGTTACTGGGGAGAAAGGGAGAAGGAAGGGGAGAGACAGAGGGGGATTAGTTTTGCTTTGGTTGTCAAAGGAAGGCATCTTTAAGGCTGTAACATTTTTGATGAGACCTGTTAAAAGATAAACTAAGGGATATTAAAAAGTTTATCAGAGCAAAAATTGATTGGAATTAGGCAGTGCCAAACCATAGTTATGAGTGCCGAGCCAACAGAATTCAGGGGAAAGACTTATTTATTTAGATAAAGTACAGAAGCGAAAAAAGGAAGTTATTTGGCTATATATTAAAGTCTAGTTGGCTTTTAGTGATTGATTATCCTTAGTGTTTTGATATTGGAACATTGAGGCATTTATAGGCTTAGATTTGGGTTTGCACATGTAGGCCAGTGTGGCATTAGAGCCACCTCAGTCTAATGGACTACTTGTTTAATTAATATAACAGATTTGAAGGTTAAAAGGAGCTAACCACTCTGAGATCCAGAGATGGAAGAGAAAGGCTCTGATGCAAGAATTGTGCTTGGTAAAGTTGGAAAGATGAAAGGAGCAGGTGGAGGGTGTCCCCAGGGAAAGAGAAGAACTATGGTGTAGTAAGCAGCGTGTGCATCCATAGGACCTTCAAGCCTGGGACTCTGAAGGTTTCAATTCCGGGTTGCCATGGTGGTGATGAGAGCACTCAGAATCTGAGATTCTTAAATCTCGGAACCATGGAACCTGCGGGTGGCTAAGTGCTTGGGCTCTAACCTCGGAATCTGAACCCTTATTTTTGCCTAAGGTGAATGTAAGTTGTGATTTATAATATATATGTGTGTATATATATATGTGTGAGTGTGATTTATAATAATAATAAAAAATTTATACATATTTGGCCTTCATGTTGTTCCTGGTACAGACTCTTAAAATTATTGGGGTTTCCTAAGAGCAATGGAAGTATCTTTTGCTTATAGTATTTGGTCTTTTGTCCTTGGTTCCTAAAATAGCTCCAAAGCCTTAAAGGTGAAAGGAATAGGGGATCCCTGGGTGGCTCAGCGGTTTAGTGCCTGCCTTTGGCCCAGGATGCGATCCTGGAGTCCCGGGATTGAGTCCCACGTTGGGCTCCCAGCATGGAGCCTGCTTCTCCCTCCTCCTGTGTCTCTGCCTCTCTCTCTCTCTCTCTATGTCTATCATAAATAAATAAATAAATAAATAAATAAATAAATAAATAAATAAATAAATAAATCTTAAAAAAAATTTCTCTTTCTGAAAAAAAAAAGTGAAAGGAATATGTCCTGTTATTCATAACAACCCCCTTTCAACCACACTTGAATTTATGTTAATGCAGTGACTTTTGGAAAGCCCCCCTAAGGATGCAGGCTTGGTGTCAGGGGAACTAACCTGAGTAGAAGGTTGGAACTTTCAGTACCATCCTTCATCTCTGGAGAGGGGAGAAGGGCTGGAGGTTAAACCAGTCACCAATGACCAATGATTTAGTCAATCATACCTGTTTATGCAGCCTCCATAAAAACTCGAAAGAACAGGTTTGGAGAGCTTCTGCGTTGGTGAACACTTGGAGATTTGGGGAGGGTGGTGCACCCAGAGAGAACATGGAAGCTCCCTGCTCCTTCTCCTAAAACTTTCCCCATATATTCCTTATATCTGGCTGTTCTGAGTTATATTCTTTTGCAATAAATTGATAATCTAGTAAGTAAAATGTTTTCCTAAGTTCTGTGAGCTGCTCTACCAAAGTATTTGAACCCAAGAAGGGGTTCATAGCCCGTAGGTCTGAAACATAGGTGACAACTTGTACTTGTGATTGGCATCAGGTGTGAGTGTGGGGAGGGATTTGTGAGTCTTTAACCTGTGGGATCTGGTACTATCTCCAGGTAGATAGTGTCAGAATTGAATTAAATTGTAGGACACTCAGCTGGTACTGCAGAATTGCTTGATGTGTAGAAAACCCACACATCTGGTGGCAGAAATGAAGTAGTGTACAGATGGTCCCCAATTTATAATGGTTAAGTTTATGATTTTTCAACTTTATGGTGGTGTGAAAGCAATATGCGTTCAGTAGGAACTGTACTTCACATTTTGAATTTGTTCTTTTCCCAGGCTCATGGTATGTGGCATCATTTTCTTTTGCCGGGCAAGGGTGAAAGGCCATAGTTCCCAGTCAACCATGATTACGAAGGTAGACAACTAACCCTTTCAGTGCAGTATTCAATAAATTACATGGATATTCAACACTTTATTATAGAATAGGCTTTGTGTTAGATGATTTTCCTCTACTGTAGGCTAATGTAAGTGATCTGAGCATTTTTAAAGCAGGGTAGGCTAAGCTATGATGTTTGGTAAGTTAGGTGTATTAAATGTATTTTCAACTTAGGACATTTTCAATTCATGTTTGTCAGGATGTAACCCCATCATAAGTTGAGGAAGATATATAGTAGTGGAATAAATATTGAGAGTGGAAGAGAACCACATGGAAGTGCGTTTTCCTTAGACTGAATCTCTTAAATCCTTGGTAATTCAATTTCTTCACTTGTAAAATAAAGATAGTAATATCATATCTTATCCAAAATCCATGAGGACAATATGTCTGAGAATTTCTAAATTGTAGTATTTTAGAGTGCTATCATGGTGCATATATCAGGCATTATGAGATACCCTCATGGGGCTCTAGGGCAAATCAAACATGAATTTTTCTGCATTGAAAGGTATTCTGTTGTTTTTCAAGCAATAGAATAGCTTTTAATAGATGACATAAATGTTCAGCCATGTCATGGATGAATAGACATTTACATGTTCAATTGAATAAACTGGCTGCTTTGCTTTGATTAGTCCTACTTGAGTTAATTAAAATATTTCCATTTCTTCTAGTATTCATAGCTCTCTATACATTTTACAGAAGCTGGAGATGGATTTTTAATACTGTTTACCAACTGTACGGTTTTGATGGACACTTTAATCATGCAATACAACTGCAAAATCTACCACTGGGAGCTATACAAGTCTTGAACCAAATTGAGAAAAGAAATTACATGAACACAGCCATTTTATGTTGATGTTAACTTGAGAAAAAAAGAACCAAAAAAGTTCATAACACAATCATTTTTTCAAATAATTTTTCAAGTGTCATAATCTTCCTTAAATTAATACCCCGTGTGGTAATTAATGTTTTTTGATGCTCTGTTGGTTTTGTTTTGCTACAAAATAACATTGCTAATTAGTAAACTAACAACTACATCTAAACCTTCTAAAATGATAAAGGACCAACATTCCTCCAAGCTTGCAAGCCCTAAATTCCACTGGCAGCTGCCTTGTAGAATTTCATAGGCTTTTCAACATCTAAAGTACCAGAATGGATTATGAGCTATTTTTATGTGAGAAAGCTCCTGGGACGTGGGATGGATTCAGTTCTCCTTTAGGCTGGACGACCACCCATCCAGAATGCTAGAAAACAAATTCAAGCACTGAACACAACATTTCTAAATAAACTTAGTCTGGGCAGACTCTCAGAGTGACCCCACAGTCCCCATTTCCTGGGGTTCACTCCCTTGTGGATCCCCTCCCTTCAAGTGTGGGCAAGACCTGTGTTTGCTTCTAACTGAAAAATTTGGTAAAGGTAAGTGGATGTCTGTGATTGTATGCACATGATTATGTGCTTATGTTATATAAGATTATAGTTTCCATCTTGCTGGAGTCTCAGTCTTTTTTCCCCCTACCTCTTATCCTTGCTGGCTTTGAGGAAGCAAATGACCATGGTAGGGGATGCCATGCAGCAATGAATGTGGGAAGCCTGTAGGAGCTGAGGGCAGCCTCTGGTTGACAGGCAGCAAACAAAGCACACATACACATGTACACACACACACACACACACACACACACACACACACTAAGCTAAAGCCCCCAATCCTACCACCTCAAGGAACTGAATTCTACCAATAACACGAGTGAGCTTGGAAGTGGATCTTTCCCCATTTGAACCCAGGGGAGACTGCAGCCCCAGCTAACCCCTTGATTGAAGCCTTGTGAGACCCTAAGCAGAAGACTGAGCTTGGACTTCTGACCAATAGAAACTTTGAGATAGTAAATGTGTGTTGGTTTAAGTCACTAAGTTTGTAGTCCTATTGTTACACAGCAATAAAATTAATAAATGTATGGATATTCATACCTTTTTACCTCCTGATTTTTAAAAGTTATAAATAAAAAGCATTATAAGTAATCTAAATAGCCTCACATCTATTCAAGAGAAATTTTGCCACCAGAAGAATTTGGGCAGCAAATAGAGGAAAAGTCTGTTGGTTTTCGGTCTTTTGGGCTTCCAAATTAAGATAAGGGATTGTAGACTTGTACCGTATAACCTTATGAGGTTCCTGGGGGATGGAAGAAAATACTATGTGTTAAGGAGTTTGGAAAAGGATTTAGCGCATCGTAAGTACTCCATAAATATTGGCTATTATTATAATTATTAGAATCAGAGCTCCTGGGGCAGCAACCACTAGTAGGTAGGATCTTATCTGAAGGGCTTCTCCTGTGACTTACAGGGAGATGTTCCATTCTCCTTACGTGTAACGTCTGGTCTACTTATTAAGCTGGTAATTTTCCATTGGATACAGCTTTAACAATAGATACTACCCTACTTAGTTTCTGTCTTTCTCTTTCGTGGCTGAGATTTACTATTTTGGGATTGGTTTGTTTGTTTGTTTTGGTCTTACCATAATTACAAGAAAGCATTTTAAAAAATCACTTTAAAGTTATTGAATTATAATTAATATACAATGTTATATTAGTTTCAGGTGTAAAACATACTGATTGAACAATTCTATGTATCACAAGAAAGCATTTTTATCAGAGCTAGTGCTATGCACCTTGCAGCTGGGCCTTTCTAACACTCTCCAGAGGTGCAAATGAGCATTTGTCAAGAACTGGCACTTGTCCAAAGCTGTGCAAGGGAGGGAGCCCAAGTCTATTTCATACACATAATTGAGGAACAAAAAGAAGGCCAGTGTTGCTGAAGTTTAAGGAAGGAGATGGGACAAAGAGGTAGGCAGAGACTAGATCACTTAGGGCCTTGATGATCATGAGGCATTAGATTTATAGCTAACTGCATTTGGGAGCCCCTGGAAGTCTTTAAACAAGGACATGACAGTATGATAGGCATTTTTAACAGATCAATTTGGAACCATATATTTGGGGGAAATATCTGCAACACAAAGTAAAGAAGACTAGTATCTATAGTATAAAAAGTACTCCTACAGATCTATATGATAAAAGACAAAAAATGCAATTGGAAAATCAGCAAAATACTTGAATTAGCAGTTCCCCCAAAGAGGAAATCTAAGTGGTCAGTAAATGTGTGAAAAATGTTCAATCTCATTAATCAACCAGGGAAATATGTGCTAAAACCACAATAAAATACCCATATAAGCCACTAGATTGGTAAAAGTAGAAAAAACCCAAAGAACTTTGACAATAGTAATGCAAATTCATCCTCTTGTGGTCAATGTTAAATTGATGTAACCATTTTTGGAAAATAGAAGTTGTACATCTTCATGTTTAACTAATTAGAGAGAGTGGGGGGAATGGGAAAGGCATTAGAGGGAAGGGTAGGACAGAGGGAGAGGAGAGAGAGAGACTCTCAAGTAGATTCCATGCTCAGTGTGGACTGTAAGATCATGACCTAACCCAAAACCAAGAGTTGAACACTTAACCGACTGAGCCACCTAGGTAACACCATGTTTATTAAGACAGTCCAAAATATACGTACATATGTATATGTATATATTGTGTATATATATATATATATATAAAGATATAGATAAGAGAAAGAGAAAGATATAGATCTTAGAGAAAGTCTTGCACGTTAGCATTAGGAGACACATATCAGAATGTTCAGTGTAGCACTAGTAATAACCGAAAATAATCCAAAGTCCCAAAATAGTGTAATCTAATGATTCTAGTTACAGTGTATTATATTATGAATTTTATACAGAGCTCCAGCTATATCCATCAGGATTCAGCTCATGAACATAATTTTGAACAAAACAAAGCAAGTCACAAAAGAATACATACAGTGGGATTCCATTTATATAATTTCAAATTGATAAAATAAACTATATTATTTAGGCATGTATATATCATGTGGTGAAACAGAAGTTAGGCAAGAGAGTGATTTTTTTAAAAAAGGATTGTGTTTATCTCAACAGGAAGGGAGATGTGAGCAGGAAGCAGCCTTATACGGTACTAAAAGTGTCCCATTTCTATGAAGCACAAAAGTTTCTAATTTCGATGAAGCTCGATTTATCTATTTCTTTTTCTTTGGTTGCTTGTGCTTTTGGTGTTATACTTAAAAAAAAAAATCCTTCCTGGGGCACCTGGATGGCTCAGTCGGTTAAGTGTTCCATTCTTGATTTTGGCTCAGGCCATGATCTCACAGTCCTGAGATGAAGCCTCACATTGAGCTACACTCAGTGGGGAAACTGGTTCTGATTCTCTCTTCTGCCCCTCCACACTCTTGCTCACTCACTCAGTCACGCTCTCTCTCAATAAATAAAGAAACAAATAAACAAAATTTTAAAATCTTAAAAAAGAGAAATCCTTCCTAGGTCCACAGACACAAGTATTTATAACTTATGTTTTCTTCAAATAGTTTTATAGTTTAACTTCTTACATTCAGATCTTTAGTCCATTCTGAGCTAATTTTTTGTATATAGTATGAGATAGTCCAACATCATTCTTTTGCAGATAATGTCCTATTTCTAAACCGGTGTTTAGATACATGGAAATTTACTTTACAATATATTGTATATACTCTTCTATGTGTAAAATATGTTTTATAGATTTAGAAATATAAATAGGAAAGAATTACTGGGATACTGTGTGGAGAGTACCTGTTTGTGGAGAATACGTTATAGTGAAATGAAAGACAAATCAGGAACACTAGTTGGAATGTCTTATGGATTTTTGGCCGAAGTAATAGGGTAGATGTGCCATTTACTGAGGCAACAATGAATGCAGAAGGAGCAAGGTTTTGGGGGGAGAAACAAAATTATCTTAAGGATATGTTCAATTTGAGGAACTTTTCAACATCTAAGCGGAGAAGTCAAAAAGGCAATCTGATATATGAATCTGGAGTTTAGAGAGAAAAGGGGGTCTACAGGTATATATCTGTGAGTCTCTGGCATACAGCTGTCATAAAGCTATGGAACTGGTTGATATTACATAGAGAGACAGTATAGATACAGGAGGGAAGAGCATCAAGGACTCAGCAGCATAGAGTGTCAATAATTAGAAGCTGGGCAGAGGAAGTGGTGGGTCCTTCCAAGGAGACTGAGAAGGAGCGGCCAGTAAGGAAGCAGAGGAATGTGGTTTCAGGAAATCTTAGAAAAGTGTTTCAAAGAGAAAAGAGTTGTCAAATACTGCTCAGAGATCAACTGTGATTTAGAGAACTAATTATTAGATTTGGCAAAGTGAAGATACAAGTTTGATAAGAGATACTTGTGGAGGAAGCAGGCAAAGCCTGATTGGCTTTACATAGTGCACTTGGGGAATTGAATACTCAGTGGCCACCATTTAGTTTGTTCACTTTCTTCTTTTCTACATTTTCTTTCAAAAAATAACAGGTGGCACAAATCTTTCCTTATAAAACAGTGTATGGGGGCATCTGGGTGGCTCACTGAGTTAAGCATCTGCCTTTGACTCAGGTCATGATCTCAGAATCCTGAGATTGAACCTCTCATCAGACTCCCTGCTCAGTGGGGGGCCTGCTTCTCCTTTTCCCTCTGCCTCTCCCCCTGCTTGTCCACTCTCTCTCTAATAAATAAATAAAATCTTTAAAAAAAAATAAAGCAATGCATGTATTCCTTGTTATGTGTAGCTAGCCAGTATCAGAACTGAATCCACTGTACCATTTCCAGTTCATGTTATGGCTTACAAGTGATTGTCTAAATAAAAAATTTATTCTGAAACACTGGATTTTAGTAATAAAAAGTCCTCTAGTACTTCTCCTTATACCACACATATGCAAGAACTGATTGATTTTCTAGATTTTAGCCATCAGTGGCTTCATGCAACTCTAAATAAAATATTTGCTAGCATGAGCACAGAAGAGTAATTCCTCTTCCACATTAAATGCCATTGATGTTATACAACATTAAATAAGTTGACAATGGAATTTTGCCAGTAGCTTGTTTTGCTTTCTCTGAGCATATTTTCTTTCTTTCTTTCTTTCTTTCTTTCTTTCTTTCTTTCTTTCTTTCTTTCTTTTCTGAGAATATTTTCAATGACTTTCCAGCTAGTTTTTATAAACTGTTTGACAGCAGTGAGAACTACCTCATTTGGTATATAAGGAATACAACTCTGAATAAAATACTGGTAGTTTTGGGGGCACCTGGGTGGCTTAGTGGTTGAGCATCTGCCTTTGGCTTGGGTCGTAATCCCAGGGTCCTTGGATCAAGTCCTGCATCAGGCTCTTCAAAGGGAGCCTGCTTCTTCCTCTGCCTCTGTCTCTGCCTCTCTCTGTGTGTTTCTCAGGAATAAATAAATGAAATCTTTAAAAAAAATATATTGGTAGTTTTGGTCTCATTCTGACTTCAGCAAAAATAATTATTTAATTATGTACTATATTGTTTTGTTTTAGTAATGAAAATTTTAACTGGTTTACTGGAGTCCACAGTGTTATGTTAGAAATTGAAATCAAAGCATCAATTTTTTGCCAAAACTTGACAGTTTCTTAGAAGATATCACAGTGTGAAAAAAGATAACTACATTGCTAATTTTCAGATATTCACCATACACTTCTATTTATATATATATTTTTACTTGTTTCTCTGAAATTATCACATTTGCCTCTTATATAAAAGTGGGGGTCCTGTTCATTTTTTATATATATGACATTCTGAATTTTAATATTTACATTACAATTTTCATCATTATATTTTTGCCTGAGTCCTTCCAAAATTCTTGATAGCATTTCTTTAAACATTGGAGATATAAGACCACACAATAGGAGTGACACAGTGTTGTGAAACTATTTGAAGTCAAGATGAACTATACCTGGTAATTGAATATTAGTGGAGACAGATTTCCAAATACTTTTATAGTTCATGTGATATTTTCAAAAATGATATTATCACAGGGAATGTAGCAGGACTTACTGTTTGAAGACAGTAAAGTTAGCATTTTTCCTACTATTTATTTATTTACATTTTGTTTATTTATTTTGAGAGAATGCACAAGCATGAGCAGGGGGGAGGGGCAGAGGTAGAAGCAGACTCCCTACTGAGCAGGGAGCCCGATGAGGACTCAATCCCAGGACCCCTGAGATCATGACCTGAGCTGAAGGCAGATGCTTACCTGACTGAGCCACCCAGATGCTTGTGTTTTTCCTTTTAAAGGCTAAATCACCCAAAAGTAAAGAGCAAAGTAAGAAAAGCCAGGAGACAAATCCCTAAGTTACAAAATAAGGGGATGGCAGTGAGAGAATGAGAGGATGTTAAGAGTGAAGACTTTAGAAAGATCTCAATGGATTTAGAGTTTCAGATTGGATTGGGGTCAGGGTTAGGGTTAAGCAGCAAAATATATTGCTTAAAAGTTAGGGACATAGCTTAAATCTCTTGCATGGAGCCTAAATATCTCATTTCAAAGGCAGGAATGCAATTCACAGGTAGGCTGCAAGAATTTCCCAACATCCACATGGTTCCAAGAAGCAGAGAAAGTGTAGCAACATATGTATCACAGGGAGGAGTTGTAGTTGCAAAAAACAGTCTGCATCTGTAACAGTGGGGGAGAACAGAGACTGCATTGTCAACATCCCTGTGATGGCCTATCTCCATTGGCTGGGGGAAAAATCAAACTGACATACAGAATACTGGGTCATAAGCAAGATTCCTGTTGGCTTGGAAAACAGTAGGTAGCCAGAGTAACAGGAAGCCGTCTTGCTGCAAGAAGCCAGGAAGAGTAGTGTTGGTCTGAGGAAGTATTCCTATAGCAACGCAATTATTGTGAACACCAACCCTTGGAAGGACAGCTATCTGGACAAGCTGAACCTGGGACACTCAAAGCGAAAGCCACAAAGAAAACAAAGAGGTCTTAGTTACTGACAGAAATAGAAACAAACATTGTCCAGAGGAGAGCTCTCCAAGTTTGGTTCAGAAGACTACCTACCTATTATGATTAAGCAATGAACTCAGAAACAAGATTGCCAAACACACAAGAAGGCAATAACCATGAGTGAGAGTCAGCAGAAACAAACAACAGATTTAGATTCCCTAAAAATTTCAATTATTGGAATCATAATTATATACATACAACGTAAAACAGCTGTGTATGAACTGTTTAAATAAAGCCTGCAATGTAAAAAGTGACCATTCTAATAGAAACATCTAGGAATTTTCAGAAACATTTTGAGAACAATCTAAAAGAAACCAGAAATAAAAAAAAAACAATTGCTATAGCAAAACCAAACAGACAAACAACTGTGAAGGGATTAACTAGATTAGATAACTCAATTTAGAATTTGCAAACCAGAAGATATAGCTGGAGAACTGATCTAGAATGTAGTAAAGAAAAACAAGAAAATGAAAAATAAGAAAAAAAAGGTTAAAAAATATGGAAGATAGAATGACAAGATCTAACAGAGTTCCACATAAAAAGAATAATGAGAAAGGAGAAGCAATATATACAGAGATAATGGCTGTGAATTTACTAGAACTGATGAAAAAGCGTAAATCCATAGATCTTTTTTTTTTAATTTTTAAAAATTTTTATTTATTTATGATAGTCACAGAGAGAGAGAGAGAGAGAGAGAGAGGCAGAGGGAGAAGCAGGCTCCATGCACCGGGAGCCCGACATGGGATTTGATCCCAGGTCTCCAGGATTGCGCCCTGGGCCAAAGGCAGGCACTAAACCTCTGCGCCACCCAGGGATCCCTAAATCCATAGATCTTAAAAGTAAAGAAGAAAAAAATAATGGGACAGGTAAAAAAAATTAAAAATTATAATTCAAGAAAAAAATCATAGAAATAAAAAGAGACTCAAATCTGAAAATATAAAAAGGCAAATATTATTTATTTTTAATTAATTAATTAATTGATTAATTAATTAACTTATCATAGACATAGAGAGAGAGAGAGGCAGAGACACAGGCGGAGGGAGAAGCAGGCTCTGTGACAAGAGCCCGACGTGGGACTCGATTCCGGGACTCCAGGATCGCTCCCTGGGCCAAAGGCAGGCGCCAAACCGCTGAGCCACCCAGGGATCCCCAAGGCAAATATTATTTTACAAAATAGTTCCACATGGTCAACACCATGTATGTCCTCATAAAATTACTAAATCGCAAAAATTGGCATTCTTTGGAAGTTAAAGAAAATAAATCACTTATTTTTTTTTTTTTTTTTTAGAAAATAAATCACTTATAATGAGAAAAAGAGGCTGATTTCAGATTTCTTCACAATATTCATTCCTGTAAGACATTGTAGTTAGAGCAGTACAAAGTCAAGGAAAGAGGTGTGACCTGTAATTGCATAGCCAAAGTGTTGGGTAAGTAAAAAGGCAGAGTTCTGAAAACACAAGATCCTAGGGATAATATTTCCATTAACTTATTTGATGATTTTGCCAGTGGACAAATATTATCAAACAATAGAGGACTAGAAAGCATAAGGTAGATAGCTTTATTTATTTATTTTTAAAAATATTTTATTTATTCATGAGAGACAGAGAGAGAGAGAGAGAGAGAGGCAGAGACAGAGGCAGAGGGAGAAGCAGGCTCCATGCAGGGAGCCCAACGTGGAACTCGATCCCGGGTCTCCAGGATCACACCCTGGCCTGAAGGCAGCGCTAAACCACTAAGCCACCCAGGCTGCCCAGTAGATAGCTTTAAGGACTGCTGACAAATAGGATTAAAATGAAAACAAATATGGACATTATTTTTACTAAACAGAAAGCTAAATATTAAGAGATAATATAATTAACTAAAATGAGGAAGTTGTGAAGAGAAAGGGGAGGTAGAAGGATGAAGCAAGCTACTAATTTAATTATTGCGTAGAATAGGGCACTTATAATCCTATCTTTGTAGCTTCTGAAAAATCCATTTTATCTAGAATTTCCAAATTATTGCATCAAGTATATTTGTGCTTTTTTTCTTAATTAACTTACTTAAAACTTTTAAAAAAATATTTTTTATATTTTGCTTATTTAATAAGCAAAAATCACTAGCAACAAAATTATAATCCAAATATCAATAAAATTTTAGAAATCAAAGTGTCTTTCAAATTCTTCTGGTGTCAAAACAAAAATGTGAGTCTGGACATTCGCAAGGTACGAGTTTATTAAGGGGAACTACTGCAATAGGGAAATACTCAAAACCTAAGCCAGAAACAACTCTGAGAAGAAGTGGCAAGCAAAACTTTTATATGCAGACACCATGGGACAGATGGCTGTGCAAAGAGGAAGAATTGCAAGGCCGGGGGGAGGGGGTCTTGAACTTAATGAACTGTGTCGAATATTGTAAAAGCAAGAAGATCAAGGCATGGAATTTTAGTTGGTGGTTAGGCATATGGGCGGAGTTGGGGTTTGAGATGGAACAAACAAGTTACAGCATAGCAAGTTTGCACAAAGTTCAGGGTCAAGCCGTCCCTTAGCAAACTAAAGTTATGTCAAACATTAAGTTTGACCAGTTTTGCCATTGGCTATCAGTGCCTACTTGAATGATTTGGTTTTTAAGCAGATATAAATTGCATGTATTTCAGGGCATGCTGACACAAACATATCCTGGGATAAAATGCTCTATAAATATTGCAAATTAGGACTTACCTACAGGTGAATAAATTACAAAGCAGCTAGAAAATTTCACATTAACTAGTAAAAAAGAATGAAAACAAATGAAGTAAAAATCCAAATGAAATTAAACAAAGATCAAAATACAACTAAGGAAACAGAAGAGATTAAAAAGATAAAAGTAGGGCAGCCCAGGTGGCTCAGTGGTTTAGCACCTGCCTTCGGCCCAGGGAGTGATCCTAGAGACCTGGGATGGATTCCCACACCTGCCTTCGGCCCAGGGAGTGATCCTAGAGACCTGGGATGGATTCCCACGTGGTCGTACTCCTTATACGGAGCCTGCTTCTCTTCTCTCTATGCCTGTGTCTCTGCCTCTCTCTCTCTCTCTCTGTGTCTCTCATGAATAAATAAATAAAATTTTTAGAAAAAAAAGATAAAAGTAGAAAGTACTTAATTATAAAATTAAAAATGGCAGAATTAAATAACCCAAGAGCTGGTTGCTTAGGAAAGAAAAAGTTTTAAATTAAGAAAAAAAGCACAAATATACTTGATGCAATAATTTGGAAATTCTAGATAAAATGGATTTTTCAGAAGCTACAATATACCAAAACTGATCTGAAAAGAAACTGAAAGTCTAAACAAATCAATTACTGTAAAGAAAATATAAAGAGCTATCCCACACATTAAAAAGCAATTTTTATAGGTTGTTATGTTGTGACTTAAGGAACAGATAATTCCAAAATTATTCAAGCTATTTCAGCACATAAAGAAAGAACCTTCTAAATTCTTTATACAAAGCAAGAATAATTTTGATACTAAATCTGACAAAGACTGTAGGGGAAAGAAATGCCCGTTAATTTCACTTATAAATATTGATGAAATAATACTAAATAAAATATTAGGAAAAGGAAGCTGGCAATATCTTAAAAGAATAACATGACAAAATGGGATTTCAGGAATATAAAGGTGATTAAATATTAAGACATATATTTTATGGATAGATATGAAGAAGATCAACTCTACAGACTTTGAAACAGAATTTGATGAAAATTTAAAATCTATTTTTGAGTCAAAGATGTTTATAAAAGAATAAGAATAGAATATGCTACCTTAACATAAATCTATTTTAACTCCCAAGCCAGCTTATGTTCAAAAAGAAAATATTAGAAGCATTCTCATTAACAAAAGTTAAAAAAAAATGATCACTACTGTTTTCACTAACATTTTCTTAGCTAATGCAGTTATCTTATAATTTGGGGATAAATTAGAAATTAAAAAATACTGGATATAAATATGTTTGCTTCCATTACTTCCATTCAACATTGTACTAGAGGTTCCAGCCAAGGCAATTAGGCAAGAAAATGAAATACAAGGCATCTAGATTAAAAAAGAAGTAAAACTATTTCTCTTTGCAGATGACATAATTCCAAAATCTCCAGGTAAAACTATTTCTCTTTGCAGATGACATAATTCCAAAATCTCCAGGATTTTCTATATATATAAGCCCACAAATCAATTGGGGCTAATAAGCCAGTTTAGCAATATTGCAAAGATACAGGATCAATATACAAAAATAGTTGTGTTTCCACACATTAGTAATTATAATCCAAAACTGAAGAAAACAATTCCATTTACAATAGTAGTAGAAAGAATAAAATACTTAAATTTAACAAAAGAAGTGGATGACTCCTAGTGAAAAAATAAAACACCATTAAAAGGAATTAAAGAAGACTGGAATTGAAAGATACCCATGCTTATAGATTGGAATACCTAATATTGTTAAGATGACAATACTCCCCCAAATTAATCTGCCGATTCCATAAAATCTTGTCAAAATTCGAATTGCCTTTTTGTGGAAATGGGAAAGCTGGCCCTCAAGTTCATAGAGAATTGCAAGGGTCCCTGAAGAGCTAAAACAATCTTTAAAAAAAAAAAAAAAAAGCACAATATTCCAGTTATAAAATATATAGATTCAAGGATATAATATACAGCACAGAGAATATAGTTGATAATACTGTTACAATTTTGTATGGTGACAAACTTATTGAGACTATTTCATAATGTATATAAATATCAAGTCGTTATGTTATATACTTGAAACTAATACAATATTTTATGTCAATTATTTTTTAATAAAGACTATGTCAGGTGTACATCAACAGGAAAAACCCCCAAAAGTTTAAAGTTAGAACACACAATTCCTCATTTCCAAGTTACTTTAAAGCTAGAGTATTCAAGACTATGTGGTACTGGCATAGGATAGACATGTAGATGAATGGAATGAACTGAGAGTCCAGAAAAAAAACCAAATACTTATGATAAAATGATTTTCAGTAAGGCTGTCGAGACAATTCAACGTGGGGGGAGGGTGGGAGTAATAGTCTCTAATGAATAGTTCTGGGGAAATTGGAATTTACAAACAAATTTATTTTTTTATTTTTTAAAGATTTTATTTATTTATTCATGAGAAACAGAGAGGAAGAGGCAGAGACACAGGCAGAGGGAGAAGCCGGCTCTCCACAGGAGCCAGATGGGGGACTTGATGCCAGACCCCAGGATCACGCCCTGAGTCAAAGGCAGCCGCTCAACTGCTGACTCACCCAGGTGTTCCTAACAAACAAATTTAACACCCAAGTGTTAAATACACTTGTTATATACAAAAATTAACTAAAAATGGATCAATACCTAGATACTAGATTTAGCTCTAGTAAAAAAGCTTTTATTTAGCTCTAGTAAAAAAGATTTACTGGAACTAAATCTTAAAAAAAACAGATATAAATCTTTGTGGCCTTGCAGTACGCAGAAGTTTCTTACATATGGCACCAAAAGTACAAGCAACAAAAGACAAAAAAATGAATTAGACTTCATTAAAATTAAAAATTTTGTGCTTCAAAAACTACCCAGTAAGTGAAAAGATAAGCAAAGAATGGGATAAAATATTTGCAAGTTGTATTTTTAAAAATTCTGCATGGGAAGAGTTACCATAAATTATAATATTGGCTACTTGAGGAAAACCATTCCATATTTGTATCACAAGGGGCTAATTTCCCTAATATAAAAGAGCACCTGCTATAACTAAAGAAAAAAAACAACCTAATAGAAAATAGACAAATCATATAACCAGACAATTCACAGAAGAGGTAATACAAATGACTCAAACATACAAAAAAAAAAAAAAAAGTCAACTTCACTCACAATAGGATGAAAGTTAATGTCCTGCTAGGGGATCATTTTTCAGCTGTTTGATCAGCAGAGAAAATATGTTTGATAATAATGTTTTGTGTGGCTGATACTATGGGGAACCAGGCACTCTAATTTCCATGAGAGGATGAATTGCCTCCATGAAGAGAGATTTTGGCAGTTAACTTTAAAAGTTATAAATTCATGTACCTTTGATGCAATAAGTCTATTTCTAGGAATTTGTCTTACAGACAGATTTAAATATGTAACATTTGTACAAGGTTATTAAGATATTCTTTGTAATTAAAAAAAAAACTGTCTTTGTGTCCATTCAAGAAGAAAATGAGGCTGGTTCTTTGTGTACTGATAGGGAAGGTTGTCCTAGAGATACTGTTGCATGTGACAAGGTGCAGAAGAGTATATGGCTTATGTTATTTGTATACAAATATACAAATATTTATTTTTATACAAATAAAAAGATTAGAGGTGTGTGTATGTGTTTGTATGTGTATGTGTATGTTTTCTTACATATTGTAAAATATCTCTGGAAGAACCCAAACCTGATCAGTATTGGCTAGGGGATGTGGTTGGAGGGAGACCCTTTACTGTTTATCCTTTGACCTTTTTCAATTATTTTTCATTTTAAAAAATGTTTAAGTAATCTCTCCACCCAACGTGGGGCTTGAACTCACAACCCTGAGATCTAGAGTTGCATGCTCTACTGACAGATAGTTAGGCACTCCAACCTTTTTCAGTTTTGAGTCATAAGAATCATATCTATTTTTTTTAAATCTATTTTTATTTTTAAAATAAACTGGGACACCTGGGTGGCCTAGCGGTTTGACGGCTGCCTTCGGCTCAGGGAGTGATCCTGGAGACCTGAGATTGAGTCCCACGTCAGGCTCCCTGCATGGAGCCTGCTTCCGTCTCTCTGCCTCTCTCTCTGCCTGTGTCTCTGTCTCTGTCTCTCTCTGTGTCTCTCATGAATAAATAAATAAAATCTTAAAAAGAAATAAAATAATAAACTAAAAATATAAGAGAATTTCTGTAAAAGAAGTACTTAATCTTAACTTCACACTTATGAACTGTGCATGAACAAAATTACTTCTTTGCTTTTTCTTTGAAATGGCCAAACTTTTTTGAATACTTGGTAGACCACCACTAGTTGACCACTCTCTGAGCAATATTGTCCTAGAACTAAACATTAAGATCCCAAAGAGTCTGCCACAGTTGGACTTTGTATCTGAGTCATATCACCTTAGGACTAAGTATTGTATTCTTATACCAAAAAGCAAATGGGAACTTATTTAGAGAAATTTAGTTCTTAATTAAATTCAATACATTTTTATTGAAAACCTATTATGTAACATAATTTGTTTTGGAGTGATGAATGTATCATGGCTACCATTCTCGTGATGCTAAAAATGCTAAAAATCACCATGCTAAAATACCAAACTAAACCATGTAAAATATGTTTCAAAGATCCCATCAACCCCATGGTAACAGGTTAAAATAGGCTTATTATAACACCTCTGTGCCTAAGTTTACATCTGAAAAGATATACATAAAATTGTTATTAGCAATTACCCCTGTTGGGTGAGATTGGTAGGAAGGAGATCAAGGACTTGTATTTTAAAAAATATTTTAAAAATGAAGATGGTGGAATCATGAGTGATTTTTATTTAGTTTTAGAGTTTTTGTTTTTCAAATATAAATATAGGAACAAATCAAGAATTTTAAGGAACCATATAAATTTATTTCTTTACATAATCAAAAAACTCTCATATACTGCTTTCCCAACTCCTTTACTTAACAGTTGATAGGAAAACCTGGCACTTTGTGTCTTCCTTGATCCTTGTAAAATTAAGAACGAGTTTCTTCTAAGTACAGTGTATCAAAGGATAAGGTCATCATCCAAAATGTGAAACCTAGAAATTTATTGCTTACTTAGGTAAATCAGTCTCACTGAGCAGAACAAATAGAAGTTTCATGGAAAGTATTATTTTGGGACATATTGGCTACTGAGGCAGGAGTAGTTGAAAAATCAGCCTTAGAAACACGGGTTATAGAAGTGTGTTTTCTGTTCCTGAGGCATGTTTACTGGAATAAGTTGTCAATGATCAATTAAATAGGTTTAATAAAACCAGCTTGAAAATATCATGGCTATAAAAACATCAATCTTTTCATAGTTTCCTGGTTTTTTTCTTCTTCTTAAAAAAATAAGTTATGCCTCTTTTTTGCTTGCCCTTGATTTGAAAACTAGAGGTGTCTTGCACTGGAAGGAAACAATTTCCTTAGACTAATCATAATTTGTTATTAAAAGGTCTCAGTGTAGTGTATTCATTTTCTATTGCTGCTGTAAAAGATTACTACAAATTTAGTGATTTAAACAACACAAATGTATTGTTTTATATTTGGGTAGGTTAGAATCTGACAGGGGGTGCCTGGGTGGCTCAGTTGGTTAAGCATTGGCCTTTCGCTCAGGTCATGATCCCAGGGTTCTGCTGGGCAGGGAGTCTGCTTCTCCCTCTCCCTACCCCCTCCCCCTGCTTGTGCTTCTCTCTCAAATACATACATACATACATACATAAACTTAAAAAAAAAAAAAAGAAAAAGGAGAAGAAGCCTGACACAGGCCTCACTAGGCTAAAATTAAGGTGTTGGAAGGGCTGCATTCCTTCTGGAGGCTCTGGAGAAGAATCTGTTTCTTTTTCCAGCTTCTAGGGGTTGCCTACATTCCTTGCCTTGTAGCCTCCTTCTTTCTCCTTCAAAGCCAGCCACACAGCATACTTCTGACTCTGGTTCTGTTGTCACATCTTTCTCTGATCCTTCTCTCTGCCTCCCTCTTTCCCTTATAAGGACTTTTATGATCATGTTGGGTGCAGCTGGATAATCCAGGACACTCCACAGAACTGGTGATAGGAGGTCCAAGACTTGTATGCTAGCTCAACAGTGCCATCAACTGACCCCTTCTGTCTTGCTGTATGCATCCTTAGCAATGACTAAGCCTCGAGCATTGTGCACATGTTCCAGGCAAGAAAAATGAAGTAGAAGAGGCAGTACCGGAAAAATTCAGTTGGCATTTCATTTGCCAGAACTGAATCTTGGGGGCCGGGCTGACTCTAACTGCAGGGTAGTCTGAGAAGTTTAAGTTAGCTTCCCTGCATCTCTGAAAAGGGAAGGAAAATGGAAATAAGTGTGGAAATGAGTGATAGACATGCTAACCTACAGAATGACAACAGCTAAGTGATCTTAACAAAGAACTTTGTCTAGTTACTGAAGAGCAGGAACCAGGTGCTGGAATTCTAGTGGACCACTTGCTACACACGTTATATGACACCTGGTGACAGGTGAGGTGCAGCTTCTCTCCTCCACTCAACAGGGCTCAGTCACAAGAGATGAGGTTGAACCCGGGACAGACAACTTCATGCTGGGGCAGCCCCCCCTTCTATTCCCTACCTGTGTATAATCCCATGCTTGCTCTTCAGAAGTAAATGCCAAGTCGCATGCTTCCTGGTGCAGCTGTAACTCATTAGTCAGAGATTTCACAATGAATGCTTCTGTAAGCCAGGTGCAATCTGACCTGCCAACATTCCACATTTATCTTACTTTGCTACATTCTGGAGAGCAGAGTGGCACGAAGGCAAATCTAAGATCATATCCCCAGGGTCCCCCCGTCTGATGTATGAGGTCATGCCCTCTGAAAACCCTTTTCTTGTAGGAAACGGGTACCTAAGAAGTATTGTCCCTTTCTTCCTCTTGAGGTCAGAACCAGTTGAAAGAGATACAGTATCAGACAAATGAAGGTCAAACTGTCCTTAGTAACACTGACTAGAAGACATGGCCAAGTGGGCGCTGTCGTACTTTCCTGAGATTTGTCCAGGAGTTACTGGTACTGTTGAACAACACAGCTTCCCTGTAGAATACAGGCCTGTGAGGGGAAAGCTGATGCACTCTCTGCAAAACACAGATCTAGAAATGGTGGGGGAAGGGTGAGCTGTTTATTCTCCTCAACTCACCTGTCCAGCTAGGCTCCCCTATTCCCCTGGGGAGGAGTAAATGAAGGGCAGAGAGAGACTTAATGATTCTTAGCTTTCCAGGAAGTTTGAGATCACCCAGGGAACAAATGAACAATCAGGTTAGAGAATCATTTTGGTCCAGCTTAAATTACTGCATATGGAAACACAAGGGGTAGGGGTGACGTTTTCCCCCAAAGCTGTACCTTGACTGTATCAGTGTCAGTACCTTGGTTGTGATATTGTACTATAGTTTTGCAAAATGTTATCACAGGAGAAAGCCAGATAAAGGCTATGTGGGATTTCTCTGTATTATTTCTTACAATTGTGTGTGTATCTATCATTACCTCAAAATAAAGTTTAATTAAAAAGAAAAGCAGCACAAACAAAATGCACTTTCCTAGCTTTGGGGACAGGTGAGTTCAATACAAAGCAAACAAAGACACCTGCTTTCAATTTCTTTTTATCAGTAGGACTATCTTTAGGTACCTAAAAGCTATTGCCTCTAGGCTTGTGTTTAACACTGTGTTTGAGAGAATTACCTGGATTCATAAAATAGTTCTTTGGGGAAAGGTGTGGGTAGAAAAATAAATTCATTCATAAAATATTCTTCAGACATTCTTTACTTAGTTTGTAAATACCATTGGCCAATATAGTTTTCATTGTTCCTTTGTTCAACACAAAGCCATAAAGTCTCTGGAGCAGATTTTATTTTTAAGATGGCTATGGCAATCAACAGTCTTCCTCCTTAAGTTTTCAATAACCACATAATTAGCGTGCTTCTGACTCTCTCAGAAACTAAAACACAACTGAACTTTATTTGTTCTTTCATGACCCTCATGACATACCTCAGCTTCTCAGGACATGTCTCTCACTTGGTTTACATCACAAAATTTCTGGCATCATCTCAGAAGACTCCCAGAAATGCCTGTTTACCGCTCTGTCCCTCCAGTTCTCCTAGTTCTGAAGGCCTCTTCTGGTTTCACTTTCATCCCTAGCTTGGAGGCCCCACTGTCCATTGTTATTTGCAGCCTGCAAAACTCTCTCATATTCTTACTCTTCTGTTCCACTTTTACTGTAACCCTCTGACCAACAGCATACCTTCTCCATTCTTATTAGGAAGCAACTTGACAAAGAACATACCATATTAGATTTTACTTGGGACAAATATAGATTCGGATCTCAATTCTGCTCCTTTATCTTCAGTGGACATTTATTAATTTTTGCTCACCATCATTCAACCCCTTTTCTTTTGACAACAGCACTACAGTTCTCCTTTAGTGAATTACCTGTCCAACCCTCCAGGCTTGTTGGCAGCTCTCCTAAACTAAACATATGATCCTTGCTAAGGCAAACAGTTTCTCTCTAGAACTGGACTCTGGAATGGAGTGACTCGAAGACATTAAGTGATTTACATAGGCATCTATCTCTTTCTACAACTGAGATCTGTGAAAATGTTTTGTCCTTTAGATACTGGTTGATTAGCCCTCCCTTTGTTCTAATAGCTTTCACCTATCATTCCAATGAAATTCCCTTTATCTCTTGTTAGCCAGAGTAATTTTCTGTTGTTTGCAACCACAAAACCCTAACGAACTAGCTGTGAAGGTTATATTAGTGACTTAAATTCTGTATAATGAAGAAAAATTACATTTACATATATAGATGTCATGCATTAAATATGAAAATAAACTTAGTGATTCTGGCCTGTAAAAGCTACAATAAATCCATGACCTCGAAACTAGGTGACCCTACCACAAAGCTTGACAATCTTTTTATTTGTTCTGGGCCATCTGTTTCTCCAAAATTCCCTCAGCAGATTTTACAAACATTTACAATTTTCTTCAAGCTGCCCATTTAACCTCTCCCTCAATCTCAACAGCTTGTCTTAAGCATAACAGGAAAATGTCAAGGAAACAGAGGTACCAGGTTTGCAGAACCTTGGAAAGTTTTATTGATCTTGTGATTCATGCCGGTTTCATGATGTCTCAAACCCAGCTCAAGAGAATAAACTTTTGAAAAAACATATATAATCAAAGCCATCCTAAATTTGCAACATTGATTACAACAATGGTAAGAGTCTCTTTACCATTACCTACATCCTATATAAGTGTTTATAATAGTCGGAATAATTCAATGATTCTTCTTGCATATACGTACCAGTGTAATATGCAGAGTTAGACTGGGCAGATGGATGGAGTGAGGTTGTATTCTTTTCTGCTGCTGAAATTCTTCCTCCTAATTTGATGATGTTGGACTTGAAGGTCATATATGGTAACTTCTTACTGCAGGCTTCTGGTATGATGTGAAGTCAATACTATTTGCTCTTTGAACAACTGTCAGGATCAGAATGCTTCTGGTTTGTCCCGGTACTAGAGATGCTATTTGAAATTTTGTGTGCCTTCTTCCTAGTCAATCATCAGAACATCAAGATTGCATGTGGCTACAAATAATTAATGTGGTAAAGGATGCAAATTATGTCTTTTTTCGTTGAAGTATAATTACCATACAGTGCTATATTAGCTTCAGGTATACAATATAATGGCTCAACAATTCCATACATTTGTTAGTGCTCATCAAGCTAAGTGGTACTTGCAATCCCCTTTGTCTATTTCACCTTGAATTATGTCTTAATTATGAGTCTATAAAGCATTCTCAAAATGACAAAAATACAAGCATATCAGTATAAACACCAGCCATAAATGTATGCATTCCCAATGAATAGAAAGCACTATGAGATGAAGAAAACTTGACTAACTTGCAAAGGTGGTTTCAGGGTATCTAGAACCAAACCTTGTGCCTTTCTCATTGATTTCTAAAAAGACTCTTTTTATATATTTTTTCTTTCCCTACCTCCCCCCTCACTTTGCCCTTCCCTTCTCTTCCTTTTCTTTCCTTCCTTTCTTCTTCTCTGCATTCTCTCCATTAATAATCTAGGACTAGCATTAAATTTGTTAGACATAACATTTTCTGGGAACATATGTTTCAGATTTTCTCTCCTTTTAACATTTCATTTTATTTTACAATTTCCTCCCCACACTACTGATGTTTAGATATTTTTCCCTAGATGAAGCATGAGTTTTTCTTGTGATCCCTAATCAGTTTTATATGTTAGAAGAGCAGTAGCTATTTCTGGCAGTCTCTGACTAAATGGGCTTGAAGTACAGAGATGGTTTCATTAGCTTTAGAATGAGGCTCTGGAGACTCCAAGATGTGGAGAAATTCTGGGTGCTCAGTCTCAATGCCAGTGATTTCAGCTTTGCACAGTGGCAGTATCGTAGCCAATGAGGTTTCTCTGAGGCGTGATTATTGCTAATTGAAAGCTTTTCTAAAAAAAAAAAAAAAAAAAAGAAAGAAAGAAGAAAGAAAGAAAGAAAGAAAGAAAGAAAGAAAGAAAGAAAGAAAGAAAGAAAGAAAAAGAAAACTTTTCTCAATGCCAGTGATTTCATTGGCAAAATAAGGTTTGTAGCTTGAATACAAGGAAACACCTGCCTACCTGACTTCTAGCTTTGCTCCTGAAAAGGGGCTTATACCAACAAGGAAATGTTAAAAGTTTCTGATTGAGTAGGTATATGAACAGCAGGCTGCTGCCCAGTGCCCTTTACTCGGCATCACGATGTTACTGATCATAAGCTCTTGTTCATAGTGCATAGTATGGTGGAAGTGCGAAGACAGCAGGACTAGCTGTAGTAGCAATAGCCGTGTCTGTGCTAAGAACACACTGTGGGGTATGACTCAGAACGTGGTCTCGTGACAATAATTTAGGAGATGTGTAGGTCTGAAACCCTGAGCATTCCAGGGAGAGGTTGGTTGAACAATTTGTCTAGGAGAACAGAATGTGGCACGATTCTGGGAGTCTTGGCACAGCCACCATGAAGTATCTGAAAGAGGTGCTGACAGATAGGAGGTGACTATGAGGTTGGGTGTAGCTCTCTCTGCATAAACTGATGATGAGAGTAGGCGGTCTGCTCTTAATGTTGAACTAAAATGGTGAATATTGACTTGGTGGATATATTGGTGGATTCTTCTAGGAAGAGAGGGAAGCCTTCTTCTGAGATCACACTTCATTATGCCTTTGCACTAGAGTTTGTTACCAAATGGATAAAACTCTTTTTGGAGATAAGGTTTCCTTTAGAGTATCTTTTTTCTTTTTTTTAATTTCCCCTCCCAATTAGAAATTCTGGAATAGAAAAAAATACAAGGACAGTGTTCAGAATAATAAGAAAAAAGAAGTGAGGGTTGAATTGTGAAGAATACCAATACTTACTTAAAGGAAGAAGATCAACAATGGAAGCTGAGAAATAGTCATAAAAAGGTTAGGACAAAAGCCAAGGAAGAATGGTGTCACAGTGGCCCAGGGATAAGAGATTCATGAAAACAAACGCTGCAGAGATTAAGTAAGTGCTGAAAATGTATTGGAATTTTACACCAAGAGCTCTTTGCAATGTTCCAGTGACCTGGGGATCACAGTTCCCCTGGAAAAGTTTGGGTGCAGGTCAAATTGCTGTGGGACAAAGAAATAGAAGGTGAAGAAGCAGAAGTGTGCACGGACTTCTCTTTTAGGAGTTCAACCATGGAGACAGAGTGGGTAACTAGAGCCAAAGTAGGAAGAGCAGTTCAGGAAGGGTTTTGTGTTTTCTTTTTTCCCCAAGATGATATAGAAGTGAAGCTTCAGAGTATAATTTCAGAGTGTCTGGAACCAAGATAGGGGAGGATCTAGCAAGGAGGAAGTAGTTTAAGTTGACAGAGCAAAAGGGTGATGGGCGCAGAAGAAGATAGTAAAGGATACAAGGGAAGGATGACAGCCAGGCTCCAAGATGTCCCCCAGTGAGCCCTGCTTCCGGGTATTCACACCCTTGGGACATCTCCCACGTCGTACCAGGGTGGTCTTCGTGACTGACTGAATACAATAAAAGTGATACTATGTCGCTTCTGAGAAGAGGTTATAAAAGACACTGTAGCTTTCATCTTGGTGTCTTCTCTCTCTCTCTCATCATTCATTCTGGGGGAAACCAGCTGTCACTTCATAAGCAATCTTATGGAGAGGCACATCTGGTGAGAGGCTGAGACTTCTTGCCAACAACCAGGTGACGAACTGGCAAGGGGATCCTCTAGCTCAGGTGAGCCTTCATATGACTGCAGCCTGGCTGACATCTTGGCTGTAACCTCAGGAGACCGTCTAAGGCAGAAACACTCAGCTAAGCTGCTCCCAGATTCCTCACCATTTGGAATGGTGTGAGATAATAAATGTTTATTGTTTGAAACTGCCAAGTCTCAAGTAATTTGCTATGTAGTGTAAGGGAGGGAAAAGTGTTCCTCAAACCTGTGAAGGTCCCTGGCTTAGTCTGAAAATTAAACCGACAAAGACAGATTAGTAAAAGAGAAACATACAAATTTAATACAAGTTTTATGGGACACAGGAACCTTCGTAGGGTAATGAAGACCCAAAGAAACAGTTAGACCTGAGTACTTTTATGCTAGGTTTGAAGAGAGGATTGATATGGAGGAGTATGAGAGATTATGAGGTAATTATAGTAACATACTCAACAAGGCCGTTTGTTTGGATTCTTCTTGATGTCCTTTTGTCCTGGAGATAATGATGCTCTTTCCACCATGTATAGGGAGGGCACCTCGTCCATGAGGGTTTTATGACCCGATTCAAGGCAGAAGTGTAGGAGGAAGGTCAGAGTGATCTTCCTGCTTCTGCTTGTTTTCTCAAACTCCTTCAGTTAAAATATTCATATTTTGGGCTAGTGTGTTCTGAACCCCATCAGCATAAATAGATAAATAATACAGGAGGGAGTACCTTTGGGCAGGAGGATATTCTGTTTCCTTTGAGAAGTTATCAAGTCATCATTTTTACAAGTTCTTGTTCTTTAAGTTTATTCTTTATTCTTAAAAATTTTCAAATATTAATTTACAACCAGGCTTTAATCATTTTTATTGCTCAGTAAAACCCCCATGAATCTACTTTTTGTAACATCCCACTCAAAGTTGTCTATAATACCTCTTAGCTGATATCCATTTAATGATTCATTTGATAACTACTTATTATGTGACAATAAACTTTAGAAAAAGCAGTGTTGCTTTTAAAGTGATCAGTACAGTGACAGATGAGCTATTTGCTAGTATATCCAAATTATCCACCCATATTGAACAAAGCAGTGTGGGTGTTAAGCATAAAAGCATGAACAAATGTCCAAATAGTATATGTAAGAAGTTAATAATCCAGGTAGAAAAAAAATGACACAAAGAACCCATGCATGCATGAAGAACAATTTGAGAATGTATCAAATCAAAGTGGTGTTCAAAGCAAAAATCATGTTTGCATGACGAACAGTAGAGTATCAGTTAAGACAAGTGATACTCTTGATCACAGAACAATGAGAAATTCTTCCAGCAAGTAGGTGTAACTGCCAAATGGGATCATATAAAAGACGTATGAAGGGAAAGCTAATTTGGGGGATATAACCAGGTGGAACTGAAGCTGATTCTTGCAGTTATGCCTCGGGTCATCCAAGAGAGTTGTACCCCCTTTCTTTTTTTTTTTTTAATTTTTATTTATTTATGATAGTCACAGAGAGAGAGAGAGAGAGAGAGAGAGGCAGAGACACAGGCAGAGGGAGAAGCAGGCTCCATGCACCTGGAGCCCGATGTGGGATTCGATCCCGGGTCTCCAGGATTGCGCCCTGGGCCAAAGGCAGGCGCCAAACCGCTACACCACCCAGGGATCCCTTGTACCCCCTTTCTAACCGTTTATGATAAGTACAAGATTCATGCATAAAAAATTATTCTGTTGGTGGGTGTGACTTACTGCATAATAAACTTGTGAATTTTCAATCATTTCCATTATTTATCTCAGAACTTTACTCTTGTATTCATTTAGGAAGGACTTATATGCAAACCATTGTGCAAAGTTTAAAATGCCAAATATGTCTCAAAGAAATGAAAGACTGTTTTTTTTACTTAACAAGTTTTGTTTTTAGGGTGGTGGTGGTGTTTGTGTGTGTGTGTGTGTGTGTGTGTGTGTGTGTGTGTGTTTAATCATTATCTCGTCTCCTTTGCTGTATTTTGGGTTTCATTAGGTTAGAGTAGGCTGGACCATAGTGAGAGGTCATGGGCCTGGGCAAAGGTGGCAAGATTAATAGTCCCCGCTGTCAGTACAGAAAAGGGTCTAAGGAGATGGACATAATTTTCATGGTTTCCCATTAACACTCTGTAGGAAAAATTACAGTACTTAGAAATGGAAGACTTTGAATTCTGATTTTACTAATTTAGTAGCTGTGTGTGATACTGAGCAAAAGACTCACCTCTCTGAGTCTCAATGTCTCCTCCACAAAGTAGAGCTAAAAAAAACCCCTGCCATTATTACATTCTATTTTTTTCTTAAAAGTCAAATGAGCCTTGTATCAAATATATGTGAAACTATTTTTAAAGCTATAAACATTATTTTTATTGCCGTTTCTATTATCATTTCGTCTTACCTTGAACTTTTATGTTCTTGGCAAAAGCTCAGATGGTCTTTAAGTCTTGAGGGCAATGTGAGAAAGACTCATAGCTAATGCTGAAAAAAGAAAACAAACCCATTGTTTTTTAAACAAAATTATTAACACATTTGAAATTAATTTTTGAGTCAAAAATAATGCCTAAAACAAGTCTATATTACTGGAAAATATCAAATATATCTTTGGGATTGCAAAGACTTTATATTTCACACCCTAGAACAAGATCTTTTTTCCCAACACCAAGAAGCTAAAGTAGGGGTTTCTGGCTGGCTCCGTCAGTTATGCATCAGACTTCTGATCTCAGGATCCTGAGTTCAAGCCCTGCATTTGGTTCTACCACGGATGAAGCCTACTTAAAAAAAAAAAAAAAAAAAAAGCTAACCTATTAGCATTTCCTTTTGCAAATAATTGAAACAAACAAACAAGAAAACCAATGGAGACTTAATATATTGATTATGTAGGGATGCCTGGGTGGGTCAGTGGTTGAGTGTCTGCCTTTGGCTCAGGGCATGATCCTGAGGTCCTGGGACTGAGTCCCACATTGAGTTCCTCCTGGGGAGACTGCTTTTTCCTCTGCCTAGGTCTCTGTCTCTCTCTCTATGTCTCTCATGAATAAATAAAATCTTTAAAATATATATAGATATATAGATTATATGAAAGGTAAGTACCTTGGGATATTAAAACACTTGATTTTTCTAATTATAAACATAATACATTTATTGTGGAAAATTTGGAAACTGCATGTAAATATAAAGAAGAGAATTATTAGAACTCATAATCACATTACTCAAAAACAGTCACTGTTAACATTTTTGCATAGTTTTTCCAATTTCCTTCTCCCTCTTTTTTGGCTTTTTTTCCCCACGTATTTTGAATCATAGTACTATAGCATTAAATAATCTTTCAAAATACGATTTTTACTATCATAGTCTAAAATTTTTTTTTTTTTGCATGTAAAATTTAAGTTGTTTTTTAGATCTAAAATCTAAAAATCTTTTTTAAAAAAAACATCTAGGGATGCCAGGGTAGCTCAGTGGTTGAGCGTCTGCCTTCTGCTCAGTGTGTGAACCCCACATCGGGCTTCCCGCAGGGAGCCTGCTTCTCCCTCTGCCTATGTCTCAGTCTCTTTGTGTCTCTCATGAATAAATTAAAAAAAAATCTTAAAAAAAAATCTGAATTTATTTCAAAGGTAAATCTTTTCTTCTCCAAGTATTTTCGTAAGAACCTATGTTCCAAATCTTGTATTACTCTGAACTCCTTTGCTTCTTTTTCTTCTGGGAAGACCTCTGAATTGACTTGATTCTGAATCAGATCTGAATTTTGTCACTGAATCTGAAGAATTCTTCCTTTTTTATCCAATTACCATAAGCCTAGGACAGGCCTTTGTTTCTCCCACTTTAGGCTACTGAAGTAGTTTTCTTACTGGTTTCCTTCTTTCTAGTCTTTTTTCTCTCTAATTCATTTTACAGACCTCTTTAATATATCATTACACTGCTCAAAAATATTGACTGTTTCTAGGTTCTATAGGCAGAGGCTGCAAAGTGGAGCTCCAAGGCTGGATATAGACTGCAAATTTGTTTTATTGCTCCACTGTGTTTTGAACTTTTTTTTTTTTAATTAGTTGGAATCCTTTAGGTGGATTTTATGTTTCACTGATTTATGTTACTTGGCTGGCTTCTAGGTTTCCAAGTAAAGCTGAGCAGATTTGGCATTGTAGGTCTACAGAGGGCACTGTGTACATAACACCCCCTACAGTTGTGCCATGCACAACCAGTATGATCATAGCTCTACCCCATGGTCTGGCTGAAACCTCTGGACGTTTGAAGCTCTATACTCTAGTTTATACAATATGTCAAAGAAAACTGATGTCTTGTCTAGTCCTGTCCACAATAACTACTAATCAAGCCCATTCTGTACCAAAGCCTAGAAAAGGCTGACATTTCTAAAACTTTGCACTCTAAGATAAGTTTTAAAAAACAGGAACCATTCTAAAAGCCTTGAACTCTAAGATAAGCCAGAAAGTTGTTTTTTATTCAAAAGACAGAAATATGTTTTCTTTTGTATCAAAATGGACCCAAAAGTTATCCAGTTGGAATTACTCACTACCATAGAACAGAGTTATCTCCTGACCTTGTGATTTTTAATTCAAAGGCTTCTATTTTCTTGATTGAGTCAATTCTGCACTAACTTGTCTCTTTTGCAAATGCAAGTTAAAACTCTACTCAGTTCTTGAATTTGTGTCTGAGTTTTGCAGAATAAAGTTCCTTTAATCCTAATTCTAAACTCTTTACAAAAAAAAATAAATAAATAAATAAACTCTTTACAATGTGGGTCCTATATCCCCCAAATTTTCTCTTTTGCATAAAAAATTCAAATAAACTAATAAAGGAACTGACCAATTTCCCCCTAAAGTATAAACTTCACAATGCTTTGTTGTTTTCTTCCTTCCCCTGATCCTTTGTTCCCCTCTTCCTCTCCTCTTAACCTATGTCACTTCTCTTCAAGGCCATTTTTTTTTAAGATTTTATTTATTTATTCATGAGACACACACACACACACACACACACACACACACACACACACACAGAGAGAGAGAGAGAGAGAGAGAGAGAGAGGCAGAGGGAGAATCGATCCCAGGTCTCCAGGATAAGGCCCTGGGCTGAAGGCGACACTAAACCACCAGGGCTGCCCATCTTCAAGGCTATTTTAATCCCACTGCCCTCCCAGCTGTGCCACCTTAGTGTCCATCTGTTTTTCTCAGAACTCTTTCTGCCCTTATTGCCTATCTGGTCATTTATTTGACACAATGTGAATACTGTATGTGTGCATTTTTAAAATTTATTTTTTCTCTTTTTTCTTATGATAAAAGTAAGACTTGTTCAATTTAAAATATAGAAAACATAAAGGAGCAAAATGAAATGAAACACTTGTCATAAAACAATAAATACAGAAGAGAAAAAAAAACCCTAGTCAAACATTTGTGTAATCTTGTGATGGGGATGGACCATCTAGATCTAGTCTGGTGCCAGAAATATAAAACTTGAATTTAGAAACAATAATTTGCCTTTATAAAAGTGTTACCCCTCTCTACATGATACTTGTTTCATGGAGTAAAACATCAAGTTCCTTTTTTGTTAGGTGAGTTTTGATTTCAGAGGACACTGATCTCCTTGAACAGAAGAAAAAATGGACAGCCTCTCCAGACTTTGATTCATAGAATCATGTATCTCTATAAAGCACTTGTGCCATTGCACAGAGTAAAAGTGTGTAATGTGTTGACACTTAGAATAGAAACTGTTAGTATCATCAGGGCCTTTGGTTCTAAATAGAGTTTAGACAGTTCCAGCAAGAAAATAATGGAAAATTTGTGATTTATGGAACGAAACTACTAAGTATCAGAGTTAATCACTATTCTTTTAGTCTTAGAGTTAAAGAGAAGCTATTGAACTAGTCATTGATACTTTTGACATCTGATGAAATCTACCTTATTTTCAAAAAGCCAAAAGAAGGAGTTTTTTTCTTCCAAGAAAAATATAGTAAAATCTTTAAGTAATGAATAACATATAAAACACCTTCAAACTACCATGGATCACCAGTCTGTGTTTCAATATGTTGAGTGGATGAAGTCTGAGTACCACTTGGAAAGTTCCCTGCCTTCATAATCTCTATGCATGCTTTCTATTCCTCACTTCAGATGCCTTTTGGAGTTTTCGTCTTTTATTATAAAGAACTGATTTTTTTTCTCAAACTTTTGGAAAGTGAATCAAGCTTCTTTAGTAAATTGTGTTTTATCATTTAGTAAATTGTGCTTATTTATGTAAATGATTATATATTTATCTAAAATATGTAAATATTATGTAAATGATTATATATTTATCTAAAATATGTAATCTAAATAGAGAATGGTGAACTTATTATGCAAATACAAGAAAGCCTTGAGAAAGTCCCTTAGCTGTTCCATACAGATCCAGAACGTTGGGGTTTACGGATGGCAGCTTGGTTGGGTTGAGAAGGATGGCGAATGGTATATGGTATCACAGGGATTAGTGTTGGGCTAGTCCTTTGAGAAAAAGTCATTTTCCACATCAAAGGGCACATGTGGGAGAGTTTATTAAAATTATGGAGGCACTAATGCCAATCCAAGCCTCCTTTTGTTACTGTCCCCCTTCCAAAAGAATTGTGAGCGCTAAGCCCAAACTCATAAAAATTCTGGAGATGGTACTGCCTTAAACCTTTCTGGAAAATATATATTCACCCTTATTCCCATTCTACCCTCTTTCAGAAGGCAGAGGGAAGTAAAGAAAGAAAATAATAATAATATTTATTAAGTCCTTAATATTTTGCCTGCCTTATATTTAATAACATATGTAGTCCTCTCAACAACTTAAAAGGTAGTACTGTACATCTTCTTATTTTGCAGATGAGGAAATTGAGCTTTGAAGAGGTTAATTTATGTGAGAGTCCCTGACATCCTGAAAGTTTTCCACATGGCCCCTGTGTGTCTACTGGGCCTAAATTATTCCTCCCATTCCTTCTTGCACAGGATTTTTTTTTTATGATTTTATTTATTTATTCATGAGAGACACAGAGAGAGAGAGAGAGAGAGGCAGAGACACAGACAGAGGGAGAAGCAGGCTCCATGCAGGGAGCCCCATGTGGGACTTGATCCTGGGACTCCAGGATCAGGCCCTGGGCTAAAGGCAGGCACTAAACTGCTGAGCCACCTGGGCTGCCCCTTGCACAGGATTTTAATCCTGATCTGTCACTCCCATCCATTCTGATTAATTCAAATTGCCCAAACAATGGCTACTAATTTGCAATAACAATTTCCTCCTATTCTTAGATGCTTTTCTGACCAGCTATTCCCAGAACTGACTGAATTTTGGCCCACAGTCCCCTTCTTGATCCCAGCTAAAATCCTATAAGTTCCTGACCCTTCCTTCCTAAAGACAAACTGTTTTCTAGTTCCTTCAGGAGCCTTCTCAGGACAAACATTTTATTTTTTAAATATTTATTTATTTAAATTTTAACTAGTTAACATACAGTGCATATTGGTTTCTGGAGTAGAACTCAGTGACTCATCACAAAAAGTGCCCTCCTTGATTCCCTTCACCCATCTATTCCATCTCTCCTTCCATCTCCCTTCATCAACCCTCAGTTTGTTCTCTGTTAAGAGTCTCTGTGGTTTGTTTCCCTCTCTCCCTTCCCATATGTTCATCTTTTTTCTTTCTTAAATTTCACATATGACTGAGATCATATATCTGTCTTTCTCTGACTTATTTCATTTAGCACAATACACTCTAGCTCTATCCACGTCATTGCAAATGGCAAGATTTCATTCTTTTTGATGGCTGAGTGATACTCCATTATATATATTTATATCTTCTTTATCCAATCATATATATATGTATATATAAATATAGATATACCACATCTTCTTTATCCATTCAGTAGTCGATGGATATTTGGGCTCTCTCCACAGTTTGGCTCTTGTTGATAATGCTGCTATAAAAATCAGGGTGCATGTACCTCTTTGAATCAGTATTTTTGTATGCTTTGGATAAATACTTAGTACTGTAATTTCTGGGTCATAGGATAGTTCTATTTTTAAGTTTCAGAGGAACCTCTATACTGTTTGTTCTCCAGAGTGGCTGCACCAGTTTGCATTCCCACCAACAGTGCAAGAGTCTCCTCTTTCTCCACATCCTCACTAACACCTGTTTCTTGTGTTGTTAATTTTAGCCATTCTGACAGGTGTGAGGTGATATCTCATTGTGGTTTTGATTTGTATTTCCCTGATGATGAGTGATGTTGAGCATCTTCTCAGGTGTCTGTTGGCCATCTGGATGTTTTCTTTTTTCTTTCTTTTTTTTTTTTTAATTTTTTTCATCTGGATGTTTTCTTTGGAAAATTGTCTGACATGAAATGTCAGGACCAACATTTTATTTTATTTTAAAGATTTTATTTATTTATTGGAGAGAGAGAGCACAAGCAAGTGAGAGAGAGAGAGAGAGAGAGAGCAGAAGCATTGGGGAGGAGCAGAGGGAGAGGGAGAAGCAGGCTCCCGCTTAGCAGGGAGCCAGATGCAGGGCTCTGATCCAAGGACCCTGGAATCATGATGGGAGCTGAAGGCAGATGCTTAACCAACTGAACCGCTCAGGCACCCAGGACCAACATTTTAAAATAAGGTTTTTTTTTTTTTAAATTTTTTTATTTTTTATTTTTTCATGAGAGACACAGAGAAAGAGGCAGAGACATAGGCAGATCCAATGTGGCATCTATCTCAGCACCCCGGGATCACGCCCTGAGCCGAAGGCAGATGCTCAACCACTGAGCCACCCTGGTGCCCCTAAAATAAAGTCTTATGCTAATGGTGTTCTGGCTGATTTTTTTCCACATTAATTTCCCCAAAGCCACATGGCTAGGAAGTAGTAGAGCTAAGATTGAGACCCTGATCATTTAACTGCTATACTATATTGATAATTTTCCATTTTAAAAGTTACTGGCTGAGTTTGTTTGCAAACTAAAATGCCCTTTCTTAGAGAAGTGATTTCATGGTCAGAAGACAGCTCTTTAGGCTGTTATAACCACCACGAGGTGCTATAAATGGAAGAAACAAAGTGATAATGAAATTGTGTGAATGAAAGAAATAGGCTTTTGGTAGAGTGACCATAAAATTTATTTCCGACTAGGAGACTTTGGAAAAAGAGTGTTCTTAATAATTATTCTAGGACAATAGGCATAAATAGGACTATCTTCATTCTAGGTGTAGGTCACAGCTGAATGATGAAGTTCTCTTAACTGCTTGAACTGTAAATGGGAGTGTTAACACCTAACTGAAGGGGGCAGTAGTGAGAATGAAATGAGAGTATAATGCACACTTGAATGTAAAGTACCATATAAATATAACATTTTAATAATGATTATCACTAATTATTACTAATATTGCTGACCTGCACCATGAAAACTGTGTGTGAATACATATGTGTATGAATATATAATTTTTGTAGAGGTATAATTGACATATTATATTAGTTTCAAGTGTACAACAGAATGATTTGATATTTATGTATGTTGGGAAACAATCACCACAAGAAGCCTAGTTCACTCCACTGTATATTAAATATTGATTTATGTTGCTCTTCTCTTTGATACTCTCTTTGCCTAGTTTATTTGCTCTTACTATAGTAAGAGGCATAGAAAGCAAACAAAGCAGTAAGAGTCCATAGGCATTCCTTCTTTGCCAGGGTATGTAAACTACCTAGAGAGGGAGTTCTGTTTCACCACAGAAAAAACCCAAAAACAAAAAACAACTCTGTTTTTATTGAAGTATACAATGAATCAATGTTGTTGAATCAGACATCAAATTTATAAACACAAACCCCAATCACTAATCCAATCACAGAAAGGTTCACAGATACTTAGTACCCATGGAGTTCTTAAGCCCAAGTCTTGGCTTATATTTTATTTACAATCTAAAATCTGTGTTCAGGTTATCTTACCTTTAATCGACTGTTACATCTCCCCCAGATCTTCCTCCAAGGTGGCACTATTTAGACTAACCTCTTATTGACGATTTACTTCATTTCTCATTATAATATTATCCTCAGGAGGTGGCGCATCTGCTTGGTAACCAGTGCATGCCTGGGGAGTCCTGTGTTGTGGAGCCCTTTACCCATTTCCTTGGCCAGTTTCCAATGTGCTCTTGACTTACTTGGTAAGTAAGGTCTGGTAGTCTCAAGTCTGAAGCACAATTTGGTCTTCATTCTCTTATCTCTTATCTGAGAGCCAGCTATGCAACTTCATTCCTCTTTATTGACGACCAGGATAATTTTCCCATAGAACTGAAAATCCTCAAAATACCCGTATCTATAGGACCCTGTTCACCATTTTCCAAAGCTTTTAACCAAATGTAATTATTTTTTATAATTCTATGGAGATTCTGTGCTCGCTTGGCAGCACATATAATAATTCTATGGAGATAGTATTATCTACGTGTATTTCTTACATTCTATTATGATTCATTCATTCATGTTTTTAACAAAGGTTTATTAAGCACCTAGTATATGACAGGCATTGATTTAGGTATAGAGATAATACAGGGTGAAAACTCAGTTTTTGCTTTCAGGGAGTTTACATTTAATTGGGGAACACAAAAAACCCAACAAATAAATAGATAATATATCAAATAGTAATAGGTGTTATGGAGAAAAATAAGAGCAAGGCGGGTGAGGCAGTCCTGGGGAAGGGTGGCAGAAATACAAAATAGTATATAGGGTGGTCAGGGAAAGCTTCACCATGAAAGTGACATCTAAATAGAGACCTGAAGGAAGTAAGGGAGGAAGCCATATGGTTATGTGATGAAAAAGTATTCCAAACAGAAGGAAAAGCAAGTGCATTGTTATGCTGAGCACTTGGTGTTGTTTGTAAGTGATAAATCACTGAATTCCACTCCTGAAACCAATATTGCCCTGTATATTCACTACCTAGAATTTAAATAACAATTTGAGAAAAAAAAAAAAAAAAAAGAAAAAGAAGTACAAAGGTCCTGAGGTAGAAGCATGCTTCCATTCAGGAAAAAAAAAGGAAGCCAGTGTAGCTGGAGTTGAGGGACCAATGGGAAGATAAAAGGAGACGAGGCCAGGGAGGCTAGAGTTAGGTGTTGGTTGTAAAATCATAAGTGAGTTAGGACTTCATTGCAGGCTTTGAGCCAAAATCTGACATGATCCGGGTTGCATTTTTAATAGTATGAAGAACAGATACAGAGAAGTGTAGAGATTAACTAGAAAGTTATTGCAATAATCTGGGCAAGAAATGATGATGGTTTGAAACAGTGGTAGCAGTGATGTACTATGAGATGGTCAGTTATGGATATATTACATTTACAATTTAAAACTAATATAATTTGTTAAAGGATTCATGTAGAGTTTGAGAGAAAGACATCAAATATGACTCCAAGATGTTTGCTCTAGACATAGAATAGAATTTTTTCTTTTCTTCTTTTTTTTTTTTTTTTTTTTTTAAGATTTTGTTTATTTATTCATGAGAGACACAGAGACCCAGGCAGAGGGAGAAGCAGGCTCCACCCAAGTAGCCCGATGTGGGACTCGATCCCGGGTCTCCAGGATCACACCCCAGGCTGCAAGCCGCTAAACCGCTGAGCCACCTGGGGATCCCTAGAATAGAATTTTTTCTTTACTAAGCTGGGTAATGCTATAGGGAGGGTAGGATTTTTTTTTTTTCCAGTTGAGGGCTGTTTGGGTTGTTTTTGATGGTTTTGATGATTATGAATAAAGCTGCTTTAAACATTCACATACAGTTTTTTTGTGTGAACATAGATTTTCATTACCTTTAGATAAATATGCTAAGTATATGTTTAACTTTAAAAGAAACTGCCAAAGAGTTTCCCAAATTGGTTGTCCTAGTCTGCCTTCTCACCAGCAATGTATAAGAATTCCAGTTACTAAAAAAAAAAAAAAAAAAAAAAAAAAAAAAAAAAAAAAAAAGAATTCCAGTTACTGGGATGCCTGGGTGGCTCTTCCGTTGAGCGCCTGCCTTTGGCTCAGGGTGTGATTCTGGAGTCCCGGGATTAAGTCCCACACTGGGCTCCCTGCAAGGAGCCTGCTTCTCCCTCTGCCTGTGTCTTTGCCTCTCTCTGTGTGTCTCTCATGAATAAATAAATAAATAATCTTAAAAAAAAAAAAAAAAAAGAATTCCAGTTACTGTGAGTTCTCACCAGCTCTTGGTATTGTCAATTGTGTGTGTGTTGCTAAGAGGTATGTAGCATTTCATTTTCATTGTAGTTTTGCATTTCCTTATGACTAGTGATGTTGAACATCACTTCATATGCTTATTTGCCATCTGTACATCTTTTTTGGTAAAGTGATTATTTAAATCTTTTAACATTTAAAAAATAAGACTGTTTATGTTCTTCTGCATTTTGGGAGTTCTTTCCATATGCTGGAGTCAAGTCCTTTTTTTTTTTTTTTTTTTAAAATTTTACAATATTTAGGGAGAAGGGGAAGCAGGCTCTATGCGGGGAGTCCAACATGGGACTTGATCCCAGCTCCCCAGGATCACACCCTGGGCTGAATGTGGCGCTAAACCACTGAGCCAGCCAGGCTGACCCTGGAGTCAAGTCCTTTGTCAGATATATAATTTGAAAATATTTTCCCAGAAGGGTAAGGTTGAAAGGAGATTAGGAGTTTGTTTTTAGAGAAGTTGAGTTTTTGATCACTATTTGACATCCAGGTAGGAATGTGGAATAGGCAGGAGTTTGGAAGAGAGGCTGAGGCTGGAGAGGGGCACCTGGGAGGCTCAGCAGTTGGGCGTCTTCCTTTGGCTCAGGTCATGATCCCAGGGTCCTAGGACTGTCCTGCATTGGGCTCCCCAAAGGGAGCCTGCTTCTGCCTCTGCCTCTGCCTATGTCTCTGCCTCTCTCTTTGTGTCTCTCATGAATAAATAAATAAAATCTTAAAAAAAAAATTTGGTCCTGCCACCTTGCTGAATTGCTGTATGAGTTCTAGCAATCTTGGGGTGGAGTCTTTTGAGTTTTCTATGTACAGTATCATGTCATCTGTGAAGAGGGAGAGTTTGACTTCTTCTTTGCCAATCTGAATGCCTTTTATTTCTTTTTGTTGTCTGATTGCTGAGGCTAGGGCTTCTAGTACTATGTTGAATAGCAATGGTGAGAGTGGACATCCCTGTAATGTTCCTGATCTTAGGGGAAAGGCTCCTAGTGTTTCCCCATTGAGAATATTTGCTGTGGGCTTTTCGTTGATGGCTTTTAAGATGCTGAGGAATGTTCCCTCTATCCCTACACTCTGAAGAGTTTTAATCAGGAATGGATGCTGTATTTTGTCAAATGCTTTCTCTGCATCTATTGAGAAGATCATATGGTCCTTGTTTTTTCTCTTATTGAAGTGATCTATCACATTGATTGTTTTACGAGTGTTGAACCACCCTTGCATCCTGGGGATAAATCCCAGTTGGTCATGGTGAATAATCTTCTTAATGTACTGTTGGATTCTATTGGCTAGTATCTTGGTGAGAATTTTTGCATCTGTGTTCATCAGGGAGTTTGGTCTATAAATCTTTTTGGTGGGGTCTTTGTCTGGTTTTGAGATCAAGGTAATGCAGGCCTCAAAAAAATGAGTTTGGAAGTATTCCATCCCTTTCTATCCTTCAAAACAGCTTTAGTAGAATAGGTATTATTTCTTCTTTAAATGTTTGATAGAATTCCCCTGGGAAGCCATCTGGCCCTGGACTTTTGTGTCCTGGGAGGTTTTTGATTGATTCAATTTCCTCACTGGTTATTGTCCTCTTCAGGTTTTTTATTTCTTCCTTTCCAGTTTTGGTAATTTGTGAGTTTCCAGAAATGCATCCATTTCTTCTTGATTGCCTAATTTGTTGGCATATAGTTGCTCATAATACATTTTTAAAATCGTTTGTTTTTCCTTGATATTGGTTGTGGTCTCTTCTCTTTCATCCGTAATTTTATTAATTTGAGTCTTTTCTCTTTTCTTTTTAATAAGGCTGGCTAAGGGTTTATCTATCTTATTAATTGTTTCAAAGAACCAGTTCCTGGTTTTGTTGATCTGTTCTACAGTTCTTCTGGTCTCTATTTCATTGAATTCTGCTCTGAAACACCATGACACCTGCACCCCAATGTTCATAGCAGCAATGTCCATAATAACCAAACTGCGGAAGGAGCCATGATGTCCTTTGACAGATAAATGGATAAAGAAGATGTGGTATTTATATACAATGGATTATTAGCCATCAGAAGACACAAATACCCACCATTTGCTTTGACATGGATGGAACTGGAGGATATTATGCTGAGTGAAATAAGTCAATCAGAAAAGGACAATCATCATATGGTTTCTCTCATACGTGGAATATAAGAAAGAGTGAAAGGGATTATAAGGGAAAGGAGGAGAACTGAGTGGGAAAAATTAGAGAGGGAGACAAACCATGAGAGACTCCTAACTCTGGGAAACAAAGGGGTGTGGAAGGGGAGGTGGGGGAAGGGATAGGGTAACTGGGGGATGGGCAATGAGAGCACCTGATGGGATGAGGTGCCATATAGTATAACTGGCTGTTATACTATATGTTGGCAAATTGAATTTAAATTAAAAAATGTAAGGCAGCCCCGGTGGCGCAGCGGTTTAGCGCCGCCTGCAGCCCAGGGCGTGATCCTGGGGACCCTGGATCGAGTCCCACGTCGGGCTCCCTGCATTGAGCCTGCTTCTCCCTCTGCCTGTGTCTCTGCCTTTCTCTCTCTCTCTGTCTAAATAAATAAATAAATTAATTAATTAATTAATTAATTAAAAAAATAAATTAAAAAATGTAAAAAAAAATTGGGGAGTTATCAGCTTCTATCTTTTTTTTTTTTTTAGCTTCTATCTTTAAAGCCATATAATTAATTAAGTCCACCTGAGGGGCAAGGGTAGCCGGAGAAGGGAAGAAGTCCAAAGAGTGAGTTCTGTGAGATGTAAAGGAATTAGCAGAGGATACTGAGAAGCAGTAGCCAGGGTGACAAGAGGGGGATTCAAGAAAGATGGGTGTTACATAAGTCATGTGAAGAAATAGTCATAAGCATACATAAACATAAACAATATGCTTTTTAATTTTATCACATGAGATCAATTTCCTTGTTTATCTCCTTCACGAGAAGCTGCCAGATTTTTGAGGCCTGGGAATATATCACATCCATTACTCTATTTCTGGGGCTATATAGGTTGGCTTAGAGCCTGCCACATATTAGACTCTCTTGTCAGGACTACATTTCCTCTTACCTATTTCAAAAACAAAATTTTAAATTAAAGAAAAGTTATAAGAATAGTACCATGAACTCTGGAACTCCCTTCACCTCGATCAAAAATGTTCAGTAAACATTTTTCCAGATTTGAATTTTTTTTCCCCTTTCTCTCTTTGAAACTGTTATAGATATCATGACCTATCACACCTAAATAATTCAGGATCTATCCTTAAGAAAAAGGGGCACCTGAGTGGCTCAGTGGTTGAGAGTCTGCCTTCGGCTCAGGTCATGGTCCCAGGGTCCTGGGATGGAGTCCCATATCAGGCTCCTCTCAGGGAACCTGCTTCTCCCTCTGCCTGTGTCTCTGCCTCTCTCTCTGTGTCTCTCATGAATAAATAAATAAAATCTTAAAAAAAAAAAAAAGAAAGGAAAAAGGTAATGACTTATGAAACCACAGTATAGTTACCAAATTCAGGAACATTAATATTGATACACTGTTATTATTAATATACAGTCCATGTGCAAATGTTGCCAATTGTTCCAATAATGCCCTCTGTAACACTCCTCTTCCTTCATACTTTTCATTCTGTTCCTATGTCCCTTTAGCCTCCTTTAATCTGGACCAGTTCCTCAGACTTTGTCTTCTTTGACATTGACCTTTTTTTTTTGACATTGACATTTTGAAGCACACAGGCCAATATGTTTTTAGAATGCTCACCATTTAAGATTTTTTTCCCAATGTTTAGATTTCCCCCATTTTAGGCAGGAAAATGCATAAGTGATATTGTATACATATTAGAAACTCAGTGTTGATTGAATCATTGTTAAAGAGAGTAATTCACTAATTACTTAAAGGAAGATTATGTCAAGATAGAAATTGAGATGGGTCTTAGATGCTACCTTGCTTGCATAGAGATAGGTAGGTAGGGGGAGGAAGGTTGGTACTAGCAAAAACACCTGGTCTGGATGAGAGATCAGAGCTTTATTTACTCACAGCAATAACACCCGGTCTAACACAGTTGTGTAGTCTCTCAGGCTTCAAGCCCCACACAGGGAGACTCAATGGGAATAAGGTGGGGAGGCCTTCATGTAGGGAGGGATCACCCTATGGGAGAGGGCCTTTGGGAGTTGACATAGGGAGGAATAACCATTCTTCTTTCCCTTTCTTGAAGGAGGGAGAAAAGTGTGCCTCTAATGTAAACTAATTCTCCTTAGGAACAGAAAGGGAAGAATCTTGGATTGTTACCCTTTGGAAGCTCAACTATCTAAATTATCTCTGAGGGAAGATAAAAACCAGCCTCTTTGAAATCAGAACCTGGATTTTCTGTTCTTTTGATGTGTAAACACACAGTCAGATAGTTCCCCAAATCCTTCCTTAGGCATCTTTAGGGAAGGAGGGAAAGTTCCTTGTCCTGGAATGTAACGCTTTGACTCCAGGTAAGATAAGTTTTATAAGCAAGGCAGTAAACAAACATTCTCATCTTCATAGTAGATCAGTGTCCTGCAGGAACACAGGAATACAGGGAAAATTAATTTTCCCACAGACTACAGTGCAAAATTTCAGAATGGGCAAAATTTGTGTTGTGTAATGTATGGGCATGCTTTCTGCACTCTTTCTCTCGCATTTAGCACATCTTTCCTTTGATCTTTGGTGCTCTTGTGGGACTCCACTCTATCACTTTTGGGGTATGGGATGCTTTTCAAAATACTCTATGCCACAAGATTACTTTTGTCCTGTCTTCAAATTAAAAAGTTCCATACTTCTAGGTGCTAGAAGGAGAGCAAACTAACTCAAAATTAGCCATTGGTGAGTTATGTGCTCTTAATATTGTAGGAGATAACTGGAGTACCCCCAGGGTACTGATACCTATCACACAGAGGCGGAAGCATTGAAAGAAAGAATGAGGGTGAGGTGAATTTTGTGAAAGCACACTTGTGACTTGGAAAATACCATATAAATGAATGTCAGTTGGTATAATGATTATTACTAATGCTACTACACTAGGGCCTGGGTACAAGAAGACATTATTATTATTCATGGCTCGTATTAACTTCCCCCACTTTCATGCGTAGGTCTCCATTTTCCTACTTTCTGTCTCATGGTCACAAGAGGGTTGCTGCAGCATCTATAGACACATTTCTGTACATTCCTAGCAGAAAGAAGGATGAGAAGTAAAGGGCGAAGAGGACAAAATAAGCTTTGTCATTTTATTCAGAAAAGAGTGAGTTCTGTGAGATGACTCACAGTGAGTTCTGTAAGGGACACTTTCTCAGAAACTACTACATTCATCTTATTTCAAAAACTGTCACAACCAGTCCCAATGCCAAGGAGGATGGGGAAGTATTTTTTGAATTGGGCACAGAGCTACTTCGAATGAAATCAGTGCTCTATTAGGGAGAAGAGTTGGGCAGGGTTGGGGTGGATCTTGTTTGAGTAGGCAACTAGCAACGTTAGCCCCATATAGTCATTTTACCTCTAGGAATTTACCCTACAGTTATACTGTAGAATCTGTCGTGCCCCCAGGCTTCCCTGCTACCATTTTGGTGTGCCTGTTTCCTCCACCACTCCTCCCTGGCAGCTGTGGGAGCTGCTGGGAATGGCTCCCACCTACAACCCCAGAGGATTCCCTTTGGATGATTAGAACCACGTGAACTTTAAAGAGTTTCTCTCATATCTCCCCACCCTCACACCCATCCTGGAGTAGCCAGTGACTATTTGGGTGTTAGAAGGTAGAGGGAGGGACACTAACTTATTCTCCAGACAGAGAAGGTACTTTGAGACTAAAAAACAAAGCAAGCCACTCCATGCTATGTATAGAGTATATTATTCACAGTGACTTACTGATGGAGGAGATCAGGCCTGCAAGGATCCAGGCACTACACAGCTATTCTCTGCCCAGTTTGGACCTTAACCTGTGGGTTTTTTTTAGAGTGAAGGGATCATTGTGGTGAGGTCAAAGGGTAGTTATCTAAAGTGGTGCCTTCTATTGGGCCAGTCATCTCTAGTAGTTATCTAAAATGGCATCTTCTGCGCACCTATTTAGGGAAGATCAGAGCACACTTTCCTGTGTTCTCATCAGGACATACACGTTAACTTCCAGGGGGCCTGGAACGCATAGCTCTGAGGGAGGTCATCATGAAGACATGAACACGATGAACGGCCAAAGATGGAGTCAGTGTTGTCAGCACTCCTACAGTGAGGGTGCAAATGTTTTGGTCCCTTGCCTAAGGGCAGGTAAAAGTTGCTTGCAATTTATGCTTTCCAGCTTCCTATAGGAATAGACTTAGTCCAGTCTTCCTCTGAAACCACATTCTTGCTTAACTTCTGCTTCCTTGTCCTGCTTCTCTCACTTTTCTAGGTTTACTCCTGAGAGTGTTCTCCTAATAAAACACTTGCATGAGAGCCTCCACCAGAATCTCTGCTCCTAGAGAGACAGACCTAAGATACTCACTCATATGTGAAATTACACATACAAGATTATCCATTGTTTTATTGTTTGTAATAGGAAAAGACTTTAAACAAGCTAAGTATCCATTGCTAGCATACTGGTTGAATAAAGTACGGTAACATGTATAATTAGGTACTTACCATCCAGTTGTTAAAAAGGATGAGACAGCTAAACTCATAACATTGGTTCCTCTGGGAAAGAAATTGGGGGTTGAGGAACAGGATGAGAAGTAAACATTTCACTGTACAGTTTGTTCCTTTTGAATTTGGAACCATTTGGATGTATTGTGTATTTTAAAAGGCAAAATTAAAAATTAATGTGGGCTAAGCAAGCAAATTGGATACTCAAGTGAAAACTCTCAATTACCTATAGCATTTATTAAATGACAATAAAATAGTAGTAACAAAAACTATTATCTACTGAGAGATTAGTCTGTGGCCTATGTCTATTCCTTTTATATCTACATTTCTCAAAGTCGTCTACACTGCCTGTCACCACTGTGATCTGGCTCTGTCCTCTCTGATAAAATAACTCTTACCGAGGTTATTAGTGACCTCCTTGTCTTTAAATCCAGTGGCTGTTTTTCACTTCTCATTTTTGTTCTCTCAGCAGCATTCTGTGATAGTATGCTTCCTGGTTTTTCACCTACACTACATTCATTTCTTCCTAGCTTCCTTGATCAGTTTGTCCCCTTCTACCATCTTTAAATGTCCAAGTTCTCAAGACTCAGTCTTAGGCTGGCTTCCCTTCTTACTTCATGCTTTCTTCCCAAGTGTTACTATCTACATCTGTGGCTTCAGTGACCATCAGTGGACAAGTGCATCCCCAGTTTCATAAAATCTCTTCTGAGCTCCTGTTTTCAACTACATATTTACCAAAATTTCCACTGGGATGTCCCAGTGAATGGCACCACCGTTCACCCAACATCTCCTTTCAGAAGCTTAGGGATCATCTTCCTCATTTAATGCTCAGATCCAATCAACCACCAAATCCAATCAATTTTGACTTTTAAATATTTCTCTAATCTGTTCATTTCCTTCCATCTATACTATTGCCACCCTCTCATAGATGCTTTGTAGGCTCTTACCTTGATTAGTGCAAATAGCATCTAACTTGCCTTTCTGCTTATTGATCTTGGTTTTCTCTATTGCATTCACCACACTAAGCCCAGAAAAATCATTTCAAGGTATAAATGTAATGTAACTCCCTTCAATAACACTTTGCAATGGATTTTCAATGCATTTCAAATAAAATCTAAAATTTTCACCAAAGGCTTCAGGGCTACATGGTCTGAGCTATGCCTACCTCTTCAATCTTATTTTAAAGCATTTTCACTTTGGCTCCCTTAGGGTTCTATCCTCAATACTGGCTCTTTATTGTCTCATCTACTTTTGTTGTTTTCACACTTTTAACATTATTCTTCCTGCTTTTCTGTGTTTGGCCTTTTTTCAGTGTTCAAATCTCAGATCAGGTGTCACTTCCTCAAAAAGTCTTCTCCAACCATGAATCTAAAGTGCCCTTATCCTGTTTTATATCACAGAAGAAAATATTTACTTTCTTCTTAACACTTAACAAAATATATTACTACACTCATTTATACATGCATATACATACATACAGTTACATATTAAATATGTAACTATTTATTTGTGAGTTTATTATCCACCTCTATCCCAAATGTCAGTCTTAATTACCAATATATTCCTTTTAGCTAGAACAATGCATGGTATGTAGTAAGAAGTTAATAAACATTTGTTAAAGGCTTTCACATTATTTATGTTTTTGCCCTCTGGTCACATTGGCTTTATTTGAGCTCTTAAAAAATACATTGCAACTTTATTCCTTAGTACCTTAGCATATCCTATTTGCTTTGCCTGGAAATCTCCCTACCACAGTATATTTAGTTACCGGCTATCTATTTTCCAGGTCTTAGCATACATGTTATTTCCTCAGCATTATTCTCCCTGACATTCTAGACAAGATGAGGTCAGTGTTATATAATCTTGCAATATCTGAATTTTTCCTTCATAACACTTATGGAAACTTGTAATTCTATTTATTTGTTGATCTGTTTCCTATAGAATAGAGATCAGCAAGCAATGGCCCATGGGCCAAGTCTAGCCTACAACATATCTTGTAAGTAAAGCTTATTAGAACACAGCAACACCCATTCATTTATGTATTTCTTGTATGGCTCCTAAAATATTTATACTCTGGTCCTTTACAGAAAAGGTTTGCTAACATCTGTTGTAGATTAGACTATGATCTCTTTTAAGGCAAGGATATTGTTTTACTTATATATTTCTAGAACACTAATAAAAATTATAGAACTCCAGTAAAAACTAGTTAAAATAAATAAATGATAATCACTTTAAGTACATATGTTATTTTAATCTTCACAACTTTATGAAATAATTGGTATTATCTACAATAATATTTTCTATAAAGGACATCATTGGGATTACTGATGAATTTATGTTAGAAATAGTAGAGGATGACATATAGTACAGATTTACTTGTAGCTTCCCCTGAAAAGGGGTGGAGACTGTTCCCCCATTGTATAAGTCAGAGATCTCCAGAAAAACAGAACCAGTAGGACAGATATAGAAATATATCTAGATATTTAGATAAGAGAAATTGACTTAGGTGATCACAGAGGCCAACGGGTCCCATAGTCTGCCATCTGTAACCTGAAGAACTAAGAAAGCCAGTGGTATAAGTTAGTCCAAGTCTGAATTGCTGAGACCCAGGGGACCAATGGTATGAGTCTTGAACTGAGTCTGAACCCCTGAGAACCAGGACTTCCAGTGTCTGAGAGCAGGAAAAAATGGATGTCTCCCCTCAAGCAGACAGAGTGAATTTGTCCCTCCTTTTTGTTCTATTCAGGCCCTTGAAGAACTGGAAGATGCCCACTCACACTGGTGAGAGTGATTTACTTTATTCAGTTTACTGATTCAAATGTTAATAATGTTTTACCAGCTATGCCTGTTGAGTGGACGCATGAAATTAACAGTCATGCCTACCTCTTGAATCTAGGACTGGACTAATGACTTACTTTGCTCTATAAAATGTAGAAACAGTATTCAGATTTTTGAATTTTAACCTCCAAAGGTCTTGTGCTTTTTGCTCTTGCTCTCTTAGAACGCTGCCCTGAGACTACCATGTAAATAAATTCAATCTAAGCTCTGGAACATAAGGCCATAAACTAGGAATGCCAGTTGACAGCCAGCACTTGTGTCAGGTGCATGAATGAGACTCTCTTGGAGAGATTACTGTAGTCACATGAGTGATTCCAGGAAAAGTCAGCAGAAGAACCACCCAGATGACAAACTGCAATCCACAGAAATTATGAAAAATAAATTTTAGGTTTTAGGTTACTAATTTTGGGGGTGATTTGTAATGCAAGAAAAGCTACCTGAGGGCAGCCCTGTTGGCTCAGCGGTTTAGCGCTGCCTTCAGTCCAGGGAGTGATCCTGGAGACCTGGGATTGAGTCCCACGTAGGGCTCCCTCATGGAACCTGCTCCTCCCTCTGCCTGTCTCTCTCTCTCTCTCTCTCTTTCTCTCTTTCTCTGTGTGTCTCTCATGACTAAATAAATAAAATCTTAAAAAAAAAAAAAAAAGCCATCAATGTGCAGTCTGGTTCTCAGCTCACAGATGTGAAATTTAAAATTGTTAATAAACCCAGAATTGATCAGATTCTGATCAATACTCTGATAACTAAACTCAGAAGAAACTTTCTATTTATAAGCCAGGACATCTATCAGAAAAATTTATAGTGGAAATTATGTATTTTTTCATGTCCTCTGTTTAGGTGACTGGGAAGCATTTATACAGTTTCTTTAGGGGAGAATAGAAGTAGAGCAATGGGAAATATATTGTTTATCCAAACTGTGAAATTCTTGATCCAAACTATGATGAGTAGAGTAAACCAACTTTATCCTTCAGGAGTCAGAACTATCGCACAATCAGAGTATATGTGTCCACTATAGTCAATTTCTTTGGACTCAAAATAGTAATTCGGTAATCAGTGCCAAAACCTTGCTCTCTTAGTATCATTTCATTATTTCCTCTAACATTTGCTTTTACTACAAAATTTCTTTGGGTAGTGTAAAGTTGATATTTTAGCAATGTTGGGTACAATTGCATTCTAGTCCTTTCTCAATGATATTACATCCCAATCACTGTAATGAATGATCTTATGTGTTTCCAGGGATTCTTATTGGATAGGTATTTCTTATTTGTCTTTTGACTTTGTTAATAAATTCTTGACTTATGCCATGAATAGTTTTTTTTAGTAATAAAGTTTGTCATTTAAAAAGATCTCTTCTGGATTTTGTTTCATACTTAGAAGGCCAAGGTCCTCAGAGATCTACCTCTTACTGTTGGACAAGAGAAACAAAAACGACTTTCATCCCAGGATCATTAGGAGTGGGCTAGTTGACCTGGTGATATAAATAGTAAGAACCCAGGTCAATTATATCTCAGTAAACCTGGAATATAGATAGATGGATAGATAGACAGATGGATGAACAGATAGATAGGAAGGACTCTTGAAGACAATAAAAAATAAGAACTTGAAGAAAAACAATCTTCCTCATTCCTGGTCTGTGAAACAATTTTCTGATTCATAACAGAGGATTGTCTCACTAGTTTTTGTTTTGTTTACTTTCATAAAGTCAGGGAATTGTTACTCTGATCTGTGTGATAAGGTTTCAGATATATACCTGGTATACTTACAAGAGAGATATTATTGTCAGAAAGGTTTATTTTTACACATAAAGCAAAAGAAAACAACACAGGAATCTTCTTATTTTACTTATCTGCCACTTATTTTATTTTTTTTTAATTTTTTTTTATTTATTTATGATAGTTACAGAGAGAGAGAGAGAGGCAGAGACACAGGCAGAGAGAGGGAGAAGCAGGCTCCATGCACCGGGAGCCCGATGTGGGATTCGATTCCGGGTCTCCGGGATCACGCCCTGGGCCAAAGGCAGGCGCCAAACCGCTGCGCCACCCAGGGATCCCTGCCACTTATTTTAATTCATTATTATTCATTTGTGTTTAAACAGGAAATAATTTCTTGGAAAATAAATAATTTCTATTTTTGAAGAGCAAATAATTTTTATCTCAGAAATAATTTACATAACTGTGCATTCTGGGTAACAACCTCAAGTTTTTGTCTTATTAGAAGTATACACAAATCGGGGATCCCTGGGTGGCTCAGTGGTTTAGTGCTTGCCTTCCACCCAGGGCATGATCCTGGAGACCCCGGATCGAGTTCCATGTTGGGGTCCCTGCATGGAGCCTGCTTCTCCCTCTGCCTGTGTCTGTGCCTCTCTCTCTGCATCTCTCATGAATAAATAAATAAAATCTTAAAAAAAAAAGGAAGTATACACAAATCAACTTAAGTTTATATTCCTTGGCCGTGACCCAAATCTATTGTCTTAACCTAATGATCCATTATTTCTTGTAAAATTCCAAGTAAAATTTGTCTGACCTGACAGAAAAGCCTATGTAAATAAACAATTGCACAAAAAAGCATAAAGCAGCATTTAGGATATATTTGCTCCTATTGCCATAAATTTGTAGAGAGTAACATTCTAGTGATATTTCCTTTATTGTCGCATTTATAAATATGTCACCAGTGTGGAAAAGTAGTGCTATGTACTCCTTATTTAATTGTTACTGTAAGATCTTTTTCATTTTTAACTGTATTTGTTCCAGTAAAATTGGTCTCCATAGGTATGCTTTTAGCTTATAATGCTAACTAACGAAAATCCAGAGCTTGGCTTTATCAATGCAAGCCTTTCCAATTAACAAAAGATATTTCAGAAAGAGATAAAGGATATGCTTCTCTTCCTTATAGCACAGAGGAAGAGATATCTCTCTGTGACGTAAAATTTGTTTGAAATATTTGATTTTATAAAATGTTAAATGGTGGATAGTCACAAAAATATTGATTTTGTCTGTGCAAAATGGAGATAGTATAACTTTATTTTAAGCATGTTCTATTTTCTGTTGTTATAAATCTTCCCTTGAAAGTATAATTTTTTCTGTTTCCTGAAACTCTATTTTTTATTGAAGTATAGGTGACATACATTACATTAGTTTCAAGTATACAACATAGTGACTCAAGTTTATCCATTCTGCTATGCTTACCACAAGTACAGCAACTATCTGTCACAATACAACACTATTACAGTATCGCTGACTATATTCCCTATGCTGTACCTGTACCTTTTATCCCTGTGGCTTATTCATTCTCTAACTGGAAACCTCCCACTCTCTTTCACCCACTTTGCCTATTCCAGCACCCCACTTCCCTTTGGAAACCATCAGTTTGTTTTCTGTATTTATGGATCTATTTCTGCTTTTTTGTTTATTTATGTTTGATTTGTTTTTTAGATTCCGTGGAAGTAGAATTATATGAGTGAAATCATATGGTGTTTGTCTTTCTCTGTCCGCCTTATTTCACTTAGCATAATATTCTCTGGGTCCACCCATATTGTGACAAATGGTAAGATCTCATCCTTCTTTATGGCTGAGCAATATTCCATTACACACCCCCCTCAACATCTTCCCTAACCATTCATCTATGGATGGACATTTGGGTGGCTTCCCTATCTTGGCTATTATAAATAATGCTGCAATAAACATGAGGGTACACATACCTTTTCAAATTAGTGTTTTCATTTCTAGTGGGTAAATGCCCATAAGTGGTATTACTTAGTCATATAGTATTTCTATTTCTGATGTTCTTTTTTTAATTTATTTATTTTTGAGATTTTATTTATTTATTCATGAGAGACACACAGAGAGAGGCAGGGACACAAGCAGAGAGAGAAACAGGCTCCATGCAGGGAGCCCGACGGGGGGACTCGATCCCGGGTCCCCAGGACCACACCCCAGGCTGAAGGTGGCGCTAAACCACTGAGCCACTGAGGCTGCCCTACTTTTGATGTTCTGAGGAATCTTCATACTGTTTTCCACAGTTACTATACCAATTTACATTTCCACCAGAAGTGTATAGGTTTCCTTTTTCTCCACATCCTCACCAACACTTGTGGTTTCTTGTGTTTTTAATTTTAGCCATTCTGACAGGTGAAAGGTGATATCTCCTGGGGGTTTTGATTTGCATTTCCTGATGATGAACATATTTTCAAGTGTTTGTTGACCATCTGGATGTCTTCTCTGAGGAAATGTCTATTCAGGGCCTCTGCCCATTTTTAACCAGATTAATTTTTTTTTTTTTTTTTGGTGTTGAATTTGTATAAATTTAGTCCCAGAGTTTGGTCAAGGGTTGGTACCATGACTCCAGATACTTCCAGAAATAATTAAATGTTCTGTGTGAACTCCTTCCTTGTTCCTTTTTTTATTCATGCATGGGGGGTGGGGAGGGCTGGGATTTTGCTAGATTTCTTATTTCACCAAAGTGTCTGTGAGTCTTATCTAGTTAAAATTTACAATTAGCAATACTTTGGATATGAACCCCTTATTAAATATATAATTTGCAAATATCTTCCTGGGAAGTGTAATTTTTTTTAGGGTTTATTTAAGAGAGAGAGGGCACAAGTGAGAGGGGCAGAAGGAGAGAGACTCCCAAGTAGACAATGTGCTGAGCATGGAGCCAGATGCAGGGGTTAAGTTCACAACCCTAAGATTACCACCTGAAACAAAACCAAGAGTAGACTCTTATCTGACTGCACAACCCAGACTCCCCAGACCTATAATTTTTAAAAAAGAGTCTTGTAAAGAGTCTTGTAAAACTATTAAAACTTAGATGTTTAGTTGCTATGTCCTTAAAAATAAACTTTAGAGAAATTCTTGTGCTTTGAGAGTCCTAAAAAAATAATAGATTGAAGATTTAGTAGGACTCATTTAACTAAATAATAGGTTACAATCGTGGCTTAAATTTATACAACAGAAGATACAATATAGGATCAGCAGAAAAAATATGTGTATAGGGGAAGACCAGAGATTAGATGCAGACTTCCAGGTCTTCCCTGCATGTCGGTCACACTGCAGTGCTTTCAGTCTAGGAGGAAATTATAGGAATGTGTATAAGATATCTCTGCTGAGGTAAACCCACTTAGGTCTTAGGGCCCAAAAATTCTTATGGGAATCTGGTCATGTAGGCACATTCCTTCTATGTGACCACTCATGGTACAGACCTCACACTAGGAAGCAGATGCACATGATAAATTTTGTTATGTATGTCAAACAAGACTGAAAGTCTGATATCATCTTGTCTTAATGCTTTCCGAAGACAAGTAACTATGTTAATTCCAAGGATTTAGCTCCCAGAGGTTGGTCAAGGGATTGGTATCTTTACTCTAGACTCTCCCAGAAATAAGCAGACATGCTGTGTGAACTTCTTCCTTGAAGTTTATAATTCTGACTGATTGCTTTACTTGATAATTTGTTGCCCTGCTAGTAATGTTGCAACTGACATCTCTGAATGTGTAAATAGTATAAATTCTAATAAGATTGCTCTGCAAATCAGAAAATCATTTGTTCCTCTTTTCTTTCCCCCATGTATGATGGGGGGGAAAGCCCTGTGACTTAGCTAGATTTTTTTCCTTAAAAAACTGTCTGTGAGTCTATCTATTAAAATTAACAAGTAAAAAAAAAAAATTAACAGGTAGCAAGGTATTCTAGCAGTGTATAATTTTAAAATATTTTATTATGAAAGTAATATATGTGTGTAAACTATTCATAATACATAGTGCAGTATAATAATAGCATGTTTTTGTTAGTCTAGAAATAATGAATTGAAGGTTCCAATAATTGCCATAGAACTTGCCCATTTAAAGTGTACAATTCAGGGCAACCCGGGTGGCTCAGTGGTTTAGCGCCACCTTTAGCCCAGGGCCTGATCCTGGAGACCCGGGATAGAGTCCCATGTCAGACTCCCTGCATGGAGCCTGCTCCTCCATCTGCCTGTGTCTCTGTGTCTCTCGTGGATAAATAAATAAAATCTTTATAAAAAAGTATACAATTCAGTGATTTTGATGTATTCATAAAATTGTGCAAACATCACTAAAATTTTTTTTTAATTTTATTTATTTATTCATGAGAGACACACAGAGAGAGAGGCAGAGACACAGGCAGAGGGAGAAGCAGGCTTCATGCAGGGAGCCTGATGTGGGACTTGATCCAGGGTCTCCAGGATCATGCCCTGGGCTTAAGGCGGCGCCAAACCGCTGAGCCACCAGAGCTGCCCAGCATCACTAAAATTAATCTTAGAACATTTTCATCACCTCGTCATCCCCATTTCTACTCAAATCATAAACCCTAGGCAACCACCAACTCCTTTTTGTCTATATGGGTTTACCTATTTCAGACATTTCATATAATTCATATATAATATAATTATATAATATGCCGTCTTTTGTTACTAACTTCTTTCACTTACCATGCTTTCAAGGTTCATCCAGGTCATAACATTCATCAGTACTTTATTTTTTTTTTTTTATTGCTGGATAATACTCCATTTAGTTTATCCATTTATCAGTTGATGGATATTTGTTTCTTCATTTTGGCTATGATGAATAGTGCTGCTCTGAACACTCATGTACAAGTTTTTGTTTGTTTTGAAGATTTTATTTATTTGTTTGAGAAAGAGATAGTGAGAAAAAGCACAAGCAGGAGGGAGGAACAGGCCCCCCACTGAGCTGGGAGCTCAATGTGGGGCTCGATCCCAGGACCCTGGGATTATGACCTTAGCCGAAGGCAGACACTTAACCGTCTGAGTCACCCAGGCATCCCTACAGGTTTTTGTTTGAACATGTTTTAATTTCTTTTGGGTATAGCTACAAGTGATTTGCTGGGTCATATGATAGCTCCACGTTTAACATTTGAGGAACTTCTAAACTCTTCCTCCCAGCATTGTATAAGGGTTCCTATTTTTTCACATCCTCCCCAACACTTGATATTATTTGTCTTTTCGTGATTGCTGTAAAGGTGGATTTTTTCTTCCATACTTCCAGATATAATCTCTGATGAAAAATCAATAATTACCATCTTGAGGCTCTCCTAGATTCTGAAAAAAGATAGTGCTCTGACAAAATAGTTTCTTACTTATCACTCAATTTTTCTGTTCAGTTTTTAGTTGGGGATATTGCATTTTATGATTATTAAATTCAAATGATTTCTAAATTTATGTGCTACCAAGAAGTGATGAGTTTCTTACTTATCACTCAATTTTTCTGTTCAGTTTTTAGTTGGGGATATTGCATTTTATGATTATTAAATTCAAATGATTTCTAAATTTATGTGCTACCAAGAAGTGATGAATTCACCATTACCGAACATATTTAAACAGAAATGGGATGACTGGTTAGCACAGACATTTCAAGGGATATATATATATATATATTTGGTGATTTTTACAAGACTCAATAGCAAGTCGAACTTGCAGCTATAGTACAACATAGGCTTCAGAGCAAAAGCAATAGAAAAAACGACCTACATGAGGTGGTGTATAGAGAAATCTAAGACATATTACAAGTCCTTCCTAATCTGAAGACACACAGGATATGCTTTCTCTTTAGAAGCAAACTATAGGAACATAGGTGGAATGTATTTGCTCAGAGAAGCTCATTCAGGATTCAGAGTATGAGGCTCTAAGGGAGGACTAGTCACATAGGCATAGCCTACTGTACTACCAATGGTAGCAACCAAAACTCAGGACCTCAACAATGAAACCAGGTGTACACCATCAATCTGGATTTCGTGCAAAGCAAATTGACAAGCTGCTATGGCCCTGTACATTGCTCTGGATGTACACAATAAAATCATCAGTTGACATTGTAAAGAACACTCAGAGACCACATTGCTTTGGGCTGGCCAAGGGTCAACTATAGTTCAAGGCTGCCTTGGAGATGTGAGGACCCAGTGACTAGACCTGGTATGTTGGTTTACCTCATGGATGGTCTCTTAAAGGGAGTTTTTATCATTCTTGAATCTTTATTAGCAAGATTCTCACACTAAAATTCAATAGCCAAAAGAATGGGGAACAGATTTATTGAGGAGAAAACAGATTGCAAAAAAAATAATAAAGAAGTGACTGGAATCAATCACATAAATATTAAGGGTTATAAATCGGTTTTAACCTGTTTGCTTAGGAAAAACAGTGGTAAGTAGAACTTGGATATTAATATTGTGGTATATATTTATTTTTTAAAGTTTATATTTTAATTCCAGTTAGTTAACATACAGTGTCATATTTGTTTCAGGTATACATATGGTATTTAAAAAAATTTTTTTTAAAGATTTTATTTATTTATTCATGAGAAATACAGAGAGCAAGGAAGAGACATAGGCAGAGGGAGAAGTAGGCTCCCTGCCAGAAGCCTGTGAAACTTGATCCCAGGACCCAAGGATCACGACATGAGCCAAAGGCAGTTGCTAAACCACTGAGCTACCCAGATGCCCTGTGATATTTATTTTTAATTGGGAGGACATATCAAGTCTATTTTATCTTCTACAGCAGGAAGCCTAACTTCTATCTTGGGATGAGCTAAATGTTGACCCAGTAGGAGCCCAGCACATAGGCATGCAGGAATAAGAGAAAAGAATTTATAATCAATGTCAGAAGGGTGAAAGCAAAATTATAGGTATTAGAAGGTTAAGTTTGGACCAGATAGCTAGGTCACACTGGCCCTTTTAGGAAGGGGAAGTTTATACAGCTAAGAGGGGAACTGTGGTGTAGATGAGGAAGTGAAAATGCTTAGAAGAGGAAGAGAAGAAACAGAAAGGGAAATGGGCCCACAAAGTGTTGCTTTTTATTTCTCTTCTTTTTTCTTCCTTCTTCTTCTGTCTCATCAGACTTACAGAGTTCCTATAAAACAGATGCTGAGAGCACTTAGAATGTGTCCTGAACGAGTGATTTCCAAATCAGCCTGAGTCTTCTGTGTCTAGATGTTTTCCTAATGTGCTTTTAACCCCTCAGTTTGTTGAATTTGCACAAAGAGCTCTTAAAGGAAGGTCCATTTACTGGGGAAGCATGGATAGACAATAGGTTGATTTATAGCTTTGGGGAAGCCTGGAAGTTTGGATTTTGACTCTTTGTTAACATAAGGGCATTGGAATTTATGATGTGCTGTTTAAAATTTGAATCTCCTCTGGCAAACCCCAAGGTCATTTTCTTTACTGATGGTTTTCAACCAGCCTAACCAGTTAGATAACCTGGCTTTATTATGTCACCAGAGGGAAAGAAACCCTGCTGGAAACTTCTACTTTAGCCTCTCCTGAGGCCAGGATCCCTTGTATATATCTTGAGGGTTCAAATTGGTGATATAGGCAATCCCCCCATGAGTTTAAGGACTCAGGGGAGTTTATGTTTATTGTTTTAAACTATTAAATTTTTGAGGTAATTCTGAGATAAATAGCTACTTGGTCAAGGCATGAGTTGGTCATTTGGGTATCCAGATGAAATAAAGCTGAATATGGTGAATAGTTCCTTTATTTTGTGCTTCAGAGAGCATTTTTACATCTTTCCACCTCAACATTCTATACACTATATACATTTTGGGATAGATGAGAGGTATGCCTTGTTTTATATGTTGGGAGAAGGGTGATTGGAATACCAGCAGACCCCATACACATTCCCAGGTAGGTCGGTTCCATAAGAGAACAAATAGAAGCTGAGAGACAGAAATTTTTTTTTAAAGCTTTTCATCATGCACATCATGGAATTCTTTGTTTCCTTAAGGGAAAATACCCCAATATGAAGACCACTGGAGAGGAGGCACTGTGCTGTGTTGGGAAATACTCTGTACCAGGAAACAGTGAATGTGATATAATAAACACTTTTGAGAAGAATTTCAGTGGGTCCTGGTTGCTGACTCTCAAGCTATAGTCAACCTAGAATGGCATCATAAGCCAGGGTCTGGGGTCAGTTGGGTCTTCTGGGATGATAGAACACATCTCTCTATGGGCTCTATCTCCTTGCCTTTGATGCTCCTTTCTCTGAGAGATGGAAGATGTATATTAGCTTACTTGATTGTTTCTGACTTTTTTTTTCCTGGAATTCCTTTGTTTTATTATGCTTGTTAGTGTAGATCTTCTAATTGTTTCTTTCTTCCTCATACATATTTACCCAACATAGGACCTCTTACCCTTCATGATACGTGTTTTGCATGGCAACTCTGGATATAATGCAGCCAACACAAGACATTTCAAGATGTGACTCTACAGTGGCTACTTAATGTTTTACTATCATTACCAATGCATAATAACATTTTAACATATTTTTTAAGTTTTATTGAGATATAACTGATGTATAGCAATATAATAAGTTAACACTCATCATCTCATAGATACCAAAAAAAAGAAAGAAAAAGAAAAAAATTATTTTTTCCCATGATGAGAACTCCTAGGATTTATTTTTTTAACAACTTTGAAATATACTATACCATTTTAAAAAATCTTATCAATCCAATTGAGAGCTGACTCTTAATAACGGACACAGTAGAACTTCTCTGTTATTTTTAGAGTTCCTGAGGTTTTGGTCAACTTTCATGGCATTTTACAGAGAGTCACCATTTAGGGGTTAGATTTCACCCTTTGGTTTACCAACAGACAGCAGGATGGGCTTTATTCAAACCAACTTTCACCCTATCCCAACTCTCATCTATAGAAGAGGGCTGGGGAGTGGTGAGGAAAGGAATATGGAGTCAGAATTGCCCACAGCCACATGGTTCTTGCTTCCTTCACAGAACTGAGAAAGAAGACTCCCATAGAAACACTGAGACAGCTTGGTATGCTTACAACAAGGAGATTAGCATGTCTTCTTCAGATGAACCTTAGAGTTGTGACAGTGAGTCAGTATGACAGTGAGAGGTAGACTTGGAGTGGTCAAAATTCTATTTGGCATGGCAGGGATACATGTGTTTTCTTGGGCCTTTAGTTGGCCCAAAACACTTTTGGTCAAGTGAGGGGATTCTAGCAGTAAAAAGCTGGAGGAAAATGGGTGGGGGTAGTTTGAAGAAGAAAAGATCAAGTGAAAGCCAGATCTTATGTCAGTATGGTGGAGGAAATAATGAAATAATGGAACTGACTCTTACTGACCCAACCCCCCACCAGCCACTACTTTCAGTTTCTAGCCAAAACTCTGGTAAGAAATGAAAGGTTGAGAAGTTTTGAATTAGACATGTGATTGTATTTTTTAACTGGACTGGACTGAGTCTTCATAACTGAAAGTGAGGAACCCAAACGGAGATCATGGACTCTATCCATAGATGTTATAGGACATGAAAATGGAATTCAGCAAAGCACGATCGAAAACACTGATTTGAGGGGAAATTGTTTTCATATATGCACCTCCTTGAATTAAGATTCATGTAACTTAGTTACTAGCTGATGACTCTAAAATTTACATCTCTGGCTCCTTTTCCGTATTCTCTCTCTTTTTTTAAAAATATTTTATTTATTCGTAGAGACAGAGAGAGAGAGAGAGGCAGAGACACAGGCAGAGGGAGAAGCAGGCATCATACAGAGAACCTAACGTGGGATTCGATCCAGGGTCTCCAGGATCACGCCCTGGGCTGCAGACGGCGCTAAACCGCTGCACCCCCGGGGCTGCCCCTTTTCCATATTCTCAATGGTGTCCTGGGTATCTCCACTGGGATACCTCACCAGATTCTATACAAAGACCATATATGGTAGTTCATTAGTAGGGGCTTAGGAGCCAGACTGACTGGATTCATTCCTGGCTCTATACTTAGCAAATTACTTAACTTCTTTGTGCCTCAGTTTCTTTATTTGTGAAATATGGTTAATAATATATTCCTCATATGTTTGTTATAAGGACTAAATTATTTATTTTGGCTGACACTTGATAGAACAAAACAAATAGTAGAGCAAGGATTTCAACCCAGCTTTATTAGATTCCAGAGTCCATGCTGTAATCACTGAGATAAACTTATAATTACATGTTGAAATGGCAATATTTTGACATATGACAGTAAAATATATTACTAAAATTAATTTCAATAATTTGTCTCTTCTTGTTTTTTAACATGCTTACTAGAAAATGGAAAATTGCATGTGAGGCTCACATTCTAGTTCTGCTGGACAGTGCTGTTCATTCAGTACCTTATCATTATCTGAAATTTTCTTGCCTTCAAATCTCAAACATTTCACTCACCAAATATAATCTCTTTCTTTGCATTTTGCCTAAAATAGTCTTACTTAGCTCTTCAACTTATGCACAGAGACACCCAGTCCATCAGTTCACTTAATAAACTCTCTCTTATTCATTGTTTAGGGGCAAATCAGTAATCACTTCCTCAGAGAAGCCTTCCTTAACTTCTTTGATAGGTCACAGGCCCTATTGTAGCATTCCTTAAACATCATCACTCAGTCCTTTCTGTCTTATTTCTTATTATAGTTGCAATTTTCTGTTTATTTGTGCAATTATTTTATTACTCTCTGGGTCGTCCACTAAAATGCAACATGCCTAAGGGAGCAAACTATATCTGTTTTTGACTCAACAGCAATTTCCCCGGGTCTACAATAGCACTTACACCATAGTAAAAATTCAAAAAGCTAAATATTCAGCTCATAAATATTCTCACTCAATCATTTTTGACTCACAGGGCCTCAGACTCTACTGACACTAATATTCTATATTCTGTCCCTATTCATCCATCCTCTCCTAACTCTTTGACCCCTGTCCAGATTAAACGCTATGATTAATTACTGCAATGGTTTCTTGGAAGAATCAAATTCCTCACCCTCTGTCCTCTTACCTCATCTCACAGGCTCTAACTCTAGGTAACCCCAATGCTCTGCTTTCTCTTTTTTGACATTTGTGTAGCCTTTTTCCAAGCCCCGGTGGAGAAAATGAACGAGGTATATTGGTACCACGCTAAATTCATAAACTCTAAACTTGACTGGCAAACCCAAAGGACCTTCATACTTCTTGCCTTTGTTCCCTTTGCCTTTGGAGACATGTCTAGTAGGAAATTGCTGTGGCCAAGGTCATAAAGGTTTTTTATGTGTTGTTTAAGAAACACTTGCCTACTTTAAAGTCTTAAAACATTTTCTTATTTTGTCTTCCAAAAGTTTTATAATTTTGTCTTTCATATTTAAGACTATAATTTGCCTAGAACTGTTTTTTGTCTCAACACCCTCTACTCAGGAGCCATACTTTCTTTGCTGATCTGCAGTGCTGTTCTGTCATAAGTCATGATTCTGTATATGCAAGGGACTTTTTTCTAGACTCTCATTTTTAATCCACTGATTCATTTTTTTAAAAAATATCATAATTAATATATATTTTAAAGCAGCATTTGACTGTGATTGGTCCTTTGTTCTTCAATAGTAACTTTAGAATCAGTTTGTTATAAATTAATCTTAGAGATTTTAGAGATATTGATCCTTCTTGTACAAAAGCATGGTATATCACTACTTTTTAGGCTTTCTTTACTGTATCTCACTAAGTTTTATAATTTTCTCCCAAAAGACTTTGCACATTGTTAGATTTATTCCCAAGCACTTGAAATTTTTATAAAATGAATCTTTTTGGGGTGTTTTTCCCCCTAACTTTTTATTGTGAAAAACTTTTAAACACACAAGAAAATTGAAATAATGCATATCTATATATCTTTCACCTAGATTCAGTCACTGTTAATTTTGTCATATTTAATATCTGTAATGTATAATTTTTTGTTGTGCCATTTCCATAAAATTTGCAAGGGTGGAGTCATCATTTAAAACTAGGAAATCTCTTCAAAAAACAAAACAAAACAAAACACTGGGAAATCTAATTCTACGGTTATATCAAGACATTGTAAGCTAATTTTGTGTTTTCTAAGTATTCACAATTGCCTATTTCTTTCCCTCTGTTTTGTTTTGACCAAACTGTAGTCAGGTTTCTATTTTCCCTGTAGGCCCCTGAGCTCTGCTCTCCCCAAGACTCAGCAAGCACATATGTGAAAAAAGTGGAACATGCACCCCCTTATTAGCTTCTCCTAAAGTTGACTGACTGTAGTGAGACCCTTTTCTTGTCAGATCCCACTAGTCCTTCCTCTTGCTTATCCAGTTTCTTCATAAAAGATTCTACACTACTCTGCTTTTCTTCTTTTGCCCTATAAAAGAAAAATCATTTTCTGTCTGATTTTTAGATGCTTGCGGATTTCTGATATGAGTGTTCTCGCTACTACAATAGTCTTTCTTTCTCATTAAAGTCTCTCCTTACCTAAGTCTGAGTTTGTTTTTATTTGACATTTTCCTGCCTCAGACCTGGAGTCAGCCATTTTTTCCATTTAAAAGGAAATTATTCCTTTTAGTGTATACTTTTTTATTGTCTGTGTGTGTGTTTAGGCTTTTTTATCTAACCATTTGAAAGTAAGTTGCAGATATTATGATGCTTCACCCATTAATTTCTCAGCAAACATCTTTCAGGAATAAGGAGAGTCTCCCTCATAATCACAATCTGTTACCCACACAAGAAAATTAAGTATAATTCTACAATGCCATCTGATATCTAATCCATATGCAGATTTCCCCAGTGTCATCATGGCCTTTTATTGCTGTTTTTTTATTTATATTTTTTATTTTTATTTTATATTTTTTATATTTTTTAAAGATTTTATTTATTTATTCATAGACACACACACAGAGAGAGGCAGAGACACAGGCAGAGGGAGAAGCAGGCTCCACGCAGGGAGCCCGACGTGGGACTCGATCCAGGGTCTCCAGGACCACACCCCAGGCCGCAGGCGGCGCCAAACCGCTGCGCCACCGGAGCTGCCCTTATTGCTGGTTTTTGTTTGTTTGTTTTTCTCTTCTACCTAGAATCCAATCAAGGTTCATGCATTATATTTGGTTGTCTGGTCTTTTGGATCACTTTTAATTTAGAACATTTGCCCCTCTTTCTTTCTTTCTTTCTTTCTTTCTTTCTTTCTTTCTTTCTTTCTTTCTTTCTTTCTTTCTTCATGACATTGGCTTTGGAAAATGATATATAACTATTTTACATATATCATAGAGTAAAGCAAATAAGAAAAGGTCCAGAGTCAAGTGTAAGACAAATAAAATACAAAAGGATAAGAAGGTACAAAAATAAAATGAGAGAAAACAGTAATGTTAAATTCGATCTGGCAATGTCAATATCAACTCATGATTTTAAAACTGTATCACTTGGGCTCCCTGCAAGCCTGCTTCTCTCTCTGCCTACATCTCTGCCTCTCTCTCTGTGTGTCTCTCATGAATAAATAAATAAAACTGTATCACTTCCTATTTTTGTTCACTAAAGTGGCCCAGAAGCAATGACACTCCAGTAGCAGTGAGCACACTGGCTGTCCAGATTATAGTTTCTAAATACTCTTCCCCCCAAAAGGAATCATTGACTTTTAATTGAAAAAAATGGGTGATTTCAGGACTAAGGCAGCAAAATACAAAGTAAGCATAGAACATCTTGTTATGACCCTGAGCCTAGACTTCCTAATTTTATTATTTTTTTATTTTATTATTTTTTATTTATTTATTTTTAAATTTTTATTTATTTATGATAGTCACAGAGAGAGAAAGAGAGAGAGAGAGAGAGAGAGAGAAAGACAGAGACATAGGCAGAGGGAGAAGCAGGCTCCATGCACCGGGAGCCCGATGTGGGATTCGATCCCGGGTCTCCAGGGTCGCGCCCTGGGCCAAAGGTAGGTGCCAAACCGCTGTGCCACCCAGGGATCCTGACTTCCTAATTTTATTTTATTTTATTTATTTTTTTTTTTTTTAAATTTTGTTGTTGTTGTTGTTGTTTTTAAACAGTGGGTTTATTTATTTTTTTAATTTATTTATGATAGTCAGAGAGAGAGAGAGAGGCAGAGACACAGGCAGAGGGAGAAGCAGGCTCCATGCACCGGGAGCCCGACGTGGGATTCGATCCCGGGTCTCCAGGATCGCGCCCTGGGCCAAAGGCAGGCGCCAAACCGCTGCGCCACCCAGGGATCCCCCTGACTTCCTAATTTTAAATTATGGCTCTACCACTTGCAAATTTTCGTAGCAAGTAGGCAAAAAAAATCCACATTAACTTCTCTGTGTTTCAGTATCTCAATCAATAAGTTAAGAGATGATCATAATACTTAGTTCAAAGAGTTTTTACAGAGGATTGAATGACAATACTTGTGAAGTTGTCAGAATGGTAAATGGAACATAGTAAGTCTTCAAGAAATATTAAGTATTATTGTAATTATTTTCATTAACACCATTCAGACTTCCTATTATTCTTATCATAAAAACCAAAATTGTTAATAAGGCCTGTAAGATCCTGCTTTATCTCTCCATTTCTACTTTATTATATTCACTGCATACCATTCTTCCCTTTGCTTTCAAAATATAAACCACATTTATGAATATGCCACATTTTTATCCACTTCAGAGCCTTGGCACATATGTTCTCTCTTTTTGAAATGTTTTCCCTTGTCTTTTTCATGGATTCTTCAGCTCAGCTCAAATACAACTTCCCTGAGGAATCCTTCACACCAGCTTCATTGTTATATAAACCCCACAGCATGCTATAGTTCTTACTAGCACTTTATTAATCATAGACTAGATTGTTGCAGAAAAAAAAAAACCCAAAATCTCAATAGCATAAAACAACAAAGGTTTTTGCTAATTACATGTCCCCATGTTTCTTCAAGATATGTTGTTCATCTTAGACACTTAGTCATTCACTCAGGCTGACAAAGTAGTTTCCATCTTTAACTGTGGCAACTCTCACATTGGGCACTTAAATGCTCATCCTAGCTATGACATGTGTCACTTTTCTCAAAAATTGAGGTGAAATTCGCATAAATAAAATTAACCATTTCAGAGTGAATAATTCAGTGACATTGAACACATTTGCAATGTTGTATAACCACAAACTCTATCTAGTTCCAAAACGTTTTCATCACCCTAAAATAAAAACTTGTACCAATTAAGCAGTTACTCTGCATTCCTCTTATCTTCTAGTCTTTGGCAACCACCAATCTGCTTCCTGTCTTTATGGATTTACCTATGCTGGATATTTCATAGAAATGGAGTCATGCAGTAGGTAACATTTTGTGTCTGGTTACTTACACTTAGTGTGATGTTTTCAGATTCATTAGTGTGTAGCATGCCACTTAAAAAAAATCTATTTATCTGTTGATGTATATTTGGATTGGATATTTTGGCTATTGTAGGTAGTACTTACAATAGTAATGAACATTAGTATCCAAGTATTTGTTTGAATCTCTGTCTTCAATTCTGTTGAGTATATATCTGGAATTTCTGGATCAAATGATAATCCTATGTTCAACTGTTCAGGAACTACTAAACTGTTTTCCACATGGTTGAACTATTTTACATTCTCACCAATAATATACACAGGTTGCTATTTCTCCACATCTTTACCAACACTTATTTTTCTTCTCTCAATCTCTCTCTTTTTAAATTATAGCCAACATAGGGCAGCCCCGGTGGCACAGCGGTTTGGCTCCGCCTGCAGCCCGGGGTGTGATCCTGGAGACCCGGGATCGAGTCCCACGTCGGGCTCCCCGTATGGAAACTGCTTCTCCCTCTGCCTGTGTCTCTGCCTCTCTCTCTCTGTCTCTCATGAATAAATAAATAAATAACTTTAAATTAAACTAACTAAATAAATAAATAATAGCCAACATAGTGGATATCTTTGTAGTTTTGATTTTCATTTCTCTAATGACTAATGATGCTGAATGTCTTCAACTGTGGTTGCTGGCCATTTGATATATCTTATTAGGAGAAATATCTATTCTGTTCCTTTGTCCATTTTTAAAGTAGGCTGTTTGTCTTCTTATAATTGAGTTGTAAGAGTTATTTATATATTCTGGGAATAAAACCTTTATGATTGGCAAACATTTTCTCTCATTCTGTGGGTTGTCTTTTCACTTTCTTGATAATGTCCTTTGCTGCACAAAAGCTTTTTACTTTTGATGAAATCCAATCTATTTTTTTCTTTTGTTATTTATGCTTTTTGTGTCTTATCCAAGAATGCCTTGACAAATTTGAGATCATGAAGATTTATCCCTATAATTTGTTCTAATTTTATAGTTTTAGCTCTTATATTTAGGTCATTGATCCATTTTTAAAAAGATTTTATTTATTGGAGAGAGAGCACATGCGCAGAGGAAGGGGCAGAGGAAGAGGAAGAGACAGAATCTCAAGCAGACTCCCTGCTGAGTGTAGAGCCTGACACAAGACCAATCTCATGACCCTGGGATCATGATCTGAGTGAAAATCAAGAGTCAGATGCTCAACCAATTGAGCTACCAGGGGGCCCCTGTCATCAATCCATTGTAAGTTAAGTTGCTAATGTGGTATGAAGTAGGGGTACAACTTCATTCTTTGTTTTGCAAGTGGATATCCAGTTGTCCCAGCAACATTTGTTGAAAAAACTATTCTTTTCCCATTGAATGCCTTTGGCACCCTTGCAAATCAATTGGCCATAAATGCATAGGTTATCTCTGGATTCTCAATTCTATTCCATTGGTCAATACAACTATCTTTATGACAGTATCACACATTTTTGATTACTATATATTTGTGTGGTAAGTTTTTAAATGCAGAAACATGAGTCCCCAACTTTGTTCTTTTTAAATACTGTTTTAACTCTTCACAGCCCTTTGAAATTCCACATAAATTTTAGGATTGGCTTTTGCACATCTGCAAAAAAGGGACACGTGTCACTTTTGTTCATAATTCATTGGCCAGAACTATTAACTTGGTCCAACCCAATGTGTAATCCTATGTGTCAGAAAGGTGGGGGGAGAATCATATATTAGTGAGCAGCACCAATAACCATGAATCTTATTATTTTTAAATCCTATTACTCTAGGAGGGGACCAACACCCCATTTATTTAAATGACACTCATATATTCACTCTTTTCTGACTCATTTTTTCCTAACCTCTTCTTGCTAAATCAGAAACTAGGAAGGGTATGAGATTTTAAGCTGCTTGCAAGCTAACACATTATGCTGCTTTAGGGTTTTATATATACACTGGCAGAAAACAGGAAATGTCTGTGTTAGAGACAAAAACTGTGTACTCATAATGAACACAGCAGCCAAGGTAACATCATAGCTCCTGTTTCCTGAACCCCAGTCCTCACAGGGCAACACAATGAGGGCCAGATGGTACCTATGCATGCTTTTGGAATTCAATAAAGAAGATGAAGTCCAAGTTTCAGAGACTCTGATCTTTTTTTTTTTTTAATTTTTATTTATTTATGATAGTCACACACAGAGAGAGAGAGAGAGAGAGGCAGAGACACAGGCAGAGGGAGAAGCAGGCTCCATGCACCAGGAGCCCGATGTGGGATTCGATCCCGGGTCTCCAGGATTGCGCCCTGGGCCAAAGGCAGACGCTAAACTGCTGCGCCACTCAGGGATCCCCAGAGACTCTGATCTTAATAGTGTTGCTAGCTACCTTATCCTACTTTCTAGAAAAAGACATTATTTTATTATCCTGGAATTTAAATAAAAGTTCCTGGGGAAAGATATCTGTAAATTTCACAGAAGGAGTCACCATTTTGATCTTTACTTATCTGGGAATGCAAATACATCTGATCCAGGGGGAGTCCCTGTCTCTGTCTTTCCCAGGACTGTCTGCCTATACAAGCATTCCTGGACAGATAGTTCTGGGTCACGTGGGTTAAACATGTAGGAGTGGTACACATTACAGAAAATTGTCTTTTAACATCTCTTAAATTGTCTCCTTCAAAGTTCTGGTTTTGAACATTCCACCATACTTGCCTTAAAAAAAAAAAAGACTATTATTTTTTCTTTTGAATATTTTATTTCTTTCTTTGAGAGACAGAGAGAAAGCATGGACAGGGGGAGGGGCAGAGGGAGAAGCAGGCTCTATTTCAGGAACCTGAGATCATGACCTGAGCCTAAGGCCTATGTTTAACCAACTAAGCCACCCAGGTGCCCCCCAAATCTTATTTTTTACAACTATTTCAATTTTGAGGAGTCCCAAATTAAGTCTTGTTAATTTCCTCAATACCAAAACACTGTGGGTGACAAACTTAAAGTGTTCAATCACAATATTTTGGCAAAAAGCACAATGATAGATGGTATACAGGACAATAATCTTGACCCAAATGAAGGGATAGGAAAGCTCCAAATCTCTCACAAAAATCATTTAATTTTGTTTTTAAAATTATTTTTAAATTTTAAATTTTAATTTTTTTATAGATTTTATTTATTTGACCGAGAGAGAGAGTGCATGAGCAGGGGGAGGAGCAAGCAGAGGGAGAAGGAGAAGCAGGCTCCCCACTGAGCAGAGAGCCTGATGTGGGGCTTGATTCCAGGACCCCAGGATTATCACCTGAGCCAAAGGGAGATGCTAAACCAACTGAGCCACCCAGGACTCTCCTCACAATTTATTGTAATGAGCTTATTATATTAGATATCAGGAATTGTGTTGAATATTATAATTTGTATAAAAAAGGGAATAAAGAATACATATGCAATTTCTTGTAGATAGGTATTAATGTAATTTTTGCATTTTGTATCACATGAATAGACTTAATTTTTTAAAAAATATATCCTGTCAACCACATACGTTAAAATGATTCAGACAGAGATAAGGTATTCTTCATATTGTTGAATATTTCTTTGTATCCATGTCCTTCCATTTCCTTTTCTTGGACCCAAGATGATGGTAGTGAAGGGAAGTGTGAAAAGGATTTTTTTTTTTAAAGAAAAGGATATTTTTGAAGGATCCTGGCAATATTTCAAAATTCTGAGGGACTTTAATTTCCAACATAAAATTTGGTACCTAGCTGAATGATCAATCCAGTGTGAAGGTAGAGAATCAATTTCATTAATTGTATCCGTTAATGATACACATGAGTTTAAAACTTTATTTTTGGATTCAAAATGACATTCAGCACTTTACACTTGCTAGAATGGCTGTGAGTAAACAAACAAACAAACAAACCTGAAAATAACAAGTGTTGGTGAAAATGTGGAGAGATTGCTATACAATTTTTATGCTGATGGGCATATAAATAGTGCAGCCAATACAAAAGCAGTCTGGCAGTTTCTGTAAAGGCTAAATGCAGAATTATGATATGACTTAACAATTTCACTAATATACCTATTCTCAAAGGAACTGAAAGTAGGAACTTAACAAGATACTTGGAAGCTGATTCTCACTGCAGCATTATTCACGTTAGCCAAAAGGTGGAAATAATCCAAATGTCCACCAACAGATGAACGGACCAACAAATACGGCATATACATACAAGGGGATATTATTCAACCATTAAAAAGGAATGGTGTGTTGACACATGCTACATGGATGAGCCTTGAAAACATTATCTAAATGAAATAAGCCAGCACAAAAAGATAAATATTATATGATTCCAGTTATATGAAATACCTAGAATGGGTAAATTCATAGATTTAAAAAAATATCTTATTTATTTATTCATGAGAGACAGAGAGAGAGGGGCAGAGACATAGGCAAAGGGGGAAACATGGTGCCTGAAGGGAGCCCAATGCGGTACTTGATCTCGGAACCCCAGGATCACACCCTGAGCTGAAGGCAGATGCTCAACCACTGAGCCATCCAGCAGTCCCATTTCATAGAAAATAGATTAGAAGTTACCAGAGGCTGAAGGGAGGGGATGAGGAGTTATTAATTAATGGTTACAATTTCTGTTTGAAGTGATTAAAAAGTTCTGGAAAATAGTGATAATAGAAGCACTGTATTCTGAATGTGATTGATGCCATGGACTGTATACTTAAAGTGGTTAAAATAGCAAATTTTATGTTATAGGTATAATAAAAAGAGTTCTAAAAAATTAATAATATAGTATTCCTAAAGCCATTGAATTGTATAAATAGGTGAATTGTATGGCACATGAATTATATGCAGATAGCTGCTTTAAACAAAGGACATTCACAGTTTCAACCTTGCTGAAAAAGAGACAACTCTGCATGTACTAGTAAGAACGGTTTGCACATAAGATAAGGTTGATGTATAATTATTTAATAAATGCATGAAAGCTAGCCTATCTTGAAATCCAAAAAAACAACTAGGAGATACAAAACCAGTAATTGAGGATAGAGCTGCTGTTCCTAAGATGAGTTGTCAACTCTTCCAAAACACGACTAGAAAAACCTATTAATCAGACAAAACTTTGTTAGAATAACTGCCATAAGGAAGAATACCACCTTGATAGAGTCTAAGTAATACTTTAGAAGAATGAAGTCAGAGGAAGATATTCTTAGGGTTTTAGAGCCTTGAGTTCAAGAGGCTTAGATGGGTCAAGAAAGGAAATTGGGAGATTGGAGAAAGTTTGTGATATAGTAGTTTAGGATTGGTGGATTTAGTGAGATGAGGATCTTGAAGTGAGTCATGATAAGTAAATAGTTACTTGTTAAGTAAGTTTTATGTCCAGGTGGTTGATCCTTTGTCTTAATAGAAAAAGCTGTTTGCCTAGATGAACAAACTGCTTACATAGATAAAATTAGATATGTAAAAATTTCTCCAAGTGGATAGTGAAGTTATTGATTTATCATCTTATCTTTCTGGATAAGATTTCCTGAGGCAAATATTTAAGTTCTCTGTTCCAATAGTTAAGCTATGTTGATGCAGGTGGTCTCAATTATTCAGGAAGAGTGAACAATCATTACAGAGGGAAGCCTAGACTTCACTCTACCCTATTTCTTTCTTAGTCTAGATCAGCGATTGGCAAACCACAGACTGTGAACCAAATCTGGCCCATTGCCTATTTTTGTACAATCCAAAAGCTAATAATGGTCTTTACATTTTTAAATAGTTGGGAAAAACTAAAAGAATACTACTTTGTGACACATGAAAATTAAAAGAAAAATTTCAATGTCCATAAATAGTTTATTGGGATACTACTACACTAATTCATATTGTCTATGGCTACTTTTGTGCTACAAGCTCGGGGCTGAATAGTTGCAACAGAGACTATATGGCTTGCTATATTTACTATCTGGCTCTTTATAAAAAAAGAAAGCTTGCTGACTCCTTTCCTGCATGGGAGAACATATTACCAAAGGGTGACCAAGCTATTTAAGAACAAAAAGAAGAGGTTGAAACAAAGAAAATGAGATAAATTCTTCTGAATCTGACTGGGTAACCAAATCAAAGGAAATCAGATCAAAGATATTTTTTCTTATATATTTTTAAAAAAATTTTAAAAAAGATTTTGTTCATTTATTCATGAGAGACAGACACACACACACACAGAGACAGAGAGAGAGAGAGAACTGCAGAGACACAGGCAGAGGGAGCAGCAGGCTCCATGCAGGGAGCCCGACGTGGGACTCTATCCCAGGACTCCAGGATCACACCCTGGGCTGAAGGCAGTGCTAAACTGCTGAGCCACCCGGGCTCCCCAGACCAAAGATATTCTATTCACATATGACCCAAAGCTGATAGCAAGATACCTTAAAGAAGAATATTTTTCTCAAATACAAAAATTAACAGAACTAAAAGTAAATCTTGAATCTCTTCATGTTTGAAACATAAGGCACTTACTTTTCAGTAATTGTCTGCACTGTTAGGCAAAAACATAATAAATGTGAACATGTGTTTCTGCTGGGGAAGGAGGACAATTGAAAGAAATATTTTCTAATCCATTCTTCACTGCATACACACACATACCCACTTGCACAAACTCACAATAACCAAAAATATGCTCACTCCCCAAATAAAATTAAAATAATAATGACAAGGATAGCCGTGTGGGAATGGAAAAAAAAAGAAAAAATAATAATCATGCAAACCACATTTATAGTTTGTATTTAAACAAATAAATGAAGATCCTGGGAGTAAATGCAAATGTAAAGTTAATTGAAAGAAAAATGATGAACAAACAGCATTATTAATATACACAATTCTCCTATTATATAAGTATTAGTAGATGAAGTGTTGTGCCCAAGATTGCAAACCCGAGAAACCACCAAGGAGCCCTCACCGATGCGAGCACATGAGGGTTTATCAGCAAGCTTGAGCTTGGGTCCAAGTGTACCCGACACAGTGAAGCAGGGACTTAGACCCCGAGGTGGGTTACAGCTGGGTTTTTATGGGCTGGTCTAGCGGATTTCCAGAAGGGGTGGAGGAATTTCTTCATTCCCATATGGGGGAAAGGGTGGGGGAGTTTCTTAAGCTCTGTTTTCATTCCGATATGGGACTTTCTGTCAAGGGCCTTAAGCTCTGTTCTCATCCTGATATGGGACTTTCTGTCAAGGGCATTCTGCGGTTTTTCCTGTAACTGAAGTAGGGTAAAGTTCAGCTCTTGTTCACAGGGGCTTGAGATGGCTGTACTTGTGCTAACGCTAAACTTGAGGTGGAATGGCCTTAATTTTCTCGGCCTCCACAGAAGTTCTCTGCTTCTCTACAACTTTGGAACTACAGAGTTGAATTGTTAAATATACTCCATGTGAGCACCAAGAATCAGAAAGACTTTACTGTCATTCTTTGATGTCACATCAAAAATGTCCAGAGTAGGGATCCCTGGGTGGTGCAGCGGTTTGGCGCCTGCCTTTGGCCCAGGGCGAGATCCTGGAGACCCGGGATCGAATCCCACGTCGGGCTCCCGGTGCATGGAGCCTGCTTCTCCCTCTGCCTGTGTCTCTGCCTCTCTCTCTCTCTCTGTGTGTGACTATCATAAATAAATAAAAATTAAAAAAAAATGTCCAGAGTATTTGGACTGAGAGACAATAGCCAGACTACACATAAAAACAGAACTCTGGCCCACAATCTGTATTAACTAGCACAGGAAATTAACCCATTATCTACAGTAACCAGCCCAGGAAGTCAACTTACTATCTGTAAAGTCAGACTTGTAGAAGTCAGATCACCATCTCCAGGAAACAGTCCTGGAAGCCAAACAATAATACAATAACCCCTGTAACAATCAGCCTGAAATGTCTAAGACTTGATAACACCGGAAAACTTTTGCTGCTCCTACGCAATGTAGGACTAAATAGAGAAAGCCAAATCACATAACAATCACATAGGATATTCTACTTGTAGTTAGTCCACCTATAGCTTCCCCACATCAACCCTTCCAAACAAGTCACACCCAGTCTTCCCCTTTTTCCACTATGAAGCTTCCCTACCTCTTTTCCTGCCTTTGAGTTTCTGCCAAACACAAGTGATGGTGATTTTCTTGCTACAACAAGCTCAGAATAAATAGCTTTAGCTTGTTCTCATTTTTAATTCTGCAATACCATTATTTGTTTCTGCAAGACTGTTACTATCTTCATCAGAAATATCTTCTAAAAAAAAAAAAAGAAATATCTTCTAGTTTTCAACCTTTGCTATTCAACACTTGATCTGGGAAAGACTGTTTGGCTGACATCCTAGAACATGTAATATTGTCAGTGCCCAGCTGCCTTCATATTCTAGGGAGCGATTCTGAAGCTGCTTTGGTTTTTGCATGACAAGTAATTATATAAAGATTTTAGAGAAGAAAGGCTGGGCCCTGGGATTCCCCTTCATCTTTAATTGGGTTTATCTTTTCCACTCCAGTAATATTATTTATAGCCTTTTTTTTTTTTGAGAGAGAGAGAGAGAGAGAGTGAGAGCATGGATGGGGGTAGGCAGAGGGAGAGAAAATCTCAAGCAGGCTCTGTGCCCAGTGCAGAGCTTGGCTCAGGGTTCAGTCTCACGACCTGAGCTGAAATCAAGAGTCAGTTGCTTAACTGACTGAGCCACCCAGGCACTCCTATTCATAGCTATTTTTAAAAAGAAATTTCTGAGGCTTTTTGTCCTCAGCTGTTACTATTCTATACCTTTCTGCCTGGTAAGGTGTATCCTGTCTCCATTCCAGATCTGACCTTGAAGTCTGGTTATTGATTCATGTTATTGTTCAATCTGAAGCAAGAGGCTATGTCAGCCAAAGCAGGTAGCAATAGCAAAATGACTACTTTAGTGAAGATAGAGAATGGAGGCAATTAGTTTTAAAGCTTCCAGATCTTCAACTTCTGTGGATACTTTTTCTTAAACCCAATCTGCCTATGAACTTGGCTATCTAGTGAAGACATCATGCTGGTTTTGGGATTTTATACAAGTCCTACCTTTCGAGCCCCCCTTTTGCATCTACTCCCCTCTTATATAAACTTAGGGTAGTGTACTGCTTGGAGGAGAGGAAGTTTCCAGGGCACTAGACTTGGATACACTTTGAAACACAATATCAGCTATTGAGGAAGTGAATGATTCAAATGATGAAGTAACATATCCTTTGCAAATCAGATGTTTTCAGTTCTTTGCTTTCAACAAAGTTGAAGGAAGATCCAAAGAAGATGATAGCCAAAATTACATTAAAAATAAGCATTTGATGATTGATAACTATGCAATTTTGGGCATGTAGCTGAGAAAAAGTTCAAATAATTGAAAATACCACTATAGTAAAACCCCTTCCCACCTAGTTATTTATGCTGTCAGTTGTCAAATAAAAACAAATCCAGACAGGAAAGGAGAGATTTTTTTTTCCCCAAAAAGACTATTGTGAAGTGAGGGAGTGTGGTAAGGAAGATACTGCAAAGGAGAGAACAGGTCACTGTAGTAAACAAGGTCAGGAGGAACAGGACATAGAGGAATGGGACTGAGCAGATGGCATGACTGGATAGTTCTTCTTTGTGGTCAGCCAATTCTGCGAGGGCCATTAATGAGGCTGTTCCACATTGCAATGCTTGTTGAAGCTCAAGGGTAGGCCTAAGTTCAGGGTCCTGGGGGAAGGAGAGAAGGAAAGTTTGATTAAGACAGATTAGTGGCATTTTGTTCAGATTGGTCAGTGTAAACAATTCAGCTAATCATTTGTGAGACCAAGAATGAGACTTTGGAGGGTATGTCTGGCTTTTTCATAGATAACAAGGCTCATCAATGAGTCTTTCTAAGTCATATGGAGAAGGATGGCTTTTGGCAGTATGCCACTGCTTGAAACCCAAAAGAGTGGCGGCGGGGGGAGAGGGGGCAGTTTTTTAAAGATAGCTTTTTTCTAGGACAAGACTTAGGTAAAGTTCAACATTGCCAAAGGTTCACACAGAATTGATGCTGAACCCTAAACCATTTTCTTACTAAGTCATAATCACCCATGGAAGCATGAACTAAAAAAACAAAACAGCATTCATCATTCATCTCGCTAATATACATATATATACCCAATAAAATTTTATTTCTGTGCTAGAATGACCACCATCTCAGCTATTGGTGAATGTCAGGTTCAGGACTGATAGACTTTCCAGATACAATTTGTTTCTATATTATAAATGCTTCTTCCATGCAGACTACTACATTCTGGAGTATCTCAGTCAAAATGTTGGCATCCTGATAGTCTATCTAAGGATCCAAGATAGCAGCTGCTGGTATTTTTTTTTTAAACAAAATACCCCAATTTCTTCATACTGTAATGCTGGACTTTTGTAGTGAATTGGACACCTCCACTGGGACCTTGGATTAATGAGGGATCTCAGTGAGGTGGCAAAGCAAATAGTGATGGTATCTTTCCATGCCCTCAACAAGCCATTAGGGAAGCTATGAGAATCAACCTTTGTTTCAAATAGTGGTCTTTGAGTTCTTGGCTCTTCCGTTTCTTTCTGTCAGTGGTTTTCTATCCAACAATGCTGTAAGCAGCAAACATGGGATGGTATTTTTAGTCTTTCCCCCTCAGCTGCTTTTCTTCATGAACACTAGCAGGTGGCATTTCATCATTCTTAGTGGTTCAGGTTAATATTTTTAAAATTGCACTGATCATGGGCAGCCCGGGTGGCTCAGTGGTTTAGTGCTGCCTTTAGCCCAGGGCATGATCCTGGAGACCGGGGATTGAGTCCTGTGTCAGGCTCCCCGCATGGAGCCTGCTTCTCCCTCTGCCTGTGTCTCTGCCTCGCTCTCTCTCTCTCTCATAAATCAATCAATCAATCAATCTTTAAAAAAATAAAATTGCACTGATCAGATCAATTCCTGGACAGAATTATAAAATGGTAATTGGATGGTATCCATATCCATGTTGTTTGATATGGGTCAGCAAATTTCAGGCCTCAGAAGTCTCTTTTTTTCTTTTTATTACCCTTTAATACTTGCCTGTTCCCCTTCCTCTTCTGCCTGGAACCACCATTCCACTCTTTGCTAACATGAGTTTGACTATTTTAGATTCCTCATGTAAGTAGACCATATGGTATTTGTCTTTCCGTGTCTGGCTTATTCTATTTAGCATAATGTGTTCCAGGGTCACTTATGTTGCCGCAAATGGCAGGACTTCCTTCTTTTTTAAAGCTTAATAATATTCTATGGCGTATATACCACATTTTCTTTATCTGTTCATCATTTAATAGGCATTTAGTTTGCTTCCATGTCTTTGCTATCATGAATAATAATGCAGTAAATATGGCAATACAGACATTTCTTTTGAGATCCTGATTTAAATTCCTTTCCCCATACCCAGGCATGGGATTCCTGGGTCATTTGGTAATTCTATTTTTAGTTTTAGTTTTTTGAGGACCTTCCCTACAGTTTCCCTAGTAGCTGCAGCAATTTACATTCCCACCAACAGTGCAGTCTGGATTCCACCTTCTGTATATCTTCTCTAACATTGCCTTTTTTAAAAAAAATAAAGCCATCCTAAGAGTTGTGCCATGATATCTCGTTGTGGTTTTAATTTGCACATTCTGATGATTAATGATGTGTGCTCCTTTTCATATATCTGTTGGCTATTTGTATGTCTTCTTTGGAGAAGGGTCTATTTAATTCTTTTGCCTATTTTTAAAACTATTAAGCTGTAGGAATATAAATGATTATATTTTGGATATAAAGAATTGCATTTTGGATATTTACCCTTTATCAGATACATGGTTTGCAAATATTTTCTCCCCCTTCTGTAGGTGGCCTTTACATTTTGTTGATTATTTCCTTTGCTGTATAGAAGCATTTTAGTCTGACATAACCAAAATTCTTCATTCCTTGTCTGCTTTTTTAAAAAAAAAATTTTACTTATTTATTCATGAGAGACACACAGAAAGAGGCAGAGACATAGGCAGAGGGAGAAGCAGGCTCCCTGCGGGGAGCCTGATATAGGACTCAATCTCAGGACCTGGTGATCACAACCTGAGCCAAAGGCAGATGCTCAACCACTGAGCCACCCAGATGCCCCCCCTTGTCTACTTCTTACATAAAAGTTTGCGATATGGCATTAGGGATGGTCACCTTATTTTTCACTTTAGATACAAATATGGACTAAAGAAAGATTAACAAAACATAATGTGTTTCTGAAACCAGTTTATTTATCTTATTCAAAGGAAATAGGACAGGTATTTCAGCAATCAAGCACCACTTTTAGCAAAAGGTTTTGCAATATCCCAGACACAACCTCCAAGACCTTCCATTTCATAGGTGATACTCAATTGTATGAGATGAAGGTAAAGCAGGATGGATAACTGATTTGGGGAAGCTATTCCACCGTCTGCTCGTTGACTTTTTATACTCTTTATCTTATTGTTCCTCAGGGTGTATGTAACTTACTAACATTCTTCAGGGCAGCTGAAACATATCAATGTTAGGTTGTACGATAAATAATCTGGACAACCAGATACATCTCATGCGGAAAGGCCAGTCTGTGCCCCATTCCGCGTTTATCTTAACATTCCTGGAATTAGAGTTGTAAAAAGGTAAATTCAGGGTCAGTTTCCTAGGTGTCCCTAGGCCTGGAACAAGTTCTAATTTACTGAAATTTTTTTTCTTACAATGTTTAATAATTATTTCTTAAAAAGCATGACACAGGGCAGCCCAGGTGGCTCAGCGGTTTAGCGCCGTCTTCAGCCTAGGGCATGATCCTGGAGTCCTGGGATCAAGTCCCGCGTTGGGCTCCCTGCATGGAGCCTGCTTCTCCTTCTGCCTGCGTCTCTGCCTCAGTCTCTCCTCTCTCTCTCTCTCTCTCTCTGTCTCTCATGAATAAATAAATAAAATCTTAAAAAAAAGCATAACATTTATTTTTATGATCAGTTATTTACTACTAATAATTATAATAATAATTTAACTCAGAAGAAGCATTTGACACTTAGGACTCTAAGATCATAGGAAATAAAAAGTTAAAGTAATTTCATTTTATGTAATTTCTCTTTCCTCCTTGAACACATATTTCTATTCCTTTACCCCACAAAATTTTATTCTAATGTAATATATGTTTAAAAGTAATTTATTCATCATCCTATGACATTTTTCTGAGCAAAAAAATATAAATTGAAATGTATTTTATCAATGTTGATTTCCTGGATTTGATTATTGTACTGTAGTTATATATGGAAAATATATATGGGAAATGAATAAAAATAAAATAAACAATATATGGGAACTCTGCAATTTTAGCTTTGTGGTATATCTCAAGTTACTTCAAAATACATTTTTTAAAAAGAATCAGGAATGTGGCCAACTATCTTCAGTGACACATTTTAAGAAAGACAAGATTTCCATTATGATAATATTTGTCAGATCCCATACCACTTAAATAAGAATCTCTGTGGTAGGAACTAGGTATCAGTGTCTTCTATCATCTATCTATCTATCTATCTATCTATCTATCTATCTATCTATCATCTATCTACTTATTTTAGAAGGGGAGGAGGGGCAAAAGGAGAAGGAGAAGGAGAGAGAGACAGAATCTCAAGCAGGCTCCATGCCCAGCATGGGGCTGGATCTCACAACCCGGAGATCATGACCTCAGCTGAAATCAAGAGTCAGATGCTTGGGGCTCCTGGGTGGGTCAGTTGTTTGAGTATTTGGCTCAGGTCATGATCTCAGGATTTTGAGATTGAGCCCCACAATGGGCTCCACACTCATGGGAAGTCTGCTTGAGATTCTCTCTCTTCCTCTACTGCTGCTCTTCCTCCCCACCTCTTGCTCTCTCTCTCCAAAATAAATAAATAAAAAATCTTAAAAAAAAAAAAAGAGTTGAACATTTAATTGACTGAGCCACCCACATGCCATATCAGTGTCTTTTAAAAGCTCATTTTTGATACCGATGTGCACCTGAGTTTCAGAGCCAGTATTGTAGAGAATTAATAGTCAAATGAACATCAATGCACCCACCACCTACTTTAAAAAATACTCAGTGTTAAGAAATACAGAGTGAGCTCCTTCCTGATCATATCACATTTTGCCTAAAAGTATTTCCATCCTGATTTTGCTTTTTCTCATTCCTTGATTTTCTTCATAGTCCACCAAATATGCATGTATCCTTAAAACATATTGTTTTATTTTTGCATTTTAACTTATTGTAAGGGGAATCAATACCATATATATTTTTTGTTGGTTTGTTTTTTCACTTAACATTATGTCTATGAAACGTATGGATTGTTTTCACTCATAGCTATAGTTTATTTTTAATAATGTCAGTATTTGATTATATTATATCATACTTTATTTTTCATTCTATTTGAGGACATATGGGCAGTTTTCAATGTTTTGCTATTATAAGCAATCCAGCTGTGAACATTCTTACAGCCTTCTTGCACCCACATGCAAGAGTTTTTCCAGGGAACATGACCAGGAAGTAAAATTGCTGAGTCATAGGGCACATTCATCACAGCTTTTCCAGATAATGCCTAATTGATTCAGACTCCCATCGACAATTCAGACTCCCGTCGACAATGGGTAAGATTGCCTAGTGCTCCACATCCTTGGCAACCTTCTTTCTTTTTGGGGGGAATAGGGTGGGTATAAAATTATATCACATCATGGTTTTAATTTACCTTGCTCAGATTACTAGTGAGGTTGTACTTATTTTCATTTTCTCATTAGTTGTTAATTCATGACATGCCTTTATATGACTTCAAAAATGTTCAGGATATGCCACCCTAAAATATGCCACTTGACATAAGAGATATTTTGAGCTAAATAAAGGCAATTGAAAATCAGTTCTCTGCCCTCCCCTTGACTACCTAAAAGTATGGCCTAAATTTCCCTTTGTGAAAGTGTCCTCCCTTCTCCTGTGCCAGGAAGAGGAAAGTAACTCTTATCAATGGAGATGGAGAGCCTGCACCAAGATGAGGTTACATAAACAAACCTTACTAAAATAAGATAACCCTTATCTTTCACTGGTTTTCCCCGTAAATCTAGCCACTTCTCCACAATTTATTGGCCCTTGAAGTCAAAACCTGCCCCAACAACTTTCCCCCATTTTTTTCATGAGTTGTTTGTGATTTCTTACTTACCTGTAAAAGTTATTTACATATTCTGGGTTCCTCCTGGTCCTTTGACAGGGTTATATATGTGCACCAGGTATTTTCTTCCAGTGTATAGCTTGAATTTTCATTTTCTTTATGGGATCTGTTGATGAACAGAGTTTTTAAATTGTAATGTAATGAAATTGATCTTTTCCTTTAAATTATTTCCATCTTTTTCCTGTTTTAAATGGTAAAATGTTAAAACTTGGAACTAGATGGGGTGCCATCTATCACTGTAAGTTTTATTATTATCTTAAATCTTCTAATAAATTTGGTAAGATTTTTAATAAGTGAAAAAAAAAACCCTGGCATATATGCTGGAAAAGAAAAGATAAAAGGATCCCTTTTGGCTGATTATAAGATTATGCCTGGAGAAATCCCAAAGATTCTAGTAAATAGCAAATAAACAAAAAACTTACTAGAATCAATAAAAAGCATTAATATGGTAGTTGATTTCAATATAAATATACAAAAGGTATACAAATTGATGTTTTCACAATTCTAGAAATAGGTATCTATAAATTAAAATGGGCAAATAAATAGTCCAGTCACAATAGTTGACAAAAACTATAAAATACTTAAGGATAAATTTAGTAATTAGTAGCATTAGTTGAGTACTAACTTTGGGTCAGTCACTGTTCCAGACTGATGCATTGCTATTGTAAGTGCTAGAGCCCAAGATTAGCCATCTGGCTCCCAGCTCTCTTACTTCCTCCTCATCCCTGCTACCATGATCTCATCTTCCTCACTTATTTCCACCTCTTTCCCTTTTGTCCCCTGTAACCACAGAGCAGATATGAATGTGTTTTCATACATACCCTTCTTTCTCACATTAAGGGTTACATACTATAGATGTTCTTTTGGACTTTTTGTCACTTAACTATGTGTTTTGGACATCACTCTGTTCTGGTTTATAGAGATCTTCTTCATTCTTTTGTAATTACATAGTCCTCCATTGTGTGGATGTGCCATAGCTGATTCAACCACTCCAATGTACGGGATTTAGGTTGCTTCTGATATTTCATAATCAAACCTACAATAATGTTATGCATATATATATATATATATATTTGTATACTTTATTTAGTTGTGTTACAAGAAGAAGAGGAATATAATTTTATGTGCTTTTTATATGTTACTTTTATACAGGCATACCTCATTTTATTGCACTTTGCATTATTGTGCTTTGCAGATATTGCATTTTTTACAAATGGAAGGATTGCATCAACCCTGAGTTGATCTATTGGTACCATTTTTCTAATAGCATTTGCTTATGTTGTATCTCTGTGTCACAGTTTGGTAATTCTTACAATGTTTCAAACGTTTTCATTATTATTCTAATTGCTATGATTATTGGTGAAAGTGATTATGGTTAGCTGAAAGCTTAGTGATGCTTAGCTTTCTTTTAGCAATATTTTTTATTTAAGGTATGTACATTTTTTTAGACATAATGCTATTACATACTTAAAAGACTACAACATGGTATAAACATAACTTTATATGCATTAGGAAACCAAAAAATTCATTTGGCTCACTTTATTGTGGTGGTCTGAAACTAAAGCTGCAGTATTTCTGAGGTATGCCTGTACAGTGAGGTTTTTGTCTATATACTTGTTTATTTTATTTTATTTTATTTTTTATTTTATTTCTTGTCTATAAGTAAATGATCTTCCAGGCTGCCACCAGACTGGCATATTTTTAAATGCAAATTTGAAAATGTTTATTCTCTGCTTATCTTTTGATGACTTCCTACTCCCTGCAGTACTTAATTTAGTCTTTTGAGTATACAGGATACTCATCTTATACAGTATCCCACATTTTGTTTGTTTGATTGTATTACTTTATTGTTTAAGTTGTTTTTTCAATGTACATGTGTGCCTAAAAGACGCTGTTTAACTTTCATAATTCCCAAATTTTATCAAGTGTATATCACATTATCTGCAATATTATTAGTTTTGGCTTTTTCATTCAAATGTAACATTACTAGGATGCTTCCATATTGATGTTTGCAATTTTATTTATTCATTTTTATCACTATACAATATTTTATATCTAGTCACCCTCTTCTTGAAGAATTTAGGTGTTTTGTGTGTTGTGTTTGTTTTTACTCTTATAAGGGGTATAAGCATTCCTGTGTTTGGGTCCTAGTGTATATAAACTAGTTTCATGTAGGTAGGAGAAGAGTTACTTCTTAGCTGGGAGTAGAGTCACTGCTCTCAAAAATTGATTTACACCCTCTCCACTGATGTTTAAGACATATGTTGACCCACATCCTCTCCAATACTTGACATTATGTTTGCCAATTAGATGAGTAGAAAATGGCATGTCATTGTGGTCTTGATTGAGGTCCTTATTACTGCTGAAATTGAATATCTCTTCATCTTTATTGAATTTAGTATTTCTTCAAGTATAAACCTGCTCATGATCTTTGTCCATTTTATTTCCAATGAGTTGGTCCTTTTCTCATTCATTTATAGTTGTTCTTTTTATAGTCTTGACACTAATCCTTTAATCAGTTATGTGTATTGAATATATCTTCTTCAAGTTTGTGTCTTGACTATTCATTTTCATTAAGGTGTTTTTGATGAATACACATTCTTGATTTTATATGGGCAGACTTTTCATATACTCTAGGTTTAGTACTTTCTATGTCTTAAGAATTCCTTCACTAGCCAAAAACCAGAAACGTATATCTCCATATTTTTCTACTAAAAGTTTTAAAATTTTACTTTTGATTTTCAAGTCCTTAATCTGTCTGTGGTTGATTTTTATAATGGTGTGAGCTAGGAATCCAATTTCATCTTCTTATATGGACAATTATTTTTCCAACTCAATTTATTGAATAGTCCCTCTTTTTCTTCACTGATCTACCATGGTTCACTTTCATACAACAAAATTCTCCCCCTCCCACAGCACATGATGTTTTTAATTATTATACCTCTATAATAAATAGAAGTTGAGCGAGTTTCCTTTTTATTCTTTTTGCATGTCTGATTATTAGTAAGAATACAATATCACTATATAAAAGCAGAAGTGATTGTATTTATAGGCATAAATCCACGAGTTGAAAATGGTAAGATTGCTGTGACTATCAGTCATGTCTTGTAACTGGGGTGAAGGGGTACAAAAGTACCTGGCTCCAGGGGCCCCACAAAAACCAGGTTTGGGTCTCAGTACTCATCACTCACCACTGACAAAATCCAAAGGCAGAGAGAGAGAGTGGTAGTCAAATAAGAAGCTTACTTCAGTGAGACTAACACCAGGAAGACAGTGGATTAATGTCTCAAAAATTGTTTCCAAAATCCTGAAAATACTTCTAGGTTTATATAAGGAAAATGTGAGACAAAGGTAGGTGGGTAAATGCAGGTGGGCAGTAAAGGTCAGGTTGATGTTCCTTGTTAACCACAAGAGGCATTGCTGGCTTGGGGCAGTTATTGCTTTAGAGGTAGTTTTCTTTTTTGGCCTGAGTTTAGAGATGAGCTGGAAAGAAGAACTTAAAGAATTAGAAAGTGCAGACTGAGGTCCAAATGGAGGTAGTTGAAGTCTTCTTTTAGTCTTGCTAAAGGAACCGTGAGCATCAGTTAATCCACTGAATAGGTTAAGAAAAGGTCACTTAAGGGAGCTTCTATTGTGCACATTTATATTATAACATGTATCACATTTTATTTCAATAATTTATTTATATGTCTTTCTTTTTTGCTAGGCTGAGATTCATAGAAACCCATATATGTGATATTCTTTTTTGTGTTTCCAATAGTCTGGAACATGCTTAGCAAATAATAAATGCTTAACTCGGGATCCCTGGGTGGCGTAGAGGTTTAGCACCTGCCTTTGGCCCAGGGCACGATCCTGGAGACTCGGGATCGAATCCCACGTCGGGCTCCCGGTGCATGGAGCCTGCTTCTCCCTCTGCCTATGTCGTCTCTCTCTCTCTCTCTCTCTCTCTCTCTGTGACTATCATTAAAAAATAAATAAATAAATAAATAAATAAATAAATAAATAAATAAAAATGCTTAACTCATATTTGGTGAGTGAATACATAGATATGGATCTACTGAAAGGAATTGTGGGAAAGTCACTGGGACTTTGAGAGCTCAGGGCAAATCAGAACAGAAGCTGTGCCTTGATGAAGCTATGGGCTTAATCTAAATCACCAAGTTTTGGCACAATTGATTGCTAAATAAAAACATCATATTGTGAGAGTAGGTTGGTGGTGTTCTTCTGTACACAACCAAATAATCAGATTGCCCCAGTATCCAAGACTGGAAAATGTCATGGTATTGAGATCCAGAACAAACTCACAAAATATAAGAGCAGAAATTATAGCTCTAAACATTATGGCAGCCACAATGGAGGAAAAATAGAATACTCAACAATCTCACACAATATAGGTACTTCTAATATATCCCAGGATATCAAGTTGCTCATTGTTCTCATGTTCTAGGGATCACAGGTGACAAGTTTGAATGATATTAAGTGTTTGGTTCCCTACTGAATTATATACTTACTACACACTGTAGAGTAGGAAATTCAATAGTTTAGAAGTCATTATTCCATATGCTCTGTGTTTCTTAAATGCTTGAACCACTGACTTTAATATTCAGAGTTCAGCAGCCTTTTTCATAGAAACTTACAGTATAATTATCACTATTTTTCATTATTATTTTCTAAAAAATAAGCTTTAATGTGATCCCATGGAATTTTATATGTATATGGAAATTTGTTAAATTTCTGGAATTTCCTTTGAAGTGACTTTCTTTACCTTTGTATCAGACAGTTCTCTGTGGAGACTCACTTAGATCCCCAGAGTTGGTATGAAGATTAAGTTGAAGACATTTTTTGAGATATAGCAGATGCAGAAAGAAGCCTTTTCAGAGCTTCTCTTATCTGACTAATAGGCAGAGAGTGAAGCTGCCATAAATTCCCACTCCAAGAAAGCCTCACTCCTAGGAAGAAGACTGACCATTCACACAGGGATGAGAAATTGCATAAACAAACATTATCTCAAACTGTCATACCTTCCATTTGTTTCCCTAAAAGCCCCTTTGCTCTTCCCATGGAAGCCCTTTCTCCCTCCTCTCATTCCCCTATTAAATTGGTATATAAACCCTTATCGCTAGCTATTCAAGGAACTTCTTCATCTGAATGCTCCTATATGTGTGTGAATAAAATGTGTTTTCTTCTGTTAATTTATCTGTTGTTAATTAATTTGCAGGCCCCTGGCTATAAGACCCAGTCAGTAGAGGAAACGTTTTCCTCAGTATGTCCAAAATTGGTTGAAGCCAGTTTGTTTTTATTTCCTGGCTTGATTTTGAAAGAGGAATTCTATTTGTGCTATATATCAGAAGACAAAGAAGTAAATGTTCATAAAAACATAGAGTCTTGGTTAGAAACTCATTAAACTTTGGTTGATTTTCAATCTGTTCCAAAGTGAAGCCAAAGAGGAAGGGGAAGGGAAGAGAGATGGGAAATGGATTATCAGAGTGAAGTGTTAGGTGAGGTAGTTGAGAGGTAAACAGGGACCTTGGCTGCTCAGGCTTTTTCAAGTCAGATAGCTTTCCCATTCCTGGGCACCTGATCTTCCTGACAGTTATTTCCGTAAAGGAAAAAAAACCTTTCCTCTACCCTCTTAAGTTCTGTAGCTGGTACCTGCAAATTAAATTGGCAAAAAGACAGAAAACAGAAGGAAAAGCATATAAATGCTTATTTATGCTAATATTTTCTTTTTTTAATATTTATTTATTTATTCATGAGAGACACAGAGAGAGAGAGAGAGAGGCAGATACACAGACACAGGCTCCCATGCGGGGAGCCTGATGTGGGACTTGATCCCAGGACCCCAGGATCACACCCTGGGCTGAAGGCGGAACTAAACCACTGGCCACGCAGGAATCCCATAATATTTTCAATTTTATATACATGAGAGTTCACAGTAAAGAAGCAAAAGCTTGAAAAGTAGTTAGGCTTGATGGCTTATACATCATTTTAACAAAGGGCGATAAAGTATAGAAAGTACTAAATAAAGGAAAGGGGGCTTTTAGAGAAGGTAAAAATGTGGTGAAACTAATGGAACTAAAGATTATTTTAGTAAGATTTGTTTATGTAGACTCACCTCAGTGCCAACTTTCCATCTTCATGGTCATAGAACTCCGCTGGAAAGGGGATTTACAGCTGTCATCATTTTTCAGAAGTGTCCACTTTTTAATCAGATAAAGGAATCTCCAAGAAGACTTCTTTTTGCATCTGTTAATTCTAAGTTGCTTTCAGCTTGCAATAATACATATTTTGGCATATTTTGGGGTAGCATATTCTTCTTCATTTCTCAGAGCCCTTCCACTACCATCCTTTTCACTTTTCTATGACATTAAAGGAATTAATATGTCCATAAGAGTTTCCTAGCCTGAAAAGAAAAATACTGGACTATTTGCAGCTCTAAATTTCTATAATTCTATGAACTGGTTAATATAGGACACTTCAAATTCTTCCAGTCATAACTTTTCCCAGAGTTACTAACATATATATTTGAACTTTACATTGTCTGAAGTGAAGGCCCTTCTGAAGATGGTACTCAAAGAGTGACTCAGAGTTTTTAGCTTCGCAATACCCTTCAGGGCCTGCCCTTCCACACTACTTCAATTTCATAGTAATTAATAACAATAATAATCGGCAATATTATTAATATTTACTCTGTGCCATAGTGCTAAGTACCTTACATACATTTTCTCAGTTAATCTTCACAATAATTCCATGAAGGGTAGTATTAACATATTCCTTTTTGTAGTCTAAGAAACTGACTTACAGAGGCTAAGTACCTTGTTCAAGATTAAACAGCTATTAAGTGGTGAATCTGGGATTCAAACTCAGTCACTGACTACAGAGCGGAGTGTTAGTCTTTTAAATTGTGCAGCACTCAATTCAAGTCAACTTTTAAATGTTTGCCTTTTTTTGGAACAGACTTTACATGAAGACATTTTTATTAAAAAGCCCCATTTTGCACAACTGTCTAAAGAAAACACAGAACACTTCCCTACCTTTGGCAGGGCAAAGATGTTTGTTGTGCATCCTTCTAAGACATTGCATTTAGGGAAAGATTTGCATCCCTGGAAAACCCCATTGTCTATAGCACACTTGGTTTGGTTATCTGATTCTAAGCTTAAGAGAGGTATTTTATACCTCTGTAAGTTTGTTCACAATGCAAAATAATTGATTGCTACATCAATGAATTGAAAACAATGCAAAATTATTCTTGCTTATGGATATGCGAATAATGTCTGTTCAAATGGAGGACAACTCACTTGCCCCACCCCAAGCCAGTTTTGCTTTCATTTGCACATTAATTTCAACATTCCTTTATTCCACATAAATTTGTTCTTCTTTGACTTCTTTGAATAGGTTATAACAGCTTTCCTGGTTTTTCTCTTTTAATTAATGAGATTAGGTAAAATCTTTAGCATTAACAACATTGATCTGTAACAGAGATGTGATTTAGACTTTATGACTCTCTTACATCACTTCCCATTAGTCTCCTCCAGTCACCAGAACTATTTGTGGTTTTGCTCTCTTCGATTTTGTGTTTTTTAAGGCACCTATCTTTTAGGAACCCCACAGATTGTCCCCCCCACCCTACCCCACACGTTCTCAAGGTTACAGTGAGACAAGTCTCTGGCATGTTGATTTGGCCATTCACCAGGAGCAGCTGGTAGGAATAATAAAACCTTGTGGTATACCAGCACTCAAATTTCTGCTCTCAGGTTATGATCTCTGATTCTATTGTCTGTTTCTCCTTTATATAAGATTGTCAAACCTCTCCAAGATACAGAATGTGCTTTATTGACCATACTACCACAACACTGACCTCTCTTATTTTTTTTTTTCTGACCTCTCTTAAATACTACAATCTCTGGTAGTATTTTGCTTAAAAGGTGGTGGTGTAGCAAGTCTATTGCAAAGGGCACTTGGTGCTAGGTTTTTGCAGTTTGTCTCCTATCGCATACACTGAGGTACATATGCTATCAGAAAAAGAAACCATTTACCAAGAGCCTCTGATCTCCAGTTCCCACATTGCTGGGCATACTTCTGTTCACTTAATGGAACAATGCAATGGAGATGGGAGGGATGGAATGGAGCAAAACTACAATGAGTTATGATCTCATACCTGTCAGAATGGTTAAAATCAATAATACAAGAAATAATAGGTGTTGGTGATATGGAGAAAGGGGAGCCTCTTGCACTGCTGGTGGGAATGCAAACTGGTGCAGCCAGTCTGGAAAAATAGTAAGGAGCTTCATCAAAAAGTTGAAAATAGAGCTACCTTATGATCCAGCAATTCCACTGCTAGGTGTTTACCTAAAGAATACGAAAATACCAATTCAAAAGGATACATGCACCCTGATGTTTACAGCAGCATTATCTACAATAGCCAAATTGTGGAAACAGCCCAAGTATCCATCAATTGATGAATGGATAAAGAAGAGGATATATATATATATATATATATACACACACACACACACACACACACACACACACACACACACAATGGAATATTACTCTGTCATAAAAAATAATGAAATCTTGCCATTTACAACAACAGAGATGGATCTAGAGTATATTATGCTAAATAAAATGAGTCAATCAGAAAAAGACAAATACCATATGATTTCACTCATATGTGGAATTTGAGAAACAAAACAAACAAGTAAAGGGTTAAAAAAAAAAAGAGAAAGTGGCAAACCAGAAAACAGACTCTTAGCTACAGAGAACAAATTGATGGTTATTAGAGAGGATGAGGGTGGGAGATGGGTTAAAATAGGTAATGGAGACTAAGGAGTGAACACCCAGTGTTGCATGAAATTGTTGAATTACTGTATTGTACACCTGAAACTAATATTATGCCATATGTTAGCTAACTGGAATTTAAATAAAACTTAGAGGTACCTGCTTGGCTCCGTCAGTAGAGCATGCAACTCTTTTTTTTTTTTTTTTTTTTTTTTTGAGCATGCAACTCTTGATCTAGGGTCATGAGTTCAAGCCCTACGTAGGGCATAGAGCTTTACTTAAAAAATAAATAAATAATAAAAAATTAAAACTTAAAAAAAATCTAAGTATGTTTTTAGGCAAGTGCGGGGATGCAGAGAACTTTTTTGGTATCTGATGTTTCTCAATTTTCTTCAGCTTATAATAATTCTTATGCCAAAGTGGCATATTTGGGAGTGACATATTTTGATCCCCTATACCACCCAAGGAGGTAGGGTTTGGAATACTAGGGAAGCCAGGAAGAGATAATGTATCAAGTAGGGAGTGATTCATAGTGAGATGACACCTGAGGGCAAAGTAAGAAATGGGAACAAACTTTTGGATTTGTTCATTACAATGTCATTGGGACATTTAATGAATTTCAGTGGCTAGTGAGTGGGAGGCCAGATTGCAGAGGGTTATGGGGTAAGTGGGTGGGGAGAAAGAGAACAATATTTTATATTGCTCTTGAGAAGTTTATCAAAGAAAAAAGGAAACAGTAGAAGAGCAATGAAAAGGGTAGGCCCCAGAAGTAAAGTATTTCTCACTGCTCTTTGTTTATATGTGACATAGAACTTAAAAGTATTCTCTTCATTAAACCCTGGGGCCTTAGGATCCCAGGATAAATGAAAAAGCAGACCAGACTGATTCCCACAATCTTAAAAAAAAAACAATCGTTAGTGTATTAACATCACAGAAGCAGAAATCCAACATCTCAATCTGAACTTTATTTTTTATTTTTATTTTATTTTTCAATCTGAACTTTAAAAACTTTCTGTTCTAATGAGGAATTATCTGTTATGATTGCCAAGTACACAACCCAACAAGCTAACTCAGAAGCTATGGTACAGAAAGGCTCACAGACAACTTAAGGTACACAAATCGCATGGTTCAGTGAATAAATCTGAAATAAACCACAAGTGGTAAAGGAAAAGAGAGTGAGATTAACACAAGATAGAATGCAAGTGAAAAATAAAAATGAAAAAGATAGGGTGCAAGTGGGATATAATGGCCTTATCACCTGAAACCTGAATCCTGGGATACATGATGTTCATATGTTCTACCTCTCTCTCTGCTACAGCAGGCCTTCCCTGCTACTCACATGGTTTCGGGGACCAGACTTGAAGTTTGAGCAAGAAGGTTCAATTAGAGGAAAGGTATTTGGGCCCAATGATACCTTTTCATATCAGAGAGACCCAGAGGTAAGTATACCTGGCCACAGGTGTTACCTGCTAGTTAGCCTACTGAATTTTATCTGCGTGGCAATGGCTCTGTTACCCATCTATCAGAGCCACTAACTTATGAAATGAAACCATAAGCTCTGGTACATGGCCACAGCCTCCTGTTCCATTCCAGGGAATCCTGAGGAGCTGGACAAATTGAAAGCAAGGCTCCCAGCTGGGTTTGCCAACACACTCGGATAAACTCTTTGCAGGAGAAGCCAATAACTTAAGAGATGGGTTTTGGAGAAGAGGAAGGGAGAAATTTATTTCAGGAGGTAGCAGTCTGGGGAGGTAGCAGGCTCTAGGCTCACAACTGACCTGTCTGGAAAATGGGCACCGGAAGCTCTATAAGGAGAGGCTGCAGGATTGGGGTGGTACATGCAAGCAAGGAAACAGGGGCACGTGATCAAGGGTGGAAGTTGGTGTGTGCTCAGCATGTGATCATGGGCAGAGAAGGGAATGTATGGGATGCGGTCTTCTAGGCATTCTGTTTGCTATCAGGGCCTTTCTGGCTTGGTGGTTGGAACATTCTGGTCACTGTAAAATATCTTCATCAATCCCTCAAGAAAGTGTGATAAGAAATAAGAACAATGAGTTTTAGTTCAAGCATGAGTTAGGCGGTCTTGTCTATTTCTGGTTTTAACTGTTGCACTCTCTAGCTGAGCAAGAGGGATCACTGACAGCCCCGCTATACTTCACAAACACTGAGCACTTGTATTTCTTGTACGTATTTAATGCATTGCAGTTTTTTATTGCTTTATAAACTCCATGTATATTCAATGTTGATGAAGGTTCATGAAAACATCTTATGGGTTCTACCTGTCTCACAAACTACTTGCCTCTAAACAACTCAGCTCAGTGTAGCCACTCGTTTATTTCTCAAGTTTTCTATAGAAGTGAATAACAGCTTAAATAATATCACACATACCTATTTCACTTTCAAAAAGATTTTTCTGATGAATCTCTGCCCATTATTCTTGGATCCTCTCCAGTTCTGTTTCATGCTGCCTCTATCATCAGAACAGTCCACATTCCGTGATAACCTGATTCATTAACAAGAGCCAGAGGTGAGACTTCGGATTTGGGGTTTGTGAGAGTCTTGGGCTTCTTTATGATATATCTGGAGTAGCTGGTGGGGTTGGGTGGCACCTGAAGGACACTGGAAGCAGACATTTTACTTGCCTGGGAACTTCCTTTTTCTGTCTAATGCAAAAAAATGGTCCCTGGAGCATTGTAAGGAAAGCCTAGACAAGAGTCTCCTTTCGAATCCTTTAATTTCAACCTCTGTGGCAGATTGTCCTTAAAGATGACCACCATAAGTTCTTTCCTCCCTCCATGCATGTCTGCTCCAGCCACTAAGAGGTAGAGATTATAAAATCCAAAAAGAAAAAAAAAGAGGTAGAGATTATTGGGGTGCTTGGGTGGCTCAGTCAGTTAAGTGTCTGATGCTTGATCTCAGGGTCATGAGTTTAAGCCCAGTGTTGGGCTTCCCACTGGGTTGGGCTTCTTTTCTTTTAAATGAAAAAAAAAAAAGAGGTTGAGATTATTTCTTTTTTGTGCATCTGGTCTGACCTGTAACTTGCCTTGACTAGTAGAATGAGGTGGAAGTTGAAGAGACTTACAACCCACTAAGATGGTATAAAGATTGTTTTAAAATGAAGATATTTGAGATACAGCAGATGCAAAAAGAAGCCTTCTCTGAGCTTCCCTTACCTGACTTCATACAGAGATTTCCAGGATGAGAAATTGCATAAAGAAACATAATTACAGATTGTACTACTTTCCATTTGCTCTGCTATTTCTTTCTCATAGAAGTCCTATATCTATAATATCCCCTCCTCATTCTCCTGTTAATATAGAAATCTTTATCCCTAACTGTCCAGTGAGTCTCTTCTTTTGGATATTCCTGCATCCATATGAATAAAACTTGTTTGTTTTTTTCCTGTTTATCTATTGCTAATTAATTTCCAGGCTCCCAATGAACAGACCTAAGTTGGTAGAGGAAAAGTTTCCCTTCCAACAAAGTGATGCTGTGCCAGTTCTAGGCTTAGCTTTTCAGGAGTCTGGAAGTTCCCATTTTTGTTTCAAGAAGCTAGATTCCATGGTGTTGTCGAAGAGGAAGAATTTCCCGTCCTCTTCAAGATCTCTCTAGCTGGACTGCAAGTCACTTTGACATGAGACAGATTGTCAGGAGAAAATCAGATTTAATTTCATTGATACAGGAAATCCACACAGACATGGAAATTCCAAAGACAGGCAAAATGAGGTATATATACCATCCTGAACTAAGTAGAAGGGAGTAGGGTTCTGGGATTTCAAAGGGAAGGGAAGAAATCCAATTCACAGGGCAATAAGAAGAGGAGATGCTTGGTAATTAGATGCTTGCCCTGCTGTACAAGTAGGTCACTCAGATAATATTTATCTCCGGCAATTAACCTTATTCTGGGAAAGGTCTCCAATTTAGGTTCTCCTGTGTATTTAAGGGAGGGGCCAAAGTTGATCTCGAGCCCACAGCATCTCCACTCCTTCAGCTCAAAATAGTCCACATGTCAAAATGGCACATTTTGGGGGTCTCTACCAAACCCCTTCAGTGTAAAGAAGCCCAGGCAAGACTACTGAAGGGAGAGACCACGTGGAGAAAGGAAGACCAAATAGAGGAGCACTGAGGCACAAGAAATGTGAGTGACATCTTTTTGGGCCTTCCAGCCTAGCCAGACCCATAGCTAAAATCAGCCTAGTGAGTGACCATGGCTCTGGCCACATGGAGTAGAAGAACCATGTAGTCAAACCCTGCCTGGAGTTCAGACTACAGAACCACGAGTACTTGGGAATAGTTTATTATCTAGCAGTATGTAACTAAAATAGCTACAGAGAGGAGTTTAGCATGATTTCCAAGCGAGGCTCTTTTCCCATAACTTGTAGCATTCTTTTAAAGAACATCAATCTATAGAGCTATACATATCCCATCCAAACAAATGGGAGAAAAGAGAAAACTCTTGATGAGTTTCTGTGGAAAACTGCCGATTCATGTTTTCTGAGTCTTCCCATGGACTTACAAATGAACCAGCCCTCAGATGTAGCTCTGGTTTTGGCAAACCCTCCCAGGGAGGCCTCTGTATGTCCCCAAGAGCTTTGTATCTTTCACAACTACTTGTATGAAAACATCTACACTTTAGTGTTTACCACATGCTGAAGCCCAGAGACTCCAACAATCCTCCCTATCTTGACATGAAAAGAACATTACAATAGACCCTTGAATAATATGGGTTTGAACTGTGTGGGTTCACTTACACATGGATTTTAAATAAATATATATATATAGTGCATTGCTGTAAATATATTTTCTCTTCCTTATGATTTTCTTAACATTTTCTTTTTTCTAGCTTATTTTATTGTAAGAATATAGAATATAAAAAAAAGAATATAGAATATAATACATATAACATATAAAAATGTGGTTTTTGACTTTACTGGTAAGGTTTCTGCTAACAATAGATTATTAGTAGATTATTAGCTGTCTAGACACTAATTATTTCATTGAACTCTAATATTAATATAAGGCAGTTATTATTATGCCCATTTTGCAGCTGGGCTGTAATTTGATTCAGGCAGGGCTCAGCAAAATTTTTCTGTGAAGGCCAAATAGTGTTTTAGGCTTTCTGGATCATTTGGTCTCTGTCGCAACTACTCTACTCTTTTGTTGGACTATGAAAGCAGTTATAGAGAATATCTATCTATCATCAATAGATTTTTATCATTGTCGAGTTTTTATTTAAATTCCAGATTATTAACAAGCAGTGTAATATTAGTTTAAAGTGTACAATTTAGTGATTCATCACTTACATACAATACCTACTGTTTATCACAAAAGCCTGCTTAATACCCATCACCCATTTAACTCATTCCCCCCCCCCAACCTCCCCTCCAGTTACCTCAGTTTGTTCTCTATAGTTAAAAGTCTGTTTTCTGGTTTGCTTCTTTCTTCTTTCTTTCTTTCTTTCTTTCTTTCTTTCTTTCTTTCTTTCTTTCTTTCTTTCTCTTTCTTTCTTTCTTTCTTCTTTCTTTCTTCTTTCTTTCTTTCTTTCTTTCTTTCTTTCTTTCTTTCTTTCTTTCTTCTTCTTCCTTCCTTCCTTCCTTCCTCCCTCCCTCCCTCCCTCCCTCCCTCCCTCCCTCCCTTTCTTTTCTTTTCTTTTTTTTCTTTTCTTTTTTTCTTTTCTTTTCTTTCTTTTCTTTTCTTTTCTTTTCTTTTTTTCTTTTCTTTTCTTTTCTCTTCTTTTCTTTTCTTTCTTTTCTTTTCTTTCTTTCTTTTTCTTACCTGTTCATCTGTTTTGTTTCTTAAATTCCATATATGAGTGAAATCATATGGTATCTGTCTTTCTCTGACTAACTTATTTCACTCAGGATAATACTCTCTGGCTCCATCCATGTCATTATGAATGGCAAAGTATACATCAGTCCATGTATACTTTGGCTCTTTACATAATTTGGCTATTGTTGATGCTTCTGCTATAAACATTGGGGTGCATGTATTTCTTTGAATCAGTATTTTTATATCCTTTGGGTAAATACCTAGTAGTGCATTGCTGGATTGTCAGGCAGTTCTATTTTTAACTTTTTGAGGAACCTCCATACTGTTGCCTAGAGTGGCTGCACAGTTGGCATTCCCACCAATGGTGCAAAAGGAACCCTCTTCCTCTGCATCCTCACCAACAGCTGTTGTTTCTTGTGTTGTTAATTTTAGCTATTCTGATTGGTGTGAGATGAACCTCATTGTGGTTTTGATTTGTATTTCACTGATGATGAGTGATGTTGAGCATCTTTCCATGTGTCTGTTAGCCATCTGAATGTCTTCTTTGAAAAAATGTCTGTATGTGTCTTATGCTCATTTCTTAACTGGATTATTTGGGGTTTGGGTATGGAGTTTGATAAGCTCTTTATAGATTTTGGATACTAAACCTTTATCAAATATGTAGTTTGCAAATATCTTCTCCCATTCCAAAAGTTGTCTTTAGATTTATTGATTGTTTCCTTCACTGGTGCAGAAGCTTTTTATCTTGATGTACTCCCAATAGTTTATTTTGCTTTTCTTTCCTTGCCTCAGGAGAAATATCTAATAAAAAGTTGCTACTGTTAAAGCCAGAGAGGTTACTGCCTGTGTTCTCCTCTAGGATTTTGATGGTTTCCTTTCTCAAATTTAGGCCTCTCATCTATTTTTAATTTATTTTTTTATGTGGTTTAAGAAACTGGTCCAGTTTCATTCTGCATGTATCTGTCCAGTTTCCCCAAAACCATTTGTTGAAGAGACTGTATTTTTTCCATTGGATATTCTTTCCTGCTTTGTCAAAGATTAGTTGACCATATAGTTGTGGGCCCATTTTGGGTCTTCTAATCTGTTCCATTGATCCATGTGTCTGTTTTTGTGCCAGTAGCATACTGACTTGCTGAGTACAGCTTTGTAATATAGCTTGAAGGCTGGAATTGTGATGCCTCTAGCTTTGCCTTTCTTTTTCAAGATTGCTTTGACTACTCAGGGTCTTTTGTGGTTTCATACAAATTTAAGGATTGTTTGTGTGAGCTCTGTGAATAATGCTGGTGTCATTTTGATAGGGATTGCATTAAATGTGTAGATGGATTTGAGCAGTATAGACATTTTAACAATTTTGGTTCTTTAGATTCCTGAGCGTGGAATCATGTTTTTTCATTTCTTTATGTCCTCTTCAATTTCTTTTGTGTTTTATAGTTTTCAGAGTATAAATCTTTTACCTCTTTGATTAAGTTTATTCCTAGATATTTTATGGTTTTTGGTGCAATTGTAAATGAGATTGATTCCCTGATTTCTCTTTTGCTGCTTCATTATTAGTGTATAGGAATGCAACAGATTTCTGTACATTGGTTTTGTATCCTGTGACTTTACTGAATTTGTGTATCAGCTCTAGCAATTTTTTGGTTGAGTCTTTTGGGTTTTCTGTATAGAGTATCATGTCATATGCAAATAGTGAGAAGTTTGACTTCTTCCTTGAGTTTGGATGCTTTTTATTTCTTTTTGTTCTCTAATTGCTGAGGCTAGGATTTCCACTACTATGTTGAACAACTGTGGGGAGAATGAACATCCCTGTCTTGTTCCTGACCTTAGGGGAAAATCTCTCAGTTTGTTCCCATTGAGGACAATATTAACTGTGGGTTTTTCATACCTGGCCTTTATGATGTTGAGATATGTGCCATCTGTCCCTACTTTGTTGAGGGTTTTTATCATGAATGTGTGTTGTACTTTTCAGATGCTTTTTCTTTATCTATTGAGAGGATCATATGGTTCTTATCCTTTCTTCTTTAATGTGGTGGATCATCACCTTGATTGATTTGTGAATATTGAACCACCTGCGCAGCCCAGGGAAAAAAATCCCACTTGATCATGGCAAATAATGTTCTTCATACACTGTTGGATTTGATTTGTTAGTGTCTTCTTGAGAATTTATTTGCATCCATGTTCATCAGGAATATTGGCCTGTAATTCTTATTCTTAATGGGGCCTTTGTCTAGTTTTGGAATCAAGGTAATTCTGGCCTGGTAGAATGAGTTTGAAGTTTTTATTCCATTTCTAGTTTTTGGAACAGTTTGAGAAGAAGAGGTATTAACTCTTCTTTAAATGTCTGGTAGGATTCCCTTGGGAAGCCATCTGGCCCTAGAGTTTTGTTTGTGGGAAGATTTTTGATTACTGATTCAATTTCTTTGCTGGTTATCAGTTTGTTCAAGTTTTCTATTTCTTCCTGTTTCAGTTTCAGTAGATTGTAGGTTTCTAGGAATTTGTCTATTTCTTCCAGATTGCCCAGTTTGTTGGCATGTAATTTTTCATAAGTTTTTCTTATAATTGTTTATATTTCTGTAGTGTTGCCTGTTATTTCTCCTCTCTCATTTGTGATTTAATTTATTTGGGTCTTTTCTTTTTGATAAGTCTAGCCAGGGGTTTATCAATATTATTACTTTTTTCAAAAAACCAACTTCTGGTTTTGTTGGTCTGTTCTACTGCTTTTTTTGTTTCTATATTATTGATTTCTGTTCTAATCTTTATTATTTCCCCTCTTCTGCTGGCTTTAGGTATGATTTGTTGTTCTTATTCTGGCTTCTTTAGATGTAAGATTAGATTATTTATTTGAGATTGCTCTTGCCTCTTGAGTTTAAGCCTGTATTGTCATATACTCCCCTCTTATGACCACTTTTGCTGCATCTCAAAGTTTTGGACCATCAAAAATGTTTTCATTTTCATTTGTTTCCATGTAATTTAAATTTTTTTCTTTAATTTTCTGGTTGATGTATTCATTCTTTATTAGCACTTTTTTCTTTTAAGATTTTATTTATTTGAGAGAGAGAGAGAAATTGAGCAGAAGTGATGTGGGTGCAGTCAGCAGAGGGAGAGGGAGAAGCAGACTCCTTGCTGAGCAGGAAGCCTCATGCAGGGCTTGGTCCCAGAACCCAGAGATCACAACCAGAGCAGAAGGCAGGTGCTTAACTGACTGAGCCACCCAGGCACCTCTTTAGTAGCACATTCTTTAACCTCCAAGTATTTGTTTTCTTTTCAAATTTTTTCCTGTGGTTGATTCCAAGTTTCATAGCATTGTGGTCAGAAATTATGCATGGTATGATCTCAGTCTTGTATTTGTGGAGGCCTCATTTGTGACCTAGTATGTGATCTATTCTGGAGAATGTCTCATGTACACTTGAAAAGAATGTGTATTCTGCTAATTTAGGATGAAATGTTCTGAATTTATCTATTAAGGCTATCTGGCCCAGTATGTCATTCAAAGCCATTGTTTTCTTGCTGATTATCTGCTTAGATGATCTGTTCATTCCTGGAGGTGGGGTGTTAAAGTCTCCCAGTGTAATTGTATTATTATTAATGCATTCCTTTAAGTCCTTTAAGTTTGTTTTTAATTGTTTTATATACTTGGGTGCTCCCAAGTTGGGTGCACAAATATTTATAATTGTTAGAACTTCTTGTTAGATAGACATCTTTATTTTGATATAGTACCCTTCTTTGTCTCCTGTTACAGTTTATTATTATTTATTTTATTTTATTTATTCATGATAGACACAGAGAGAGAGAGAGAGGCAGAGACACAGGCAGAGGGAGAAGCAGGCTCCATGCACCGGGAGCCTGATGCGGGACTTGATCCCTGGTCTTCAGGACCAGGCCCTTGGCTGAAGGTGGCGCTAAACCACTGAGCCACCAGGGCTGCCCTCCTGTTACAGTTTAAAATCTACTTTGTCTGAAATAAGTATTGCTACTCTGGCTTTCTTTTGACATCCATTAGCATGATAAGTGGTTCTCTATCCTCTTACTTTCAATCTGCAGGTATCTTTAGATCTAAAATGAATGGTTGTAGGCAGCATATAGATGGATCTTGGTTTTTGTTTTTTGTTTTTTAATCCATTCTGATACCCTATGTCTTCTGATTGGAGTATTTAGTCCATTGATAGATATATATTTAGTGCCACTTCATTACTTGTTTCTGGAGATTTTCTTTGTTCCTTTTTAGTCTTTGTAGCTTTTGGTCTTTCCTTCCACTCAAAGAGTCCCCTTTAATATTTTTTGCAGGGCTCAGTGGTTATGAACTTTAGTTTTTGTTTGTCTGGGAAACTCTTTATCTCTCCTTCTATTCTGAATGGCAACCTTGCTGCATGTTTTTCTCATTGAGGATGTTGAATATATCATACCGTTTTCTTCTGGCTTGCCAAGTTTCTGTGGAGAGAACTGTAGCTAAACTTATGGGTCTTCCCTTGTAGGTTAGGGACTTCCTTTGTCTTGCTGCTTTCAGGATTTTTTCTTTATCAGTGTATTTTGCAAATTTAATCACAATATGTCTTGGTTGGCCTGTTTTTTGTTGGTTTCGAATGGAGTTCTCTGTGCCTCCTGAATCTGGATGTCTGTTTCCTTCCCCAGATTAGGGAAGTTTTCAGTCCTTATTTCCTCAAATAAACCTTCTTCCCCCTTTTCTATCTCTTTTTCTTCTTCTGGAACTCCTATAATATGAATGTTATTACATTTGATGGAACCACTGAGTTTCTGAAGTCTGTTCACCCGATCCATAGTTCTTTATTTTATTCCCCAGCTTTATTATCTTCCATTATTCTCTCCCTTATATTACTTATTCTGCTTCTTCCATCCTTGTGGTCATTACATTCAGACAGTTTTGAATCTGAATTATTGCATTTTTCCCTGATTGTTTTTTAGCTCTTTGATCCCCCTGGTAAGGGTCTTCCTGATGTCTTCCATGTTTTTCTCGAGGCCAGCAAGTATCTGTATCTGTGCTTTAAATTCTTCATCAGGCATGTTACTTATATCTGTTTTGATTAGATCTCTGGCTGTGATTTTCTTACTCTTTATTTTGGGATGAATTCCTCTGTCTTGGCATTTGATCTAGGTCTCTGTCTTCTTTTCTGTGTTAGAAAATTCTGTTTTGTTTCCTGTTCCTGTGAGTAATGTTTTTATGAAGAAGCAATTGTATAATATCCAGGGCCTAGTGCTTTAGGAAGTGCCTCTGTTAAGTGCTGCATGTGCTCTGCTGCTATGTTTTGGCTGCTCTGTCCCTCAGGTCAGTCATCTGCAGAGGGTCTCCTTGCCTACAGTGAGGAGTGTTTGGACCTTGTCCAGAGTGTGGCAAGTTTTAACTAGGTGTGCTCTGGTCTGATTGTTAAATGAGACCTGATACTATTTTCACTAGAACTGAAGCTTTGCAGAACTCTGTGGTCAATAGATTTGGTGGGGGGTGGAGATTGTACTGGTCTTCTGTTTAAGAGGTCTGCTGCACTGGTTCTAAGGCACACTTGCTGGAGAAAAGCAGTACCAGCGGGGGGTGGGGGGGGTGGGGGGTGGTTGGGGGTAGGGGGGGTGGGGGGTGGGCGGGACCTGATATAATCAGGTTAGGCAGCCAGTATTGCCCTGTGCTGTTTACTGAAGTTGTTTTATGATGAGGGATGGGGGATGGAAATGATTCTTTGTCTCAATAGATGGGAGTCTGTGCTTGATCCTCTCAGGCAAGCCTCCCAAAGAGGAAATAATTTCCCCTTGTGCATCCTAGGCATTTTTCAAATTGCTGTTTTCACACTGTCCATCTCTGGGTTGCTTACCTGCCTGAAGTATGCAGTGCACTTTGGGCTCTATCACAGACAAACCTGCTGACTCCAAACTTTAGGAACCTGGTGTGGTGGGCACCCACACTGGTCTTCTATGTGAGAGTCTCACTGGGCTAAGATCAATGAAGGTTTGACCCAGAAAGGCAGTCACACTAAAGCACAGGGGGTTGGAATTTGGAGCAAAGCAGGCTAAACAGTCAATGTCTGTTAGTCACTCTCAGTACGTATTTCTGTGCTGATGCTGAGGGGCAGGGGAGTAAAATGGCCTCCATTGGCCCTCTTGTCCCTGGAGAGGCAACGGCACCTCTCATAGTTGCACTGCAAGTAGAGGGAATAGTCTTCCCTCTATCCCCCCTGCCCCCATGCACTGTAGGTGATCCTCAGATCATGTCATCTGCCCTGAGGTTGCTTTCATGTCTTCTTTCCAGGAGTAGGGCAGCACACTCAGGTCTCTATCCCGGCCAAGTCCCCATGCCTCTAAGACTCCAGTCTTTGAGCCCCACTGATTGCAAAAACTCATGGAAATCAGCCCCATTTGTTTTCTCAGCCAATGGCTTTGGGGAACTATTCTTTTGTGCATTTCTATGCACTCCACTCTCTCTCGCCTTTCTTGTGTCTAGGATTCTCTCCCCTCAGTAGCACCTGTGATCTGCTTCTCTCCCAAACCACTTTTTTTTTTTTTTTGTAACCTTGGGCAAGTTTATTAACCTCACTTTTCTAATCTAAACATTCACACAGATATAAAATGGTTATCCTAATGCCAGGTTCACAGCACAGTATAAGGGGCTAGCTAGCTCTCTAGCTCAATGACTGTAGAAAGAGAACATTGGAGACTCTTGTGAAGCCAATCTTGAAACTCCTCACCAGGATTTGAGATCACTGTTATCAATCTGGATTTCAGAAATAAATGCCTGCAATATTCTTGAACGGTCAGATTTCAGGGATGTCAAACAGGAAAGAATTAAGAGACGAACAAAGTCACTGCCCCTCCTGAGCAATGAAGAGCTCTTCTTTATCCCAAGCAAAAGCTTTGGCATCAATGTCTCTTTTGGTGGGCTCCATCTGCCTGTGTGGGCTTGGAATTCCTCTGAAAGGGGAAGAACCACTTCCACTGAGGTAAGAGTCCAGAGCCTGAGATTGTAGTTGGTGGAGCAACTCTTTATGGCACTTGTGCCTGGGCTAGCATAGCATTCTGGACTTCTCCTGGGCGTAGCCCACCCAACATTGTCAGTTTGTTGGTGAAGGGGTGCCACTGGCCCTGGATGCTAGGACTGTCAGTGTGGAAAGGCTTGCGGATGCGGATCACATCCAGGCCCGACTGGTTAGCCAGCTTCTTCTGCACCAGCGTCGCAATCTCCTCGATTGACTTGCAGTGGATGCTCTCATCGCCCCATTAAGGCATTCGGCCACTACTCTGGGCACACAGCACCTCCTCGAGTCCACATATATTACGACCCCCGGGTTCCATCTTGCTTAAGTCGGCCACACTTCCTACCTTCCTCAATGTGGCCTCTTCCCTCCTTTTAGTTGTGCAGTTTCTTCTGTAAGTCCTCAGGTCAATTTTTTTGGGTATTCAGAATGATTTGATAGTTATCTAGCTGTGTTCAAGGGATGAAGCAAGCCTAGGGTCCTCCTACTATGCCATCATCTTAGGTCCACCCTCCCCCCCCCCACTCCCAAGGATGCCAGTTATAGAGAGTATATAACAAATGTGACTATGTTCTAATAAAACCTTATTTATAAAAACAGGCAACAGCCAGATTTGGCCTATGAGCTATAGTTTTCCAACTCTTGCATTAGTTCATTTAATTTTTTTTAAAAAAGATTTTATTTATCTATTCATGAGAGACCGAGAAAGAGAGAGAGAGAGGCAGAGACATGGGCAGAGGGAGAAGCAGGCTCCATGCAGGGAGCCTGACGTGGGACTCCATCCCGGAACTCCAGGACCACGTCCCAGGCTGAAGGCAGGCACTAAACCACTGAGCCACCCAGGGGATCCCATAGTTCATTTAATTTTTTAAAAAATGAGAATTATTATCTCCATTTTATAGATAAAGAAACAGGGACAGATAAGTAAAGAAAGCTCAAGGAAATTGCCCAAGTTCACACAGTGTTCAAGTTCTGGAATGAGATGTAATCCCAGGCAGTCTGTCTCTAGAGAACTGTTCTTCAGCCATGATTTTAAAAAGTGTATACACACATATGTGCATTTTTTTAAACTTTGTACTACATACTGTTTTGCATCATGCTATTTTTTCTTAATATCTTGGCTATCTTTCCACATCAACACATTTATAAATCTACCTCATACCTTTAAGTAGTTGTATAATATTCCATTGTTTGGATTACCTATCTATCAGTAAATATCTAGCTTATATTTGTGCATTTTCTTTTAAAACAATGCTTTGCTGAATAACCTCATATTGAAGTGTTTGCACACAGATACTCCATATCTAAGAATATAGGGAAAATTACTACAAGTGCAAGTCAGAGAGTCTATCAGTTAGAATAATTTTAAGAACAAAAACAAGCAAAATTGCAAAATCCCACTCCACGTTACTTTTAATAGAGGGGATTCAATATGGGGAGCCAGTTTCAAAGAGGTAAAATGTAGCCTGAAAGGGCAAATAGGCGACTTAAATATCGGTAACAGCATAAAGCTATTAGGGGCTGCAGAGACTAAGAAGTGGTAGTATGACCAGAGGCTGGAGCTGGAAGCACTTTTGGGGAGCTGGGACCATAGAGGGAAGGATTGTCCTGCCTGGTGAGAACTGGGTCATGCATGAGTCAGATGCAGCCACTGTTGGGAATGCCCTGGAAACAGAAAGGGAAAATAAATATACTAGCTTCTTCTATACTTTTGCTCTTCTATCTCCTGCTATTACTTCCCGTTGACTGTATCTATCTGGAAACTAGCGGGGAAAGGAGCCTGGGGACTGTAGTTTGCAGGGTTCAGCCTCTGTGAGACAGAGCTGAGCAAAAGAGTAGGAAATAGAGCAGAAAGCAAACAGGTCATGGCTGATGCAGAGTATTGTGCTTTCAATTTTGATATATGTTTCCAATATTTGCCTACCAAAGAAGCTGCAAAGATTCATAGTTTCAATTAGTATATCTATTTTCCAATAAGTTCTCTAGCACCATGAATTTTTCCATCTAAGTTAAAATGGTATTTTGGTGTTTTAATTTGCATTTGCTTAATTATGAATGCAGCTGAACATCTTTTTATTTGCTTATATACCATTAATATTTATTTTTTCTGTTAATAGTAGGTTCACATCCTTTGCCAATTTCTCTATTGAATTGTTGTACTTTTCGTTGTAAGAGCTCTCTCCCTCCCTCCCTTTCCTTCTTTTTCTCTCTCTCTCACTCTGTTTCTCTATATGTATATAAAACATAAGTGTTTTTAACATTTTGATCGTGTGTTTTAATTTTCATGTAGTTAAACATGAATCTTTTTCTTCTTCATGTCCTCTGGATTAAAGATTTTGTCTCCTACATAAGAAGCTTTTCTTCCTGCAAGATTATAAATATATTGGGATAGAAGAACACTAAAAATTTTTTCTTCCTTTTTTTTTTTTTCTGCTGTAGCTGGAGACCATCATGATGGCTAACACTTTGGGTCTCTACTAGGTTAGAATTGAGAATATCCTCTTGTACATCCTATTCCTTCCCCATTAATCTCCAAAGGAATTTCTTTTTTAAGATTATTTATTTATTTATTTATTTATTTATTTATTTATTCACGAGAGACACACAGAGAGAGAGGCAGAGACACAGGCAGAGGGAGAAGCAGGCTCTATGCAGGGAGCCCGACGTGGGACTCGATCCCAGGATCAGGCCCTATGTTGAAGGCAGGCGCCAAACCACTAAGCCACCTGGGCTGCCCTCCAAAGGAATTTCTTAATGAGAGAAACTCTTCTCTTCCTATCTAAGATATGAAATGTGATTAAATTGGAATTTAAAACAATATTTTATTTATTTATTCATGAGAGACACAGAAAGAGAGGCAGAGACATAGGCAGAGGGACAAGCAGACTCCCCATGGGGAGCCCAGTGTGGGACTCAATCCCGGGACCAGGATCATGCCCTGAGCAGAGGAAGACACTCAACCGCTGAGACACTCAGGCACCCCAAATTGGAATCTTTGATTGGCCTCCCATTTTATATCTAGATCTGTACTATGCCTTGTCTACTCTTGAGTCTAAATTTTTATTGTGGGATGTGGGTTGTAATGAAGAAGGCCTTGAATTAAAAGGGAGTTGGAGATAGTATTGGAATAGGAGTAAAGTGTCATTTCTCTAATATATGCAAAAGTTTTCTCAGCAAAAGGCTAGATAAGATCCCACACTGAAACTATCCCATGAAATTAATAAAAATATGCTCCTCAAAAGCAGGAACTGTGTGAGTTTTGTGTTTAACCAATTTACCCTAGCACTTGGCAAGGTACATGGCAAGGTACATAGCAAATGGCATGGTACAAGACTCTTAAATACATGTTTATTGATTTGAAGAGTCTTTAAGTCAAAAGGGTCTCTTACTTGTCTAACATATCTAGGCCCTAAGGAGTGATGACTACAAGGGTCTTAGGAATGGTGTTTCTGCTACTGTGATGTACCATAATATTAATTTATTTATTTTCAATGTATACCACCTTGCTCTCTTAATGATATCTTAAAAGCTACTTTTACCTCTTCTTTAGGCCACAATGTCACAGAAAGAGGAGTCCCAAAATTTGCTAACTTATGAAGAGTTGAAAAGATTAAGATGCCTATGTACAAAGCCATTTAATTCTTAAAACCAGTTCTTTACTTCATACAAACTAGATGGAATTATAGATGGGAATTGGGAGAAGGAGACAGAAGAGCAGGTTGCTTGCATGGAGAAGTAAAAGGAAATGGAGTCTAGGAGGAGGAAGGATGGAGAAGAGGGCCTGCCATCATGAGGAGCAGGAAGGATGGGGAAGTCTACTCCTATCCCATCCAGCCCAAATAAACACATAATCTGAGGGCAATCCACCATTCAACAATTGTGGATGGTTATAGTCATTGTAATTTGATGATGAGGAACTTTGGTGTTTTACGTGGATAAATGAAGGTGCAAGGGAAATCTCACCACCTCTAAATAAAGGGCAAGTGAACAGCAGAAGTTAGGACTTTGCCTGTGATTGAGTACATGTGTACATTGTCCGATTGTTTCCTCTTTTTGGTTATAATGAATACAACCACTATGAACATTTGGTACAACTTTTTGTGAGGATGTTTCCATTTGTTTTCCATTTCTTTTAGGTACATATCTATAGGAATGAAAATATATCCCAGGAATGAAATTGTTGGGTCCTGTGGTAACTATGTATAACCTTTTGAGGAACTGCCAGACTATTATCCAAAGCAGATGTACCATTTTATATTCTCAACAGCGATGTATCAGATTTCCAGTTTGTCTGCATCTTCACCACACTTGTCTATCTTTTTGATTAAAGCCATCACAATGAGCATGAAGTGGTATTTCATTGTGGTTTTGATTTACATTCCTTGATGGTTAATGACATTCACCATCAATGATATTCATGTGCATATTGGCCCTTTATATATTTCTTTGGAGAAATGTCTATTTGGATCCTTTGTCCATTTTTAAATGGGCTATTTATCTTTTTATTATTGGGTTGTAAGAGTTTTTTATACATTCTGAGTATTAGTCCCTGGATATGATTTGCAAGTGTTTTCTCATATTCTGTGGGTTGTCTTTTCACTTTCTTTATAAGTTTTTTTTTTCTTTATAAGTATTTTGAAAGGAAAAAATAGTTTTTGAAGATCTAATTAGTTTTATTAAGAGATTCATGAATTGAGCAGCGTCCCATCTAGCAAGTAGAGGGGAGCCCCCAAAATACAAAATTTTTATGAAGGCAAAATTTCTTCTGTTGCTTGCACTTTTAGCATCATAACTAAAAAACCATTGCCTGACTCAAGGAGGAAGATTTATGCTTGAGTCTAGTTCTAAGAGTTTTAGCTCTAACAAAGACCTAAGGTCTTCAGTCCATTTTCAGTCAATTTTGTATGAAGGAAATAGAGTGCTGAAAGAGGAAGGAGGAAGTAAGGGTCCAAACATGATTCTTTTGCATGTCTATTGAATGATCCCAACACCATTTATTGAAAACACTGTTCTTTCCCCCATTGAATTGTCTTAGCACTCTTGTCAAAATCAATGGACCTATATTTTTCTTAAACTCTTCAATGTTTCTATTTAAATGTGCAGTATTTCCTACCAGAATTTGACTGATATAGTAACTGGTACCAGAAGCGGTTCCAGGAAATGTTCCTTTAAAGTAGGATTCTGGGAGATGCCTGGGTGGCTCAATGGTTGAGCAGCTGCCTTTAGCTCAGGGCGTGATTCTGGTGTCCCGGGATTGAGTCCTGCATGAAGCTCACTGCAGGGAGCCTGCTTCTCCCTCTGCCTATGTCTCTGCCTCTCTCTGTGTGTCCCTTATGAATAAATAGACAAATAAAATAAAAAAAAATAGGATTCTAGGATTTGATTGCTAACATTTTTGAGGACCAATGACTAAATTGCTTAGTGAAACATTGATAACTCATAGAATGTAGTGGCATCACAATTACAAAAATAATTACAAATTATTTTATTTTTATTTTATTTATTTATTCATGAGAGATACACAGAGAGAGAGGCAGAGACATAGGCAGAGGGAGAAGCAGGCTCCATGCAGAAAGCCTGATCCCAAATTATTAATAGCAGCATGGGATGATGCACAGGTCAAAGGCATAGGGAGATCAAATCACTATGGCATTTAATTGCTGTCACGACAATAGAAATTATAAAAATTTTAGGCTTGTTGGAAATTTCTGATGGCCCTAGAAAGTGTAAAGGACAAATTATAGGCTTTGGATGCTTGATTCAGAAACTGAATGAAAGATTAGAAAGCCTTCGTTGCAGACTAAGTATGGCTAAAAATCAAGCACAAGGGCCAGATTTAATGGTTGCAGAGTTATAACAAAACTGACAATCAACTCTGTCATGATCTCTTTTGTAAAAGACACCTGTGGGTAAGAAGTAGACCTTGAGACAGAGGACTGGTTCATTTTGGCAGAGTTGAATGAAGTCAAGAACTTTAAAATCCTGAATACCCACACCCACTCACATGCAACCTTTTTTCTTAACACAAGGCAGATCCCTCTTAGCTGTTTGAAGAAACCAATCTTCCCCTGTATGAAATTATTTTAATGACTATAGCTTGGGCAATGGTAAATTATTAAAGTCATTAAATTATTTTAATGACTATACCCAAGATGATAACAATTCTCTGAATCCCCTCTACCACCTTTCATTCTTCTTAGTCCCATAGTGAGAATTAGATCCAACACAAATGTCTTAGATTGCTAGGGCTACTATACAAAGTACAACAAACTGGGTGGCATAAATGATAGAAATTTATTGCCTTATAGTTCCAGGCTAGAAGTTCAAAATCAAGATATTGCCAGGGTTGGTTCCTTCTGAGACCTATGAGAAAGAATCTGTTCTATGCTTCTCAACTAGCTTCTGGGGATTTTCTGGCAATCTTTGGTGTCACATGCCTTGTAGAAATATCACCCTTATCTCTGCCTTCACGTTCATTTGGTGTTCTCCCTGTTTGCACGCCCTGCCCCCCCGCCAACCTCTTTTTGAAGATTTTATTTATTTGAAAGACAGAGAGAGGGAGAGCAGGAGCAATGGGAGGAGCAGAGAGAGATGGAGAAGCAGACTCCTCCCTGAGCAGGAAGTCCAATGTGGGGATTCATCCTAGAACCCTGGAATCAGTATCTGAGCTGAAGGCAGATGCTTAACTGACTGAGCAACCCAGGGGCCCTGCATATTCCTTTTTATGTCCTTTAGAAGGACATCAGTCATATTGGATTGGAGTCCACCTTAATGACCTCCTTTTGACTTGATTACCTCTACTTGATCTCTAAATAAAGTCACATCCTGAGATAGCAAGGGTTAGGAACTTAGCACATCAAATTTTGTGTAGACATAGTTCAACCCAGATGGGAAACATAAGACCTTATCCAGGAGGAAACAGCCTATATATGAAAAAAACAAAAACAAAGCAAATTTTCAGCAATTTTATTGGGAAGAATCTGGGGAATGGATATGTGATTAGATTCCAAAGATGTGAGACCAGTGGTGATGAATGTAAGATTTGACTGGGCTGAAGTTACCAATTGGGTACTCCTCTATCAATTAGAATTTGATATGTTGACTCACACTTAGAAGCATAAATGTTCTCCTAAGTTGGCTAATTGAATCTTGGGTCCAATTCATTGCTCATCAACTTCCCAAGCATAGTGTAGAAGAAGGAGTCTAAAGGCTCAGAGAAATAAGAATGATAGCATGAATCTATTATGATTTGCTTGCTCTGCCACTGTGAACCACATGCCTCTCTGGTATAAGGAGGACAATCCTTATACCAGTGTATTATAGAATGCTTTAGTAAGGGGACACCAACATCCTTATAAACTCTGTGGTGGCTGTTCTTTGCCAGCTGAAGATGTCAGTGAAGAATATTGTCAAGAACCCTCATCTCAAATGGAATGAAAAAATCCAGAAGTGGAAGAGACGTGGCAATCCTTAAGCTTCAGTAATAAGGTGAGCACAATTAGCAAAAGAACACACAGAGATGAAGCAATAATCAGTGTATAACCTATAGGGATATGTGACAATGTATAATTGGTCACAAGACCTTGGGAATTAAATACAAGAACAGCCTACCAACATGCCTCTTGCATATTCAGACAGCGATTCTAGGTATAGTAGGTAAAAACCTAACTTATGTTATTACATTGTAATATAAACTTAACCAGTTTGTAGAACTAAACTAGTTCACACACTGGGAGCTCAAAGGACTCTGCAATGTGATCACAGTTGTGTTTTGTGAGGCTTTAGTAAAACTTTTCCCAAGGACAAGTGGCCACTTGCCAGTGCGAATAAACTAGAAAAAGGTAAATATCTTTTGGGGTTATTTGGTATTGGTTTTGAACTGAAGCTAATCCTCAGAGACAAAAAATAAGCAAAATAAGATAAAGCAAAACAAAACAAAAGCCAACAAACAAAATCCACCAAGTCCACTAGTCAGGGTTTGACCTTATGAAGCCAGGTGACAAACAGAATCTTGACCAGAGTCAGTTTCACAGTGGGTCCAATGCCATAATGGAGCCATTCTACGGTTGCTTCCCTACTCTCAGAATGTATGACGGAAAAGGAATATTTAGTAACTGTTCTTTGATTGATAGAGTGAGGGCCATTACAGTAAGAAGGTTCAAGTAGAAGCCTACTAAGATAGTGTTCCAAAAGTTATTTTGCTTCCTTGGGAAAATTCTAAAAGTTTGTATTATCAACATACACTTGAAAGATGCAAAGTGGTGCATCTTTGAGGGGACTTTCTGCCACAGTCTCACTTAATTCTCTACTGGTGCAAAAGCCACATGTATTTTAGAAAATGACTAGGTGACCGGAAATTTAATCAAAGAGTGATGCCAATCACAGCTATGATCCTGGGTGTGGTATATTTATGGAGCAAATCAACATAGCCTCTGAAACTTGGTATGAGCTAATGACCCAGTACATAATCCCTCTCTGTCTCTCTTTCTAATTCCTTCTAGCAAGATAATCAAAAGCAGCTTGCCTTCATGTGTCAGGGGTAGAAATAAACATCCACCATCTTACTTCTGGGCTATGTCTCTTTTTCTCCTCCATATGTAGTTTTCATTTTAAGATTTATTTGTTTATTTTGAGAGGGAGAGAGAGCACATGTGAGCGAGGGGAGGGGCAGAGAGAGGGAGAGAGAGAGAATCTCAGGCAGACTCTCCACTGAGTAAGAGCCTGATACAAAGCTCAATCTGATGACCTGAGATCATGACCCAAGCAGAAACCAAGAGTTGGACATTTAACAAACTGAGCCACATAGATTCCCCTTCCATATAGAGTTTTTATTCTTCTCTATCTTGCTCTTTCCTGGAAGAGTGACCTTAATGGACATAATCTTGCCAGAGAATGGTAGATAAACTGCACACAATTCAAGACCTGCCTCTTTGGTGGATTTCTAGGGGTCCAGTGGCTTGAGGATATGTTGGGATTGCCCTCTGAAATGTAAGAAATTGCTGCACATGGCATTGCACCGCAAGGAGAAAGATGCATCATGCTTGGAGGACCTCTTTAAACTGATATATTGCCCCTTCTCATTTATCAGGTAACCCATAAGGCTTCCAGTTTTAAGTAAAGCCCAGAGTTAGAAGTTATCCTAGCAAGTCTAAGGTACAGTGCAAGCTTTCCTGTTACTTGTACAGGTAATGGCAGTCCCAATGATATTGGAAGTACCTTTGAGAGGCAGAGATGCTGCATTTAGCCTCCAGGAGGCCTGAATAGAAGAGTCGTAGTAGAGACCCCCAGAGTTTTGGAAGAAGACCACACCTTCTTCTTCTGACAACTATTCTTCATCTGAAAAGTAGCTCTTCACTTGCTCCTAGGACCTGGTAGAGACTGACCCATTAAATGTGGAATATCCACGTATTTAGCTCACCCAAACTGCCAATCACAAACTAAGCATTACATGATGATCAAATCAGAATTTTACATGGGTACAACATTTTATTTTTGCTATAACATTTTATTATTTATAATGGCAATATTATAAATAAAATTAGGCCCAAGTAGATTCAAGAAGTACAATTAAACTGCACAAGTGGATGAGCCAGAGCTGCTTGGTAACTGCATTTACTATTTTGCTGCCTTTTCTTCATCTCACATTTAAGGTTTTATATGGAGTGTTCTATGCCAAGAAAGAGGAATAGGAAAAAATGCAGGCCTGATTTGTGGATGAGATTCATGATATGCTGATATCAGCAAAAATGGAAGACCACTGCACTATATCCTCACTTAAGGGTAATTCTGAGAGTGGATGAGAAACCTTCCCTAGGGCAGATATCTGGATCATATATTTGGTGGTGTGCTTAATAAAAGAGAGGTAACCTGAGATCTGTATCTACACTAATTCATGGCTAATGATTGATTAGTTACACAGAGACTTGATAGCAAGAAGATTGGAAGATTGACAACAAAAGAAAAAGGTGTGGGGATAGACTTTGGAGAATGGGCATAGAATGGGGAGATATTATTGTCACATTAAGTGCCACCAGAGGGCATCCATTCTGGAGGAAGAGTCAGTAATGTAGACAAGATGGCCTATACTCTGACTATGTACAACCCTCTTTCCCCAGTCATCGTAGTGTTTGCTTAATGGTCCCATGTACAATTGTTCATGGTGGCAGGAAAAGTAGCTATGCATGGTGTTATGGATTGAATTGTGCCTGCACCTGAAAAACTCAAATGTTGAAGCCCAAACCAAGTACCTTAGAATATTATTGCATTTATAGATATAGGGCCTTCAGAGCACAGCTACTGTCCAGGGCCTCTAGATGATACTGTGTCCTCATGACCCAGAAGATAGGGGCACTACTTTGGTGGGACCAGAGGACTAAGGCAGGTTATTCTTCAGCCTTAAAATCTAATGGGATTTACTCTGCTACATTTATGGAATTGCTTGGGACTTGTGATTCCTTTCTTCTTTCTGACTTTTCCCTTTTGGAATGGGAATTTCTGCCCATGCCTGTCCCATCAGAAATAGCTAGCTTGTCTGGCTTCACAGCTTCAGGCAATGGAGAGGAATTTTCATCTCAAGGTGAATCATGGCTTGAATCTCACCTACAATTGACTTAGATAATATATAGATTAGATCTGGGATGTAGGGGTAGTGCTGAAATGGGTTAAGACTTTTGAGCTATTGGGATAGCATTTTACATATGAGAAAGATATTAATTTGGGGGATCCAGGAGGTGGAATGTTATGGACTGAATGGAATACCAAAATTCATATGTTGAAACTCTAAACCTCATAGCCTCAGAATGTGACTGTATTTAGAGATAAGGCCGTTAAAAAGGTAATTAAGTTAAAATAAATCCAGAAGAGTAGGCCCTAATCCGATCTGACTGATGTCCTTATGAGAAAGGGAGATCAGGGGCACCTGAGCGGCTCAGTCAGTTAAGCATCTGATTCGTGGTTTCAGCTCAGGTCATGATCTCATGGGTCATGAAATCAAGCCCGTGTTGGGCTCTGTGCTCAGCGGAGAGTCTGCTGGAAGATTCTCTTCTCCCTCTGCCCTTCCCCTCACTCATGCACAGTCTCTCTCATCAATCAATCAATCAATCAATCAATCAATCTTTAAAAAACAGAAGAAGCAATCAAGATATGCAGAGAGATATTAGGGATGAGTGCCCACGAAAAGGCCTTGTGAAGACACCATGAGAAAGTAGCCATCTGCAAGCTAAGGAAGAGACCTCAGGAGAAAGGTTTTTTTGTTTTTGTTTTTGTTTGTTTGTTTGTTTGTTTGTTTTAAATTTTTTTTTTATTTATTTATGATAGTCACACAGAGAGAAAGAGAGAGAGGCAGAGAGACATAGGCAGAGGGAGAAGCAGGCTCCATGCACCGGGAGCCCGATGTGGGATTCGATCCCGGGTCTCCAGGATCGCGCCCTGGGCCAAAGGCAGGTGCTAAACCACTGCGCTACCCAGGGATCCCTTGTTTGTTTTTTTTTTCCTGCATCAGAATTATAATTTTATTAAATTCCATACAATGAACTAAAAATTTGAGGAGCTCTATATTGGACTATATTTAAAATAAAAATAAGTTTCACAGTATGTAATATAGTCCCATTGATGTTTATGGTGTATTGCCAACACCTTGATCTTAAAAGACATTTAGCCTCCAGAACTGTGAGAAAATATTTGTATTGTTTAAGCTACCCAATCTATGGTATATTGTTATGGCAGCTCTAGCAAACTAATACACATGGATTTAACAACATCATCTTCTCCTCACCAGATTGAGGTTGTGGCTACTACTACTAACAACAAGAAAGGACTGTGATGAGCCTGAATATGGCATCATTCCCTGAGAATTCAGGCAATCCTGTGGCAGAGTGATTACACGGAATCCCTTCCATCATGGAGATGGAGCAACTTATCACAGGGATAGACATACATTTCATTCAGGTCTAATCTTACTTGCCCTGACAAAAGTACTTCTGTCAGTTTATGTGTATGGTATCCACACACAGACTCAAATCAGAGCATTAACTTTACAGCAAACAAATTGACAATGTACTCATGCCCATAATATTCACCTGTCTTAACATGTGTCCCATCACCTAGAGCTGCTGAAGTTACCCACCAGGAGAGGATACCTTGTGAGGTTGGCACACCATCCTATAGTATGCACTTTATGCCTTCAGCCAGTAACTAATAAATGTTTCTGAGAAGAAAAGAGTTAACATCAGGCCTGTGACTCATTTCCTCCCTACCAGGGACATGAGAGGAAATGGTTGACATTAACCATCCTGCCCTATAAACACACTAATGGCATTTGCTAGTGGAAATGTATAGGGAGTTCATTATCTAAAAATGGCTTTTTAACAGGCTATACCTGTCTGTCTTGATATCTTACTGTTAATAAACCTGGAATTTATGGATTGGTGTACATGACTAACTGGTTTATGAGAATTAGTTATGCAAACCTTTCTATCTACCAAATGACTTTCTCTGAGAATACACTGTTAAGTGCTCATCTATTACTCCAAAACCAAAATGCATTCCAGGGTGGAAGAAAGGGGGAAATTAGGAAGATGTGTGCCTCCAGGAATAAATGGTACACTTGTGTCTATATCCTGTATTTATCAATTGAATCACTGGCAAAATTTGGTGTTGGTAAGATCTATGATTCATATGAGTCTGTTTTGACAATCTAATTATTTGTGGCAATTCAGGTCCATCTTTTCTACAACTGTGACAGAGAAGTCTGGGAGCCAATGGGATAAAGTGTGAGTAACCTTTTTCACTATTACACCCAATAGCAGAGGTAAGATTATGGAATGAGTGGTAGAAGAAAGAAGATATAATTATTATCATAACTTTATAACTAAATACAGCACTTGAAAAATTAGTAAACACATTTTGTGTTAATGACTTTTCTCCCCTTTTTTTTTCCCCCAATTTATACAAAGAGCTGTAGAAATTGCATAATGTTTTTGGTTTCAGGTTGAAAGTATGACTAAAGTAACATCATCCCAAGATAATCTGATGATTGATTAGATTTTGTGTGTCTCTTGTTGTTGCCTTAAAGATTGATTTGAGAGCAGGAGGAGAGGCAGAGGGACAGGGAGAGAGAGAATCTCAAGCAGACTCCCTCCTGAGTGCAGAGCCCATCTTGGGGCTCCATTTCATGACCCTGAGATTGTGGCTGAGCCAAAATCAAGAGTCAGACATTTAACTGACTGAGCCACTCAGGCACCCCATGTGTTTCTTGTTTTGAAGAACAAATTTCTCATTTTGTCCAAGGACAAAATGCACGATAAGGAGTATAAAGGGTAGTGTGCCGTAGTTTCTATTTGCCCATGACTTAAGTCCCTGTCCCTTTCCACCCTGTTGTGTGTCCATGGGATTGGATCATTATGGACTACACCAACAGGCTTCCTTGCCCTTGGTTTCTGTATTGGTCTTCTATAACGGCTATAAAAAATTACCACAAATTTAGTGAATTAAAACAACACGCATTTGTTATTTTACAGTTCTGGAAATCAGAAGTCTAATGAGTTTCACTGGGATAAAATCAAGGCGTTAGCATGGCTGCATTCCTTCTGGAGGCTTTAGAGGAAAATCTCTTTCTTTGCCTCATCCAGCTTCTAAAGCTCATAGTTTATGGCCCCTTCCTCTATCTTCATAGTCAGCAACACAGCATTTTCAAATCCCTCTCTCTGATTCCTCTTTCACTTTCACTTCTCCCTCTTTCATTTTTTTTTTAAAGATTATTTATTTATTTATTCATTCAGAGAGAGAGAGAGGCGTGGAGACACATGACATTTTACAGGAAGCTTTTTTCTATAAATTCATAGGTTCTGGGTTTGGTTACCATAGCATTCCTAGACAACTAGATACATTCTGCTAAAAGCATTCTATACCTAAGGACTCCTAGCAAGTACCACTAGCTTCTTTGCCAGGAGATCTATTTCTTAGAGTGCTCACAAGAAAATTAGATCAGATCTCCTCCCTTTCTTCTTTGCCTGAAGGGCCTCCCAGTAACAACAACAACAAAAATTGCTAATCTGCTACACAACAGTCCTTCTTTTCCCCATATATCATTTACATATGAATAAGAATTGGGTGGTTCTGAGAATATAAAAACTGGTTGGCTTATATTAAGCTTAATGGTCTTTAAAACCCTAAAAGAGGGCAGCCCGGGTGGCTCAGCGGTTTAGCACTGCCTTCAGCCCAGAGCCTGATCCTGGAGACCTGGGATCGAGTCCCACGTCGGGCTCCCTGCATGGAGCCTGCTTCTCTCTCTGCCTGTGTCTCTGCCTCTCTCTCTCTCTCTCTGTATCTCTCATGAATAAATAAATCAATCTTAAAAATAAAATAAAATCTTTAAAAAAAAAAAACAAACCTAAAAGACATTTGTATGTCCTAGGATACAATTAAATTTAAGGGTCTTTAAACTTAGAAGGAAATATCTTGAACATATTTTAAAATATACATAGAGTTTAAATGCAATCCAAATTTTAAAGAACTATAAACTACTCTGTATATACAGAAAGTCTTCTATTCCTTCACCCTCCAAAGTACATCAAACAACTTTTCTTTCAGTACATTTGTAGACGTCTTCTGAAATGTTACTTCATCCCCCAACATACCCTGATGAAAGGAGCTTTTCTTTCTTTCTTTCTTTCTTTCTTTCTTTCTTTCTTTCTTTCTTTCTTTCTTTCTTTCTTTCTTTCTTTCTCTCTGTCTCTCTCTGTCTCTCTCTCTTTCTTTGTTTCTCTTTCCTCTTCTCTTTTTTAGAGAGGGAGAGAGCTTGTACAAGTTGAGAGGGAGAGAGCTTGTACAAGCAGAGGGCAAGGGAGAGAGAGAATCTCAAGCAGGTCCCATGCCCAGCATGAACCAGGATTTGGGGCTCAATCTCATGAAACTGAGACCATCACTCCAGCCAAAATCAAGAGATGGACACTCATCCAACTAGGCCACTCAGGCGCCAAAAGGAACATGTTTTAATATTAAGTTGAACCATACAAAATTCTGAATTCTTGATTGTGTCAGCCTGCAAGAATAATAGTCTCATACAATTAGACCAAATGCTGTATGGGCACTACCCTATTTTGTCTCTAAATGTAAGTTGAACAAAATATGTAAAGAGCCAAAAGAAAAATATCATAGTGATACAATAAAGCAAGATTGTGAAGAAGAAAAAGCTCTGATTCAAGTTAGGAGACCCTGACCCTAGTTTCTCCTTCACCACCTACTAACTGTATTTGAGTAAGTCTATTTATTTCTCCTAAGTTTATTTGTCTTGCCTCTCAAATCAGACTCTAAATGTAGACAATTAAACCACAATGAGATAGATACCACTTCATACCCACTAGGATAGATATTACTACAAAAAACAAAAAACAAAATAACAAGTATTGGCAGGGATGGAGAGAAACTGAAACCCTCGTGCATTGCCGGTAGCAATATAAAATGGTTTAATGCTGTGGAACCGGTTCAGTGGTTCTCAAAGAGGTAAACATAGAATTGCCATATGAACTTCTACTAGGTGTACAACCAAAAGAATTGAAAACAATTACTCAAACAGATACTTGCACACCAGTGTTCACGGAAGCATTATTCACATTAGCTAAGAAGTGAAAACAATCTAAATATTCATCAATCAATGAACAGATAAAATGTGATGTATATCCAGGGAATGTTATTTGGTCCTAAAAAGGTATGAAATTTTGATCTATGCTACAATGCAGATAAACCTTGAAAACGTTGTGCTAAGTGAAATAAACTGGACACAAAAAGACAAATATTGTCTGATTCCACTTATATGAAGCACCTAGAATAGGCAAATTCATCAAGATAGAAAGTAGAATAGAGGTTACCAAGGGCTGGGGGAGAGTAGAATGGGGAACTATTGTTACATGAATACAGTTTCTGTTTGTGATGATGAAAAAATTCTGGAGATGGACAGTGGTGATGGTTGTATAGCACTGAGAATGCACTTAATGCCACTGAATTTTGCACTTAAAAATAGCTAAAATGATAAAGTTTGTATTATGTATTCTTATCATAATAAAAATGTAGATAATTAATCATTATAGTGCTATTATTTTAACATATATTTCTATTTTACAATAGAAAAAGTAGATAATTAAAATCAAATAATTTCAATTATTTCTTATTGTCATTAAATTCACCAAAAAAGAAACCCCACAAACTTTAAAAAATGAGTAATAAAGTGTATTCCATTAGCATGTATTGTTTTCTCTTGTTTTAAAATTTTATACATATGAATATATATGCAATAAAATTTTAAAAATATATATTTAATTAATTTTGGAAATAATTTATATAATGAGGAAAAAGACAAATTATGTGACAAGAAATGACAAAAAGTAACTTTTGAGGAAGATTGCAAATTATCTTAAGCAATTTAGAAAATTTGCAATTTCCTGAACTTAACAGAACTAACGGGGGAGCATTTTGAAGAAGGATGTGGTGAGAAGGTGTCTATTGGTTTGTCAAAAAAATGTAACTCCGAAACAGCTGATATTAAAAGATAGATAGCAGGTGTCTTGTAATTCTTCATATTGTTGCTTCATAGATGACTTGAAATAGTTCAAAAGGGGGATGATTACAAAATTCTAAATGTGTTCAACAAGTATTGAGCTGTTGTTGTTGTTTTGAGATTTTTAAATTTTATAATGCTCCTCTCACTCCAGGATTCAAGCAAATGTTATGTGGCAGTTGGGCTAGTAGCCAGGTGTAAGAAGAAGAGAGGAACCTCTGGAAGCCTCTCCTAAAGGAAGAGAAAGTTAAAAAGGCCATATTTCTTTCAAAGAAAAGGTGCTAGAGTAAGAAATGAGAATAACAATGCCTGATGCTCAAAATATTCTACTAGCCACAGCCTCTGACTTTAATGCAATTAAATTAAAAATTAATAAAAAGATCACATACATTTTATTTGTTAATTTAAAACTGTAACATTAAACAACCTAAGGAAGGAAGCAGAAATCATGACAGAAATTAAGAAATCCTAAACTGAGTGATAATGAAAATACTAAATATCAATTCTTCTGGAATGCATCTGAAGCAGCTTATACAGAAAATTTTTTAGTTTTAGATATTTTTAGGAAACAAGAAAGGCTGGAAATTAAGAGCTTAAGAGGTTAAACAAAAGAACAATTGAATAAACAGAAGAAAGTTAAAAAGGAAAGAGCAGAAAATAAGAAACTAGAAAGCAAAAACACAATAAGGATCTGAAGAGTCAGCCAAAAGTTGGTTATTTGAAAAGACTGATAAAACAAACTTCTCTTAAGACTTAAAAAAAAAAAAAAATAGAGGAAGGCCACACATAATTAATGTTAGGATCAGGGCAGCCCCGGTGGCTCAGCGATTTAGCGCCGCCTACAGCTCAGGGCGTGATCCTGGAGACCCAGGATCGAGTCCCACCTCAGGCTCCCTGCATGGAGCCTGCTTCTCCCTCTGCCTGTGTCTCTGCCTCTCTCTCTCTCCTCTCTGTGTATTCTCATGAATAAATAAATAAAATCTTAAAAAAAAAAAAAAAAACGGGGTGAGAGTGGACATCCCTGTCTTGTTCCTCAGCTATTAGAAATGACAAATACCCACCATTTGCTTCAACGTGGATGGAACTGGAGGGTATGATGCTGAGTGAAGGAAGTCAGTCAGAGAAGGACAAACATTATATGCTCTCATTCATGTGGGGAATATAAATAATAGTGAAAGGGAATATAAGGGAAGGGAGAAGAAATGTGTGGGAAATATCAGAAAGGGAGACAGAACGTAAAGACTGCTAACTCTGGGAAACGAACTAGGGGTGGTAGAAGGGGAGGAGGGCGGGGGGTGGGAGTGAACTGGTGACAGGCACTGGGGGTTATTCTGTATGTTGGTAAATTGAACACCAATAAAAAAAATAAAAGTAAATTAAAATAAATAAATAAATAAATAAATAAAAACGGTAGGATCAGAAAAAAGGAAAATGTAATAGCAGATTTAGCAAATATTTAAATAATGCATAAAAAAGAAAATGATTTAAATAATGCATAAATAGCAATTATACAAATTTATGCCAATATATTAGAAAATTTAGATTAAAAGTTATTTTTTTGTGGGGGAGGGGATATAACTTAGCAAGACTTACTCAAGAAGACATAAAAAGCCTAAGTAGTTCTATCACCAGTAAAGTACTTCTAATCATGAATTTAAAATATTCCCATGATAAAGAATTAGATCCTAAGATTTTAGGTGTGAATTATATTAAACCTTTAAAGAAGAGATTATTGGGGCAGCCTGGGTGGCTCGCAGTTTAGTGCCGTCTTCAGCCCAGGTTGTGATCTTGGAGACCCAGGATCGAGTCCCATGTCTGGCTCCCTGCATGGAGCCTGCTTCTCCCTCTGCCTGTGTCTCTGCTATTGTAACTATACAAACTCTTCCAAATAATAGAAAATGAGGGAAAGCTCCCTGTGGTAAATCTGTCAAATGTACATTTAAAAATTCTTCCCCCTTAAAAAAAAAAAGAGGCTCCTCGCTGGCTCAGTGGAGCATGAAATTCTTGGTCTCGGGGTCATGAATTTGAGCCCCACATTGCATATGGAGTCTACTTAAAAATACATACATACATATAATCATACATGATACATACCTAAGTAAGTAAATAAATAAATGAGTCAATAAATAAATAAAATATTTTCCCCCTTTTTTCAAAAGGGAAGACAACATGTGGTTGCCTATCTAAGAGGGAAACTATGTTTTTCCCTTTTTTGTAGTTAGAAACAAAGTCCTGAAAAATGGCTTAGATGCAAATTGCAGGAAACCTGGGTTCTTGAATGACCTCAAGGATTAGAGCCACTTGGCAAGTTGGAACATCCATCCTTGACTTTTACATATTAAGTGGAAAACTGTATTACTACGAAGACTTCTGTGCATGGAGTCACTTAAAAAAAAAAAAAAAAAAAGGAGGGTGCCTGGGTGGCTCAGTGGTTGACCAGGTCATGATCCCCAGAATCTGGGGATTGAGTCCCGCATCAGGATCCAGGTGGCAAGCCTGCCTCCTCCTCTGCCTATGTCTCTGCCAATCTCTCTGTGTGTCTCTCATGAATGAATAAATAAAATCTTTTTAAAAAATGTAAAAAAGAATTAAAAAAAAAGATTTTATTTATTCATTCATGAGAAACACAGAGAGAGAGAGAGGTAGAGACACAGGCAGAGGGAGAAGCAGGCTCCATGCAAGGAGCCCGACATGGGACTTGATCCCGGGTCTCCAGGATCCACTGGAGCCACCTGTGCTGCCCAAAATGTAAAAAAAAATTTAAAATATGGAAAAGGCAAGGCATAAGTTGAAAGAAGATATGTGCTACACATGTAACCCACAAAAGGTTGGTATTCAAGACATGTTAAAATATCTAACAAATCATTAAGAAAAAGACAATTTTTAGAAATGTATGCTATATACATAAATATATACTCATTTGTGCTGATGGGTTTAGAACATGCTATCCGAAAATATAGCAATTTGGCATATTGAATATTTTAAGCTGAAGGAATTTGATCCAGAGGAAAGAAGCATACTTATTTCCAAAGGCAAATGGATGCCAAGAAAAATGCTAAATAACGGGGCCTGCTAAGTGTCCCCCAGTTTATTGCAGTTACCTCATACTCCTTAACCTGTCATATTCATCCACAACCTATTATGTTCTTCCATTGTCCATTCTTCAATCAAACCTAGAGTAAAAGTACTCAGCTCTAACTGCTTCTTCAGGTCTTCATTTTCTTACCAAGGCTCTCATGTCACATAAAACTTACATTAAGTAAGTTTGTATGCTTTTCTCCTGTTAATCTTTTTTTTTGTCAGGTTAATTTTCAGACACAGAGAGAGTAAGAGGTTCAAGGAAAACTTTTTCCTTCCCTACAATATTTAATCAATTTACATATTCTTGCTGACAAATATTCAAAATATATACACTGAATATCTGCAATACATTAGGCATTACTCATGGTGCTAAGGATATAAATTCTGTACTCATGAAACTTATATTCTTGCAGATATGCAACTCACAAAAGTGGAGAATGCAAATAGCCAATAGACACATGAAAAGATTTTCATTTATTATCAAGGAGATACAAGTCAGAGCAGCAATCAGATTCACTTTTAAACCCATTGTCACAAAAATTTTAAAGTTAGACAATATCAAATGTGGAGTAAGTTTTGAAGCGACAGGAACTCATACTACTACAGGGTGGTGGGGCGATGGGGATTGCTAATTGCTAAAGTAATTTGAAGGGAATTTTGAAAATATACAGTAAATTTGAAGATGTGCTTGCAGTCTATCAGAATTTTCATCTCTAGGTATATAATATTCATCCAAAATAATAAGCTATAATGGAATAAGGATAGTATGATATCACTGCATAAAGTAAAAACCACACAAAACAATTATATGTTTTGCTTAAGGATACATATGTATACTATGAAATTATACATATGCTTAATGGAATGATAGCACTGCCTTAGAGGTAGTGCTTCATTCAAGAGGGAAAAGTGGGAAGGCGTATGAACAAAGGATTTAAATACATTGGCAACTATTTCTTTCAGCTAGATAGTGATATTCCTGTGCCTGCTGAGATAGTCTTTATATAGTTTTGCTTGTCTTAAATATTGAAAAAAAAATGGGAATGCCTCAATTCCAATCAAGACCAGCAAGAGGTAATCCCAGAAAGACATGATTGGAATGTTATTTTAACTAGAAAGCAGAGATCTAATGAATGTTGTTATTTCATTATCTCTACAGAAGTCATATTTGGCAGTCTTTTTTGTAGGGCACTGAGCTGTTTTGTAGGGCACCAGTAAAGGGGAAGCTAAAGAACAAGAAATGCTCATTGAATCTGGAAGAAATGCAAAGGAGAGGATTTTATACCTGTTTGACTTGACTGAGAATCAGATAATGTGCTTTCAAAATAACATCTGGTTATAATATGGTTATAATATGTTAATATTATCACTACAAAATAACAAATATAAAAGCAGATATCTCTACATATAAATCATATGCACCATAAGAACTAGGATAATGTCTTTTTTATCACCTTTGTATCGTTAACACATGGCATGAAGGTTGACACATAATTCCTTAACCTCTTGAGTTTGTGATTCGATCAACTTTCGATATATTTACCATTTTAATTTCCTTTTTTTTTTCAAGTTTTTATTTAACTTCTACTTAGTTAACATATACTGTGATAGTGGTTACAGGAGGAGAATTTAGTGATTCATCACTCATATATAACATCCCGTACTCATTACAAGTGCCCATCACCCATTTAGCCCATACCCTGCCCACCCACCTTCCAACAACCCTTAGTGTGTTCTCTCTTAGTGTGTTAAGAATCTCTTATGGATTGCCTCCTTTTTTTTTTCTTCCTTTCCCTATGTTCATCTGTTTTTTTTTTAATTAAATTTCACATAAATTCCAAATCATATGGTATTTTGCTTTCTCTAACTTCTTTCACTCAAAATAACACACTCTAGCTCCATCTACATTGTTGCAAATGGCAAGATTCCATTCTCTTAAATGGCTGGTTGGTAATATTCCATTGTTTATACATACTATCTCTTCTTTATGCATTCATTACCTGATAAGCATTTGGGCTCTTTCCATAATTTGGCTATTGTGGATGCTGCTGCTATAAACATCAGGGTGCATGTGTCTCTTCAAATCAGTGTTTTTGTATCCATTGGGTAAATACCTAGCAGTGTAATTGCTGGGTCATAGTGTAGTTCTATTTGTAACTTTTCGGGGGAACCTCCCTACTGTTTTCAGAGTGGCTGTACAAGTTAGTATTCCCACCAACAGTGGGAGGAGGGTTCCCCTCTCTCCACATCCTTGCCAACATCTGTTGTTTCCTGTGTCGTTAATTTTAGCCGTTCTGATAGGTGTGAAGTGACATGTCATCATGGTTTTGATTTGTATTTCACTGGTGATGAGTGATGTTGAGCATCTTTTCATGTGTCTGTTGGCCATTTGTATATCTTCTTTGGAAAAATGTCTATTCTGTCTTCTGCCCATTTCTTAACTGAATTATTTGGTTTTTGGGTGTTAAGTTTCATAAGTTCTTTTTCTTTTCTTTTCTTTTCTTTTTCTTTCTTTTTTTTTTTTTTTTTTTTTTTGTTTTTTTTGTTTGTTTGTTTGTTTGTTTTGTAGGTTCCAGATTGGGTGTAGGGCCCAAAAGTGGGCTTGAACTCATGACCCTGAGATCAAGACCTGGGCTGAGATCAAGAGTCAGACACTTAACTGACTGAGCCACCCAGGTACCTCTTGATAAGTTCTTTATAGATATTGTTTATTAATCCTTTGTCACATATGTCATTGGAAAACATCTTCTCCCATTCCATAGGTTGCTTTTAGATTTGCTGACTGTTTTGCTCACTGTGCAGAAGCTTGTTATCATGATGAAGTCTCAATAGTTCATTTTTATTTTTGTTTCTCTTGCCTGCAGTGACAGGTCTAGTAGCACGTTGCTACAGCTAAGGCCAAAATGTTACTGCCTGTGTTCTCTAGGATTTTGATGTTTTCCTATCTCACATTTAGGCCTTTCAACCATTTTGAATTTACTTTTTGTGTGTGGTTTAAGAAACTGGTCCAGTTTCAATTCTTCTGCATGTGGCTGTCCAGTTTCCCCAAAACCATTTGTTGAAGAGACTTTTTTCCATAGGATATTCTTTCCTGCTTTGTCAAAGATTAGTTGGCCATATAGTTGTAGGCCCATTTTGGGTCTTCTAATCTGTTCCATTGATCTATACGTCTGTTTTTGTGCCAGTACCATACTGGCTTGCTGACTACAGCTTTGTAATATAGCTTGAAGTCTGGAATTGTGGTGCCTCCAGATTTGCCTTTCTTTTTCAAGATTGCTTTGGCTACTCAGGGTCTTTTGCGATTCCATAAATTTTAGGATTGTTTGTGTGAGCTCTGTGAATAATGCTGGTGTCATTTTGATAGGGATTGCATTAAATGTGTAGATAAATTTGGGCAATATAGACATTTTAACAATTTTGGTTCTTTTGATCCCTGAGCATGGGATGTTTTTTCATTTCTTTATGTCCTCTTCAAATTCTTTGGTGTTTTATAGTTTTCAGAGTATGATATTTTACCTCTTTAGTTAGGTTTATTCCCAGGTATCTTATGGTTTTTGGTACAATTGTAAATGGGATAGATTCCTTGATTTCTCTCTCTGCTGCTTCGTTATTGGTGTACAGAAATGCAACAGATTTCTGTATACTGATTTTGTATTCCGAAAGTTTGCTGAATTCATATATCAGTTCTAGGAATATTTTGGTGGAGTCTTCCAGGTTTCCTACCAAGAGTATCATGTCATTTAGGAACAGTGAAACGTTTGACTTCTTCCTTGCTGATTTGGATGGCCTTTATTTCTTTCTGTTGTCTGACTGCTGAGGCTGGGACTTCCAGTACTAGGTTGAACAACCAGGGAGAGTGAACATCCCTGTCTTGTTCCTGAATTTAGGGGAAAGGCTCTATTTTTCCCCATTCTGGATGATCTTAGCTGTGAGTCTTTCAGACACCTTTATGATGTTGAGGTATGTGCCATCTATCCCTACTTTGTTTGAGAGTTTTTTTAATCAAGAATGGATGCTGTATTTTGTCAAATGCTTTTTCTGCAGCTATTGAGAGGATCAGATGGTTCTTATTCTTATCTTTTCTTTTCTTAACATTGTGGATTATCACCTTGATTGATTTGTGAATACTGAACCACCTGCGCAGCCCAGGGAAAAATCCACTTGATCGTGGCAAATAATGTTCTTTGTACACTGTTGGATTTGATTTGTTAGTGTCTTTTTGAGAATTTCTCTGCATACCTGTTCATCAGGGATATTGGTCTGTAATTCTTCTTTTTAATGGGGTCTTTGTCTAGTTTTGGAATCAAGGTAATGCTGGCCTGGTAGAATGAGTTTGATGTTTTCCTTCCATTTCTAGTTTTTGGAACAGTTTGAGAAGAAGAGGTATTAACTCTTTCTTAAATGTCTGGTAGGGAAGCCATCTGGTCTTGAACTTATGTTTGTGGGGAGATTTTTGATTACTAATTCAATTTCTTTGCTGGTTATCAGTTTGCTCAAGTTTCCTATTTCTTCCTGTTTCAGTTTCAGTAGATTGTAGGTTTCTAGGAATTTGTCTATTTCTTCCAGATTGCCCAGTTTGTTGGCATGTAATTTTTCGTAATATTCTCTTATAATTGTTTATATTTCTGTGATGTTGGCTGTGATCTCTCCTTCTTCATTCATGCTTTTGTTCAAAGAACCAACTCTGAAAGAATCATTTTCGTTGATCTCTTCTACTGTTTTTTGTTTGTTTGTTTTTCTATATTATTTTTTTCTGCTCTAATTATTTCCTTTCTTCTGCTGACTTTAGGCCTTATTTGTTATTCCTTCAGGTATAGGGGTAGGTTGAATATGTGAGACTTTTCTTCCTTTTTGAGGTAGGCCTGCATTTTTATATATTTCTCTCTTATGACTGCTTTTGCTGCACCCCAAAGGTTTTGGACCATTATGTTTTTATTTCATCTGCTTCCATACCCTTTTTCATTTCCTTTTTAATTTTCTGGTAACCCATTCTTTTTTTTTTTTTTTATAGTATGCTCTTTAACCTCCATGTATTTGTGGTCTTTCCAAATTTTTTCTTGTGGTTGACTTCAAGTTTCATAGTATTGTGGTCTGAAACTATGCATGGCATGATCTCAGTCTTTTTGTATTTATTGAGGCCTGATATATGACCCAGTATGTGATCTATTCTGGAGAGTGTCCAGCATGTACCCAAAAAAAAAATGTGTATTCTGTTGCTTTAGGATGAAATATTCTAAATACATCTGTTAAGTCCATTTGGTCCAATATGTCATTCAAAGCCATTGTTTCCTTGCTGATTTTCTGCTGAGATGATCTGTTCATTGCTGTGAGTGGAATGTTAAAATTCCCTTCTATTATTGTATTATTGTCAGTGAGTTTTTTTTATGTTATTAGTTGATTTATATGTTTAGGTGCTCCCAATTTAGGGGCACAAATATTTACAATTGTTAGATCTTCTTGATGGCTAAATCATTTAATTATGATATAATGCCCTTCTTCATCTCTTGCTATAGTTTTTGGTTTAAAATCTAGTTTGTCTGGGAAGCCTGGGTGGCTCAGCAGTTGAGGATTTGCGTTCAGCTCAGGGAATGGTCCCAGAGTCTTGGTATCAAGTCCCACATAGGGCTCCCCTCAAGGAGCCTGTTTCTCCCTCTGCCTATGTCTCTGCCTTTCTCTGTGTCTCTCATGAATAAATAAATAAAATCTTTTTTTAAAAATTTGAGTTTGTCTGATATAAGTATGGCTACTCCTGCTTTCCTTTGACATTTTTTTTAGCATGATAGATGGTCTTTCAGCCCCTCACTTTCAATCTGAAGATGCCTTTAGGTCTAAAATGAGTCTCTTCTAGGCAGCATATATATAGGTCCTTATTAAAAAATCCATTCTGATACCCTATGTGTGTTTTTTTTTATCTGTTTTTGTTTTGCAAGAAAGAATGAGTGTGATGTGGCGGGGGTTGTGGGCAGAGGGAAAAGCAGAGAGAATATCATGCTGGCTCCATACTCAGTGCAGCGCCCAATATGGGGCTCAATCTCATAACCCCGAGATCATGGTCTGAGCCAAAACCAAGAGTCAGATGCTTTACCAACCGAGCCACCCAGGTCCCTCTCCCCATATGTTTTGATTTGAACATTTTCCATTTATATTCAGAATGATTATTGATAGACATAAATTCAGTGCCATTGTATTACCTGTAATGTTGGTGTTTCTCATGGTGTTTTGTTCTCCTTTCTAGTCTTTATTGCTTTTGTTCTTTTGTTCTTTTTTCTTTTTCTTTCTTTTTTTTTTTTTTTGTTCTTTTTGTTGTTGTTGTTCTTTTTTTTTCCATTCAGAATCCCCTCTAATATTTCTTGCAGGCTGGTTTAGTGAAAAACTTTAGTTTTTGTTTATTTGGGAATCTCCCTCCCATTTTGTATGACAGCTTTGCTGGGTACAGTATTCTTGGCTGCAGATTTTTCCCATTTAGCACATTGAACATATCATGACACTCTCTTTTGGCCTACCAAGTTTCTGTGGACAGATCTGCTGCAAACATTGTTGGCTTCCCTTGTAGGTTTCTTTCCCTTGCTGCTTTCAGGATTCTTTCCTTGTCTGTGTATTTTGTGAATTTGACTATGATATGTCTTGGTGATGCCTAACTTTTATTGGATTTAATGGGATTTCTCTGTCCTTGGATTTCAAAATCTATTTCCTTCCCCAGATTAGGGAAGCTTTTAGTTATAATTTGCTCTGCTCCTTTTTCTTTATCTTCTTCTGGGACTCCTGTGATATGAATGTTATTACACTTTAAGGAGTCACTGAGTTCCCTAAGTCTACATTCATGAAAGATTTATTTATTTATTTATTTATTTGTCATTAAACTCTTGTTTTAATGAGTCTCAAAATTCTGTGACAGATTTCTGATCAAGTTGTTTCCATTAAAAAGTACTGATTTTAAAAACTAATAACTTAAAACTTCCACACACGCACACACACAAAAAATGGTTCACAAAACATTCTCCTTTCCTTCTAAAGGTTTTATGATGCATTGTTATCATTAACCAGTCTTTTACTATTAAACTTAAATGGCCAATTGACACGAACAGTTCTGACCATTCTTCCACCACTGATTAAGATTGAGGTGGCAGGTATTGGGGATAATATTCATTTAGCCTTCTGAGCTTTCTGAGCAGGCTTGGTGACTTTGCCAGCTCCAGCTGCCTTCTTGTCCACTGCTTTGATGACACCCACAGCAACTGTCTGTCTCATGTCATGAACAGCAAAATGGCCCAAAGGAGGATAGTTAGAGAAGCTCTCAACACACATAGGTTTGCCAGGAACAATATCAACAGTGGCAGCATCCCCAGATTTCAAGAACTTGGGACCATCTTCCAGCTTTTTTCCAGAACGATGATCTATCTTCTCCTTCAGCTCAGCAAACTTGCCAGCAATGTGAGCTGTGTGACAATCTAGCACAGGTGCATATCTAGCATTGATTTGGCCCAGATGGTTCAGGATAATCACCTGAGCCATGAAGCCAGCTGCTTCCATTGGTGGGTCATTTTTGCTGTCCCCAGCCACATTGCCATGATGAACATCTTTGACAGATAGTTCTTGACATTGAAGCCCACATTGTCCCCAGGAAGAGCCTCACTCAAAGCTTCATGGTGCACCAGTTTCAACAGACTTTGTAACATTGTAACATTGTTGTAACATTGACCGGAGCAAAGGTCACCACCGTGCCATGCTTAAGAACACCAGTCTCCACTCGACCCACTGGGACAATACCAATACCACCAATTCCGTAGACGTTCTGGAGAGGCAGACACAGGGGCTTATCAGTTGGATGAGTTGGTGGCAGAAAGCAATCCAGAGCTCCAAGCAATGTGGTTCCACTGGCATTCCCATCTTTATGGGTGACTTTCCATCCCTTGAACCAAGGCATGTTAGCACTTGGCTCCAGCATGTTGTCACCATTCCAACCAGAAATTGGCACAAATGCTACTGTGACAGGGTTGTAGCCAATTTTTTTAATGTAGATGCTGACTTCCTTAACGATTTCCTCATATCTCTTCTGGCTGTAGGGTGGTTCAGTGGAATCCATTTTGTTAACACTAACAGTTAGTTGTTTTACACCCAGTGGGTAAGCCAGAAGAGCATGTGCACGGATCTGCCCATTCTTGGAGATACTTGCTTCAAATTCACCAACACCAGCAGCAACAATCAGGACAGCACAGTCAGCCTGAGATGTGCCTGTAATCATGTTTTTGATAAAGTCTCTGTCTCCTGGGGCATCAATGATGGTCACATAATACTTGCTGGTCTTGAATTTCCACAGGGAGATATCAATGGTGATACCACGTTCACATTCAGCTTTCAGTTTATCCAAAACCCAGGCATACTTGAAGGAGCCTTTTCCCATCTCAGCAGCCTCCTTCGCAAATTTTTTGATAGTTCTTTTGTCAATCCCACAACATTTGTAGATCAGATGGCCAGTAGTGGTAGACTTGCCCGAATCTACGTGTCCAATGACGACGATGTTGATGTGAGTCTTTCCCTTTCCCATTTTGGTTTAGGTTTAGCGGTGGTTTTCATGATACCTGAGTTCTGGTGGCAAACCCATTGTGAAAAAGAAGATTCCCCTTTTTAAATATTCATCCTAACCCTCAATGAAACAAACCCATTCACCCTTGCTTGTAGGGTCACAGCTTTGGAAGTTATTCCCTGTGATCTTCTTATTTGCTGAAAATAAAGTTTACTTTGCACAACAACTTAACCTGGTGTAGTTTCTATCAGTCATCAAGGAATGAACTCATGTTGGTTCAGTCACACTATGATGACACACACTTGACTTGTGTCTTTCCACAATGTCAGCTTTATTCAATCACAAAGCAAGGTTAACGTAATTGTAAAGTAGGTTCAGAATTCCAAATTTACTGGCATTTCACTATACATTTAACTTGGATTCATACACATCACACAAAGGAAAACACAAAGTCACACAACAGACAAGATACATTAAGTTGTAAAAAGTTAACGAACCATATAGAATGAAGTCAGTCTGAGTACAAAATTGAAGTGAAGCCTCTGTCCAGTCCAGGTCAGCTTTGGTGTGTACTGCTTAATATGTTCTAGCAAGAAATGACAAATACCCACCATTTGCTTCAACGTGGATGGAACTGGAGGGTATTATGCTGAGTGAAGTAAGTCAGTCAGAGAAGGACAAACATTATATGTTCTCATTCATTTGGGGAATATAAATAATAGTGAAAGGGAATATAAGGGAAGGGAGAAGAAATGTGTGGAAAATATCAGAAAGGGAGACAGAACATAAAGACTGCTAACTCTGGGAAACGAACTAGGGGTGGTAGAAGGGGAAGAGGGCGGGGGGTGGGAGTGAATGGGTGATGGGCACTGGGGGTTATTCTGTATGTTGGTAAATTGAACACCAATAAAAAATAAATTTAAAAAAAATAAAAAAAATAAAAAAAATATGTTCTAGCAGTGGAGGGCTCTATATTGTTCAGAGATCAACTGAGCAGAGCCTTCAGCTGCAGTTACCTTTCAAATGTGGTCAAAGATAGAAGAGTCAAGGTCTGAAGAGCCTGAAAGTTTGATGCAGTTGTTCTCCCTTTTCAAAGGAGTTTAATAAGTGTTAGGCCTTGAAGGGCCCTTCTGGTTCTAGTGATTCTCAGCTCCTGGTTCTTCCAGGTTCGAGTGGCTCTACTATCAGTCCTTTGTACTGATGCTCTGTGCTGTTTTTGGTGATATTTGATCTTAGCTTCAATACCAGTGTATGCTTACATCACTGCTTGACATGAGTGACTCCATATTGCTCTCTACATACTCCTCTTAGGAGGGTAACCTTGCCTAAACAATGCATTTCTTGCTAATAAATTACTTCTTTTTTTAATGCCTTCTCTCTGCCTTTAAAAACCTTTCTTTTCTCTAGTTCAGTGGAATTCCCTTCTACTTGCTAGAGAGGCTGCCAAATTCCTGAATCATTTAATAAAGTCAGCTGGATCTTCCAATTTACTCAATTGAATTTTGTTTTTTATTTTTGTTTTTAAAAAGTTTTTATTTATTTATTCACTTAAGTAATCTCTATACCCAACAGTGGGCTCAAATTCATGACCTAGAGATCAAGAGTTGTATACTCTTCCAATTGAGCCAGCCAGGTGCCCTGAATTTAGTAGAAGGAACAGTGAATGTGAGATTTCTGAAATGGGAGCAATCTTGATATTAAGGAACAAATTTGAATTCTGTAGGAAAATGGAAGACATCATTTTCCATTTGATACTGCGTTGGAATGCAGAATGAAATGAAACAGATGTAAAATGAAATCATAGAATGCTGATGTGTTTATCCTGTGTGAGGTTTAAACTCATCACCAGGCATTCATGGTTTTTTTCCTGCACACACACCCCAGCTGTACTACTCAGCTAAAAGGCACCACTTTGATATTCTCAATACAGACAGATCCACTCCCTCACCCACAACCTCACACATTGATTTACCCCTCAGTTTCAAAATCAATTTATTAAAATCTCACTCTAAAATAGTAATTCAATAACAGTTGCTAAAAATAAAATAGAAACGACTCCAGTTATTCTACAATGGGATCTCACAGTTAAGTCAGCTAAAATACAAAGTAATCCACCATGAAAGAAGAACATTGATGGAACCAATGAGGTAAGTATTCATGTAAGGCACACTTGGTGACCGAAGCATATAAGTATGAAAATATGAAATGACTATCCGTTTAATATTCTAAAACCTCTTTATATTAATGTGAAATACTTTGTTAATCCTCTAACTGATTTATGTCCTGAAGGGTCACATAATGTAATGACAAGAATATAAATTAAGCTAAACAAAAGTCAGTGTATATCAATAAAGATAGCTTCTAATTTAGCTTTCTTTTTTTTTTTTTAAGATTTTATTTATTTATTCGTAGAGACACAGAGAGAGAGAGAGAGAGAGACAGGCAGAGGGAGAAGCAGGCTCCATGCAGAGAGCCTGACATGGGATCCAGGGTCTCCAGGATCACACCCTGGGCTGCAGGCGGCGCTAAACCGCTGCGCCACCGGGGCTGCCCCTAATTTAGCTTTCTGTCTTACATTTGTTTCTTCAGCAGATATCCAATAAAGTTTGACCTTAATAGGGGGATAGCAGTAGAGAAACACACTGTTCAGGCAGAGGGAAAATGACCAGTGTTGAATTCTGAATGATGCTTAGACAATGTCAGCTGCTGTAGAAATCCTGAGAAGAGGAGCTAAAATGAGGGAGGTCCAAATCAGTGAAAGGTTTACCAATCTTCCCCCAAAAACTATAGGATAGGGGCACCTAAGTGGCTCACATGGTTAAGCATCTGCCTTCAGCTCAGATCATGATCTCCAGGTCCTGGGATTGAGTCCCATGTCGAGCCCCACATTGGGCTCCTGGCTGAGTGGGGAGTCTGCTTCTCCATCTGCTTCTCCCCACTGCTCATGCTCTTTCTCTCTCTCTGTCTCAAATGAATAAATACAATATTGAACAAACAAACAAACTTCAGGAAAACTAGGCATCCTAGATTTGTGTAGGGGTTCTATAATGAGATTACCCAACCTTATAATTGGATTAACCTGTCACTTTCCTAGGACTATTTTAAAGAATTTAGGAAACTGCCTTTTTGAAACTCCTTTAATTCTTTATTAATATTAGACTACACCTCCTAGCTTGCCTCTTTTTTACAGACTAAATAATGGGTTAACAAATTCCCTGCAACCTATTTTTGTATAGCCTGTAGGCTAAGAGTGGTTTTTTAAATGGTTGGGAAAAAAAATCAAAAGAATAATAATGTTTAATGACCCATGAAAATTATATGAAAATCACATTTTAGTGCCCATAGTTTTATTTGAACACAGCCATGCTCATTTATGTATTATATGTGATTGTTTTTACACTACAATGGCATAGTTGAGTGCTTGCAACAGACATAAATGTCCTACAAAGCTGAAAATATTTTTTTCCTGGCTCTTTAAGAAAAAATAGTTGCCAACCAGATTAACTCATGCATGTAAAAGTCATTGTGAAAGTGGTAGATTAGCCAGGTAAGTGGTGTAAACAATAAGTTGACAAGTTTTCTTTGGTGATCTTACAATGAGGAGGCTTTAAATAACAGACTATAGGTGTTCAGTTCCCTTTAACAAATCTCTATTTCAGCCTGATACCAGTAAATATTTGATCATCTAGCTTCCTTTATTCTAATTGTGATTTGACTTCAAGGTAGGTCAGTCTGTAGAGACAACATTCACATTTTCCCCTCTCTGCCAGTGATTTTTTACCTTACAAATTAGATTGGGCCCTTGATTGCAATTGGCTTCCTCGAGAGCTTGAGGGCTGGAAGAGAATGTGCTCCTCATGCAGAATTGAGCATTCTAATCTCAATGTAATTGTAAATTAATACACTGACTTTCCAAATTTTCAAGGCCAGCTCAATAGCCCACTTAACACTGGTTCATTTTCAAGAGATGGACTCACTCTTGGTGAACTCATGGCAGTATCTGGAATATACCAGGTTCCTAAGAAATTATATTGATTATTACTAAAGACTTACCTCTAGTGGAGATAATGAATTGATAGGAGATATTTTTCAATGAATTGCATACCAGTTTATACACTACAATTAGAGTCTATTCAGTGTGAATCAGTTCCCTTAAGCTTGCTTTTTCCTAAATGTTCAAAGAAACTTGAGGTCCTGGCCCTGCAAAACAAAGGATTAGAACCTGGAAATAATTTGTCTGAGTATTATTTATTATTTATTTACCCAGTGCTTACTGAATATTTACCATATGCAAATCACTGCACTGGCTTCTGGGGTTCAAATATGAATAAGACATAATCTCTGCCCTTAGGAAGCACACAACACTCAAACAAAGTTGTGAATACAAAGATATAGATAGGACTTATGACAAGGACACACGAGGAGTGCCTTAACCTAATCAATGGAGACTTCAGAAATGGACTGCCAGGGCTAAGCTTCAAGAAATGGATAACAAATCTGAGAAAATAAAGACTCCTGGGAGTAGAGGAGGTGAAGACATGAACAAGGCAGAGACCAAAGAACATTATAGTTTATGGTGGAATGTATGGTACACTGGGGTGGTAAGCATGAGCCAGAATAAGGTTTCATCTTTAACATTTTTAGGATAATGCCGGGGAGTCATTGAAATGACCACTAACATTTATTGAGCAGGGTACTGTTTTACATTCTTTAAGTCATTTAATGTATTCAGTGACACAGTAAATAGACACTATTATTAACCGCATTTGTCAGATGCAAAAACTAAGGCTTAGAGTGGTTAAGTAATTGTTCCAAGACCAGGGAGCAACAAATGGCAGAACAAGGATTTGAACTAAAGTCTTTCTTACCTCATAGATATTCAATAGAAGCACTGTGTAATAATACCAAGCCCATATATTTTGAAGGAAAGTCATCCAAACAGCAGTCACTGATTCTTTCTGCTTTGATTTTCTTCTTCTTCTTCTTTTTTTTTTTTTTTGAGACCGCTTTGATTTTCAAGTTAGACTTGGAAGAGTCATTCTGAACCCGACCTCCTCTTGAAAACAACACACAAAACCCTTTGCATTTGAATTGAATCTACTTGAGGAAACATATGTGAAGAAAAATACAAATGCCAAATATGGGCAAATTATATTTCACAAAATTTGTTTCCATCCTGCCCTTTAAAGATAATTTCAAAGATGGTAAATATCCCATCTAGTTTTTGCATTTCACTTACTCCTTCATCAAGCCCTATCCAAAAGAGTTCCACTTTTAAATAGTCAAGGTTTGAGGACTTCAAAATAGAAGGGAAATAAACATTAGTGTTTTAAGTGACTTCAAGGGTCAATCTTCAGTATAAAGGACTGGGTAGCTCCAAGTTTACTCCCATAAATTCCTCTTCTAGGATTCTTTCTGGGAGAATATTTATTTAAAGTACAGTAGACACTTGAAATCTTTAGATTAACATTCCTAAGTGTGAAAAATTCATCATAAATTCCTTTAAGCAATTCGCAATTCTTCTGGGTCATAATTTTGGATTTTTAAGAGAGCAGGCTGGTCTCAAAGTCCAGAATTAACTCTTAGATCAAAAGCATAAACTTCAGGGAGTTAATGTCCATGTCTTTTTCTAGTATCAAATCAGGATAAACAATGCAAGACTCCTGCATGTCCTAGGATGTCCTAACGGACACTCAGAAGCTTGACTCTGTGTAATATCACCAAATGGCAAGAATATGGGCTTCCAGAACAAAGAGTAAAATGTATTTTTGTTACTATTCTTGCTGCTCTTCAGCTTGTGTTAAAATCTCTTACAGCTTTCATCTAGCAGGATTGCAGGCCTCAGATTAAAGTACTCATTTTTCTAGGTAGTATGGAAACCAAAGAATATATTCTCCTAGACTAGTTTAAATTGTAGGTTCCTTGCTAAACTCGAACCTAATTAACTCTTAAACCATCTACCTTGGATAATTAGAAACAGAACATCTGCCTCACCTTACACATTACATTTTTTTCCTTTATGACCCATTAAATTTCTGCTAATTACCACCAGAAAGGGGAGGGAGGGGAGTCAATTTATAACTGACCTTTGTAGGGGAGGAAAACTTTTCCTCTACCCTTCTAGATTCTTTCGGCTGGTCTATTAATTAAATTAACATAAGAGATTAACAGGAGAGAAACAAGTTTAATTATGTAGTATGGGGCCCCATAAGAATGTGAGACCCACAGACAGTCAGGCATTTGAGATTTATATGCCATCTTGAGCTAGGAAGAAGGAGGTCAGGCTCTGAGGCTTCAAAAGGAAGGAAAAAAATTCACAGGAAGATGGGAGAAACAAATGTTTGCCTTGCCACACAGATAATGGACACAGAGAGGAATCTAATTCCCCTTCTCCCCCCCTTACCACATTTAGCCCATATTTTTTAGAGTTATCTCTGTTGATAATTGTCTTCCTGGACCATGACCTCTATCTAAATTCTTTTTTTTTTTTAAGATTTTATCTATTTATTCATGACAAATATATATATAGAGAGAGAGACAGAGAGACAGAGAGACAGAGACAGAGACACAGGCAGAGGGAGAAGCAGGCTCCATACCAGAAGCCCAACGCAGAACTCGATCCTGGAACTCCAGGATCGCGCCCTGGGTCAAAGGCAGACGCTAAACCACTGAGCCACCCAAGGATCCCCTATCTAAATTCTTTTAAGCAGGTAAGGGGGGAGATACCACCTTGCTGGCCTGAACTTCCTTTGGGAGCACTGCATGGGCTTGTCAGCTGAGGAGCCGCCCGAGATCTGCTGTTTCTCCAGGAAAGCTGAAGCTAGACATAGTTTATAATGGTGCTCATTTAGCAGACAGCATCCACAATGTGAAATTCCTGCAGTTTCTAGGTGAGGCCCTTTCTTCAGTTTGCCCATAACTGGGAGAGGTACTTTTGCTTCCAAGAATACTGAATTTTGCCAATTACTGTAAATCCAAATAAATATGCAGGTTTCTTAAACCCACCCACCCACACACACACACACACACACAGAAAAGGCCCCAAAAAACAGTCTTTTGGGCCTTGATTGATTTCAGCTCAAAGAAATCCACACGCTAAAGCGGTGCATGCCCCTTCACCTTCTAGTTTTCCAGCAAATTCAGTGTTCTCTTTTCTCACCTATATTCTTACTGTCTTACTCTAAGACCCTGGACAAAGTCTGTCATTGTATGCTGGCTATTAAGATCAAGGAGAGGTTTGCCTAAATTGGAACCGAGGATATTGTAGAAGTTAATGTAATATATTCAGAGACTCATCTAGAAAAATATTTGTAAGTGTTTCCAACTTTAAGTCAGACTTGAGTCCCTTCCCATGATGCCAGTGGGATTTACACTTTAATAAAAATATTCTTTTTTTAAAAAAAGATTTTATTTATTTATTCATGAGAGACACACAGAGAGAGAGAGACAGAGACAGAGACACAGGCAGAGGAAGAAGCAGGCTCCATGCAGGGAGCCCAACATGAGACTCGATCATGGGTATCCAGGATCACGCCTTGGGCCATAGGCAGGTGCTAAACCACTGAGCCACCCAGGGATCCCCAATAAAAATATTCTAATATTGTCCAGTTTCTATCTTATTTGGATCTTAGATAGTAGTTCTGATAACTGAAACCAACATACATTTCTGTCTGTATGTAAAACAATTCTGGAAGAAATAACTCTTTCCTGCTTTTGTGTTATCAATACTAGGATCAAGCAACAATACCTTAGCTACTTCTCTCTTAAGAAATACTTATTCATAGAAAATAAAACTATGAACCAACTAAAAAGGCTTATTCATCAAGTTTACTTGTCAGTACTTTTTCAAGAGCCTTATCTCCCTCTCTTATACAATTCAAAACTATAAGGGGGTACACTTTGTCTAATCACTCAAATTCCTGCTTTGCCAGACCCACCATAAAAATCTCCCTGTCCTGGCCTAAAACCTTATAAATATTGTCTCCTGACTTTTCCCTTTCAGGATGCTCTTAAGATTCTGTCAATGTGATGTTTTTCCTTATTGCAATAAACCTAACAAACTTAGTTCTGCTTGATCTATGGGGCTTTTAGCTGAGCTTTTATGAAGTAGATTTACAAATTAAAGGTCCTGATTTTACCAAGGTAATTTGCCTAATCTCCCTCACTTCCTCCCAAAGGAAACACTCTCCTGATTTTCATGTTAATCATGCCCTTGCCTTTCTTTACAACTTTTACAACTTACTTTCTTCCTATCTCTCAACAAATAGAGAAGGAAAAAAAAAAATTTATTGGGAATCATGCCATAAAGTAACTGGAATTGATTCCCTGCTCCCCAGAATTCTCAGCAAGTTAACTAGAGATTCATCTGGTCATTTCATTTTTCTGGCAATAACAAGACCTCAAATCTTATGCAACTCAATTTTGGGGTACCATTTGTCATACATTAAGAAATAATTTACTGTGTCATTTTTAGTTATGAAACACTGAGTACAGCAAGAACAAAAACTGTCTAAGAAAAATGCAACATTGCCACTGTTTAGTGACAGCTTACAAAGTAGAACTGTCTTCTGAGAGTTTCTAAGAACCTCATCTGACATCAGGGTCCTGTAAAACATACATAGGGTTGTAGTGCGGAAGCCTAGGAATAAATATCCAGAAGGAATATGGTCAAGGAGTGGGGAATTTCTGCTAACTGTGGCCTACATCCTAAGTCTCAGGAGTAGATCAAGAACACTTGTGTGAGGTAAAATGAAGATTCTCAGATAATCCAGGCAGCAAGGGAGAAGGGGTAGCAATACAAATAAGGCAAACGCAGACAAGATTCTAACCTCAGGTTAAACATGGCAGTGGGCATCTTGGGGATAACATTCTAATGTGCCTACAGTTATATCTACCCAATCTGGACCAGTTGTTGTCTACCCTTGGTGCCTGCTATTTATTTGTGATTTCCTTTCACTGTCATCTCAACCATTCCTTTTGCCCATTTCCTATATTTCATACCCTTATTCTTTCTTAGTTTTCTCATTTTGGTGGCACATATGCTCCAGTAGTTTTTTTTTTTTTTTTTTTTAATTTATTTATTCATGAGAGACATACAGAGAGAGGCAGAGACATAGGCAGAGGGAAAAGTAGGCTTCCCTGGGGAGCCTGATGCAGGACTCAATCCCAGGACTCTGGGATCACAACCTGAGCCAAAGGCAGATGCTCAACCACTGAGCCATCCAGGTGCCCCTCCCACAGTAGTTTCTTGAGGAAGGATATATGGAGATAATAGTCTTTGGAAGTTTTTCCTTTTTAAAAAAAGTCTGTGCAAGTTTTCATATACACCAGCAACTGTTTGATAATTTGGATGAATAGAGTTCTCTGTTTTCAAATAAATTTTCCTTCAGAATTTTTTTTTTAAGATATTCCTCTTTTTGTTTTTTTAATTTTTATTTATTTATGATAGGCACACAGTGAGAGAGAGAGAGAGAGGCAGAGACACAGGCAGAGGGAGAAGCAGGCTCCATGCACCGGGAGCCCGACGTGGGATTCGATCCCGGGTCTCCAGGATCGTGCCCTGGGCCAAAGGCAGGCGCTAAACCGCTGCGCCACCCAGGGATCCCTCCTTCAGAATTTTTACAGCATTGCTGTACTATTTTCTAGCATCCCAATGATGGGGCTCCAGATACACAACCCCAGCATATGGTACCTTGGCATACTACATATGTTAATTTGGAGTTTGAGAAAACACTAGAAGCAGGAAAGTCACTCTGAACTCTTTGCTGTGCCCTCTTCTTCCCCAAAAAAGAGATAAGTCTTCTATCTGAAAGATAACCTCCCTGTACCAAGAGGAAGAGAGGTGTTCTTATATCCAGAGACAGGGAATTTAGAGCCCAGAAGCCTGTATAAACCAACCTTGTGGCAGCCTGGGTGGCTCAGAGGTTTAGCGCCGCCTTCGGCCCAGGGTCTGAACCTGGGGACCTGGGATCGAGTCCCACGTCCGGCTCCCTGCATGGAGCCTGCTTCTCCCTCTGCCTGTGTCTCTGCCTCTCTGTGTGTGTGTGTCTTTCATAAATAAATAAATAAAATCTTTTTAAAAAAGTAAACCAACCTTGTTACCTGTTTACCATTTACTGCCCCTAACCCAAATCTCTTTGTCTCATCAATTCCTTACAAATGTATCGTCCCATTGTCTAAAAGGTTTAAAAGCTTCCTGCTCTGGTCACTTCTGGTGTTCATTCTCTTGTGAAAGCTCTTGTGCACATATAAAAATTCTATAAAATTTGTGTGACTTTCTTCTGTTAATCTGCCTTTGTCAGTTTAATACTCAGATCCAGCCAGGAACCTTAACAGGGTTAAAGAAAACTTTTTCTTCCCCTACACCACATTTCTGCTAAGAAGGCCAAAGCAATTCTGATTCTTTTTCTCCTTTTTGTCCCCTATCTCCTTCTGTCTCTTTTTTGGAAGCCTGAGAGTCTCATCTTTTGTTCTAAATTTCACAATTATATGCTTTGGTGTAAGACAATTTTAATCTGTTAAAATTGGCTCTTTTAATTTGGAAATTTGTGTCCTTCAGCTCTGGAAATTTTCCTTGAATTATTTCATTGTTGATTCCTTGCCCTCTGTTTTTCCTTTCCTGGAAATCCCATTGTATAGCTGCTGAAATTCATAGACTGATTTAATTTTTTTACCTTTTTTCTCCTATTTTATATCCGTTGTCTTTTTTGCTGTTCTAAGTGATTTTTTCAATTTTATATCTTAATTCTCTATTAAGCTTTGACTTATCATATTTTTAACTTCCAAAAGCTTCTCTTTGTTCAATGAATGTTCCTCTTTTTAAAAACAATGTCCTTTTCTTATTTTAAGAATAAAATATCTTCTCTTACTTCTTTCAGGACTAAAAAATGGAAAACTACTGTAACCACACTTAAAAAACAAAACAAAAAAAAGGAGAGAAACCACAATTTGCAAGACAGACAATTTCAGCAACAGCTCATGTGTTCAGGAAAGATAAAACCACAGACTCTTTCACAAACAGCCTTGCCTAGCCTATCAAAGCAGTCAGAGACTCAAGTGACTTGCAAATTCTGACCAATTCTTTCCTGTCATAGCCCTACCCTTCCTTCCTGCTCCTCCCCCATTCTTGCTAACTTCCGCTTAAAACTATCCTTTGACTAACTCCTCCCCAACAAAACTTTATAAAATTCAAGTGTCAAAGCTTCTCATAGTCCATTTGACTGATTTCATTCATAGTTTTTCTTTTCTGGCACATTTCTAATAAACTATGCTTGGTATTTATTGTTGTAATCATAATAGAGTTCTTTGGTGGTCTCTTCTGAGAAGCTTTGAACAGAAATTATGTAACATTCTCTTCCTCCTACATATTCTGTTCCCTTAACGGGTGCTTTTTCTGCTTGTTTGCTCTTTATCTTTCATGATAGAGACTTTCTTTAGAGTGCTGGTAATCTTTATCTTTCTGCTCATGGCTGAAAATAAAACTAAAGAGCTGATTAGAAGCCCTGAGTACATGGAGAGCTCTTATATACTTTGAATTTACTCTAGGGCCATTTTTTGGTTGGGTAATCCCAAATGTCAGTTACCCTATTTCTTCTCTTTTAGGTTGTACGTATTCCTTCAGAGAAAGTTGTGCCAATATCCTGCCTTGAGGGTAAAGATACAACTGCCATGGTTTTGGGGGCTGAATAGTTAATAAGGACTATGGAGCAGAAGGTAGAGGCTTAGCATGCACAATGCATGTGATTATGTTGCCAGAGAGGAAGATCTCCCTCTGCGCTATGGTCTATCTAGCTGGACTTAGAATCAAATTGACAAGGGACCTATTAACAGGAGAAAATAAAATTTAATAGGTATACATAGGGGAATCCACACAGACACAAAATGCTAGAGACAAGGCAGCAACATGAAGCTTATATAAGTTATGGAAAGAAGTAGGGGCATAGGATACAAAGGGGAGGAAAGTCATTAGCAGGAAGGTGAAAGGAAATGTCTGTGGAGCAAAGGGGGAACTTAGGCGACTAAGCATTTCTGCAGGGAGGCCTTCAGGTCGGGAACCTGGGTGCTGGCTTGGCCTTCAGGCCTGTGTGTGAAGGCCCAACAGCAGCTCCCTTGAGCTCTTCCCTGGAGGGTGGGGGTGGGGGGAGGCTACCTCCCTGAATCTGCTCCTCCTCCTTGCTGACATCTGGGGCTTTGACTCTTTCTTTTTAAATCTACTTTTGCTAAAATGCATTTAAAAAAAATACACAAAAAACAAAATGCAAACCTATTCCCCTTGCCTTTTGGGCTTCTGGGATGTCATCACTTCCAGTATATTGGGTTTGTTTCCAACTGTTAATAAAGCATTGAAACAGTAAAACAAAAACAAACAAACAAAAAAACAGATAAGTTCCTTAGGTAAAGGGGAATCTCTGTTAATAGCTCTCTTTCTCTTGTAGGCTCTTCTTTCCCTTATAAATTAAGGCAGTTGACAGTTTTCCTGCATCTGCCAGGTTTGGATTACAGTTAACTTGAAATAATCTTTATACCAAAGTGGGCCATCTTGAGGCAGCCTGCCTTTGGCCTCTACAATGTAAACCTCTATCTTTGCATGGCACCAGTGACCTCAATTTTGCCTACATTCCTCAGTACAGAGACTCATTTTTGTCCTTTCCAGAGATTCCCACTTTCCACTGGAGTTATGAAGTAGTCATCCAATACTATGGATTTAGGGAGAAACAAGGGAAGATGATTTGAGTCTGTGGGTGATTCTGCAATAAAATAATGTTTATTTTCATTTTTTCCCCAATAAATTTATCTGAGGACTGAGAGAACAAATGCACAACTAGAGGGAGAGAAGAGGCCACATTGTGGAAGGTAGGAGGTGCAGAGGCATGATTTAGGAGAGAAGAATCATCAGGTGCTGTGGAAAGGAGGGAGCCCTGATCACAGAAAGAGGAAAGAGAGAGAGAAAGAGAGAACAGTACACAGGGGATTGCACAAGAACACCATTTCCCCAAAACCACTAACCAGGAAAAAAAAGGGGGGGGGTGCTACTTACTGTGAGTTTTTACAAGCAGTAGAGCTCAAAGATGGAAGTCTTAGAACCCCACACCATGGCAGGTGTGGAGGCTAATGGGTGTAGAAGTCCTTCTGTGGAGAAGGAGGACAGAGACCTGCAAATGGAGCAGCATGGTCTGAGGATCCCCTGGATTGCACTAGGAGAGATAGTGCCCCTTCTTGGAATACATTTGGGAGGGGTTCCAGCCTCTCAGGGGACAAAAGAGCTGGTGGGCAACATTGCACTGTCCCATTCATTAGTGGAGGGGCAGAGATACCTGCTGAGGGTAGCAAACCTGGACACTGGCTTTTTAACTCTAAACTCTAAGCCCCTGCATGTTTGTGTGACTGCCCTCCTGGGACAAACCAGCCACAATGTGGTGAGTCCTGCCCCCAGAGGATCATTACAGCTTTATGCTGTGCCAGGCCTTTAAAATTTGGAGTTTTGAAACTCAGCCAGTGTGCTTGAGATAAAATACAAGAGCACTACACCATGGGTGGGCAGATGACCTGGACACAGACAGGGTGAAGGCAAGGATTTGAGGGATGCCTGAGACAAAGGATAGGAGTTTTTTTGCTCTTTTCTGAGGGCTTCCTGGATATCAGTGGGTGAGAACTACTCTATCTTGGGATGAAACATGGGCTAATGACATTTTTTTTGTATCCCCCACCTATCAGTACAGATGAACTTCAATAAGAAGCAGTGTCCACAGTGGAGGCTTGAGGTGCTTACACTAAGCCCCACTCCCTGCACTCTGAAGGTGCTTTTTACTAGGGCAAGTGTGCCTGAGAACCAGAGCAGCAGTAGGCCCTCCCCCAGAAGACCAGCACAATCCCCCCCACCCAACACACACATCAAGTCTACTGACCATATAATGTTGAAAAGGTTCAGCTCTAGTGGAAATAGGGTTGGGCTTATTTTAACAAGCAGACTAAAGTGATCCTAATCGAAACTTGCCACACACTGAGAAAGCAACAAACACTACCTACTGTAGGCAAGAAAAAAACTGCATAGGACTTACTAAGGGAAAGAGCATCCAAAACACAACAGCAGGGTAGACACAACATACACCAGAAACACTTCCTGAAGCTACAGGCACTGGAAAGCGTATGACCTCTTAATAAAGACATTTACTCTCAGAAGCAGGAAATATAATAGGCTTTCCTAACACAGAGAAGAAAACGGAGACCTAGACAAAATACCAAGTTGGAAGAATTCATACCAAAAGAAAGAACAAGAAAGGGTCATAGCTGGGGATCTAATTGAAACAGATATAAGTAATATGCCTGAACCAGAATTTAAAACAGCAATCATAACGATTCTAGCTGGGCTTGAGAAAAGCATAGAAGACATCAGGGAGTCTCTTACTGCAGAGATAAAATACCTAAAAACTAGTCAGGCCCAAATGAAAAATTCTATAACTGAGATGTGAAACCAACTGGATGTAATGACCACAAGGATGGAAGAAGCAGAGGAATGAATAAGTGCATAGAAGATAAAATTATCAAAAATAATGAAACTGAAAAGAAGAGAGAAAGAAAAATACTGGATCAAAAGAGTAGACAGGAAATTCGGCAACTCCATGAAGCATAATAACATTCATATCATAGGAATCCCAGGAGAAGGAGAGAGAAAAAAGGGGGCAAAAGGTTTATTTCAGCAAATTACAACGTAAGAGTTCCCTAATATGGGGAAGGAAACAAACATCAAAATTCAGGAGGCACAGAGAATTCCCATTCAATACAACAAAAGCAGACCAATACCAAGACATATCTTAGTAAAATTTGTGAATTACAAAGATAAGGAAAATCCTGAGAGCTGCAAGGGAAAAGAAATTCCTAACTTAGAAGACAAATAAGGTTGGTAGCAGACTTATCCTCAGAAACCTGACAGGCCAGAATAGAATGCCATGATATCAACATACTGAATGGGAAAAATATGCAGCCAAGAAAACTCTATCCAGCAAGGCTGTTATTTAGAATAGAAGGAGATAAAAAGAGTTTCCCAGACAAAGAGAAACTAAAGGAGTTCATGACCACTAAATCAGCTCTGCAAGAAATATTAAAGGGTATTCATTGAGTGGGAAAGAAAGAACCAAATCATCAAAGACTAGAAAAGCACAGAGAAAATCTCCAGAAACAACTTTACAGATAATAAAATGGCACTAAATTGATATCTAATAATAGTCACTCTGAACATAAATAGACTAAATGCTCTAATCAAAGCACATAGTGTAACAGAATGGATGAAAAAACAAGATCCATCTATATGTTGCCTACAGGAGACTCATTTTTTACCTAAAGACACCTAAAGTGAGAGAAAGTGAGAGAATGGAGAACCATTTATCATGCTAATAGATCAAAAGAAAACTGGAGTAGCCATATCAGTCATACTGATAACTATACTGTCAGACAAATAGATTTTAAACCAGACTGTAACAAGAGATGAAGGGCCACAAAGCATAGAAAAGGGGATTATCCAAAAAGATCTAACAACTGCAAATATTTTAAAAATTACTTTATTTATTCATTTAAGAGAGAGAGAGAGAGCCCAAGAGGGGAAAGGGGCAGAGGGAGAGACTTTCAAGCAGACTCCCCACTAAGCATGGAACAAGACTCAGAGCTTGATTTCATGACCCTGAGACCATGACCTGAACTGAAATCAAGAGTCAGATGCTTAACCAACTGAGCCACCCAGGCACCCCTCAACTGTAAATATTTATGCTCCCATTTGGGAGCAGTTAATGTATAAATCAGTTAATAACAAACATAAAGTAACTCACTGAATAACAATTCAGTGATAGCAGAGGACTTCAACACCCCACTTACAGCAATGGACAGATTATTTCAGCAGAAAATCAACAAGGAAACACTGGGTTTCAATGACACACTGGACCAAATGGACTTAATAGATATATTCAGAACATTTTATCCTAAAGCAACAGAATACACATCCTTTTCAAGTGCACATGGGACATTCTCCAGAATAGATCACATCAGCCCTCAAGCCCTCAACATGTATGAAAAGATAGAGATCATACCACAGATATTTTCACACCACAGTGCTATGAAACTTGAAGTCAACCACAAGAAAAACCTTGGAAAGACCACAAATACATGGAGGCTAAAGAACATCCTATGAAAAAAATAAATGGGTTACCAGAAAATTAGGGAAGAAATTTAAAAATACATGGAAACAAATGAAAATGAAAACATGGTGGTCCAAAACCTTTGGGATGCAGTAAAGCAGTCAGAATATGGAAGTATATAGCAATACAGACCTACTTCAAGAGACAAGAACAATCTCAAATAAACAATCTAATGTTATACCCGAAGCAGCTAGAACAAGAACAAAAATGAAACCAAAGTCAGCAGAAGAAGGGAAATAATAAAGATTAGAGCAGAAATAAATAATAGAGAAACAAATAAACACAAAAAAAAATAGTTGAAGAGATCATTGAAAATGATTCTTTCAAAGCTGGTCCTTTGAAAGAGTTAATAATATTGACAAACCCCTATCCAGACTAATTAAAAAGAAAAGAGAAAGGACCCAAATAAATTAAATCATGAATGAAGAAGGAGAGATCACAACCAACACCACAGAAATATAAACAATTATAAGAGAATATTCTGAAAAATTACACACCAACAAACTGGGAAATCTGGAAGAAATAGACAAATTCCTAGAAACATACAATCTACTGAAACTGAAACAGGAAGAAATAGGAAACTTGAACAAACTGATAACCAGCAAAGCAATTGAATCAGTAATCAAAAATCTCCCCACAAACATAAGTTCAAGACCAGATGGCTTCCCAGGGGAATCCTACCAGACATTTAAGAAAGAGTTAAAACTTCTTCTTCTCAAACTGTTCCAAAAACTAGAAATGGAAGAAAAACTTCAAAGTCATTCTACCAGGCCAGCATTACCTTGATTCTAAAACTAGACAAAGACCCCATTAAAAAGAAGAATTACAGACCAATATCCCTGATGAACATGGATGCAAAGAAATTCTCAAGAAGACACTAGCAGGAATCCCTGGGTGGCTCAGCGGTTTAGCACCTGCCTTTGGCCCAGGGTGCGATCCTGGAGTCCTGGGATCGAGTCCCACGTCAGGCTCCCGGCATGGAGCCTGCTTCTCCCTCCTCCTGTGTCTCTGCTTCTCTTTCTCTCTGTCTATCATGAATAAATAAATAAATATTTTAAAAAAAAGAAGAAGACACTAGCAAATCAAATCCAACAGTATACTAAGAACATTATTTGCCACGATCGAGAGGATTTTTCCCTGGGCTGTACAGGTAGTTCAGTATTCACAAATCAATCAAGGTGATGATCCACCACATTAATAAAAGAAAGGATAAGAACCATCTGATCCTCTCAATAGATGCAGAAAAAGCATTTGACAAAGTACAGCATCCATTCTTGATAAAAAAAAAACTCTCAACAAAGTAGGGATAGATGGAACATACCTCAACATCATAAAGGCCATGTCTGAAAGACCCACAGCTAAGATCATCCAGAATGGGGAAAAAGAGCTTTTCCCCTAAGGTCAGGAACAGGACAGGGATGTTCACTCTCCCCGGCTGTTCAACCTAGTACTGGAAGTCCCAGCCTCAGCAGTCAGACAAGAAAAAGAAATAAAGGACATCCAAATCAACAAGGAAGAAGTCAAACGTTCCATTGTTCCTAAATGACATGATACTCTCAGTAGGAAACCTGGAAGACTCCACCAAAATATTCCTAGAACTGATATATGAATTCAGCAAAGTTTCAGGATACAAAATCAGTATACAGAAATCTGTTACATTTCTGTACACCAATAACGAAGCAGCAGAGAGAGAAATGGAACCACAAGTTAAGTGGTGCAACCACAACTTAAAAAAACAAAACAAAGAAAGGCAAAGCTGGAGGCATCACAATTCCATCCTTCAAGCTATATTACAAAGCGGTAGTCAGCAAGCTAGTATGGTACTGGCACAAAAACAGACATATAGATTAATGGAACGGAATAGAAGACCCAAAATGGGCCCGCAACTATATGGTCAACTAATCTTCGACAAAGCAGGAAAGAATATCCAATCCTTGGGCAAGCCCCGGTGGCTCGCTGGGGCCTGATTCTGGAGATGGGGGATCGAGTCCCATGTCGGGCTCTCTGCCTCTCTCTGTGTGTGTCTCTCATGAATTAATAAATAAAATTTATTTAAAAAAAAAGAATATCCAACCTGTTTGTGATGAAAAGGTTTAAAGCTGTGTCTGGTTGTAAAGGAAAAGTACTGTCTTCATTTTACACAAGCTAACCTGAGTATTCAGATCACTCCACTTTATATCACTTAGAACACCAGATGTGGGTTTTTCACGCATCATGCAATTTCACACCTACAATTTAACTCAATTCTTTTATTCTTTTTCTGTTGTTTTTTAAGATTTATTTACTTATTTATTTATTTATTTATTTGAGGGTGGGTGGAAGAGTGCAGGGGGTGGGGTGGAGGGAAAGGGTGAGATATAATTCAAGCAGGCTGGAACCTGAGATCAGAACCTGAGCCAAAATCAAAAGTTGGATGCTTAAGCAACGGAACCACCTCAGTACCACTGACTCAATTCTGACGGTATCTACCTGGAGATAGCATCAGGTCCCACAGGTTGAGCTCAGGCCCTTAAGACTATTCCCTCATTTCCATTTCAGACTCTAATCTCTGTCTCTTTTTTTAAGATTTTAATTGATTTATTCATGAGAAACAGAGAGAGAGAGAGAGAAACAGAGAGACAGGGACACAGGCAGAGGGAGAAGCAGGCTCCACGGAGGGAGCCCGATGTGGGACCCCATCCCGGGACTCCAGGGTCACACCCTGGGCTGAAGGTGGCGCTAAACCGCGGAGCCATCCAGGTGTCCCCAGGCTCCAGTCTCAAGTGCAGGTTGTCACCTGTGCTTCTTACAACAGGCTATAAATTGGAGGTTTACCCCATCCTCCAATTAATTTTCTAGAGCAGCTCATAGAACTCAGGAAAACTATTTATGTCGATCAAGAAACAACGGGCCCAAAATGGGGTCACTTGCCCCCACCGCAGCAAACTAAGACTTAACTGCTATTTCAACCTCTCCCAGAAATTTGACCTTTAAACGGTGGATCTGAAATCTCCTGATCAGCACTTGTGAGATAATCTCCATCATAAGTTCCCTATATTCCTCTCCCCCCAAAAGGAGAGGACCTGGCCTGAAACAACTTGTCTTTCCTTTTGCTAATAACTTCCTCACCCTGTAGTGCCCAAGATGGCAAATCCGAGAAACCACCAAGGAGCCGACACCTATGCAAGCACACGAGGGTTTATTAGCAAGCTCCAGCTTGGGTCCAAGTATACCCGACACAGCGGAGCAGGGACTTGGGCCCGAGGTGGGTTACAGCTGGGCTTTTATGGGCTGGTCTAGGGGATTTCCAGAAGGGGTGGAGGAGTTTCTCAAATTCTTAGTTCCTCATTCCCATATGGGGCGTGCTCTGCGGGTTTTTCAGGGACTAGGGCTAGAGGCCACAGTTGTTACTCATCTAGGGGCCAGGGGTGGGGGACATTTTCTGAATTTCTTGGGTCCCATAACCCCACTCTCCTTTTGCCTATAAAAAACTTTTGTTTGGTACAATTTCTCAAAAAGTCTATCTGTTTGCTAGAAGGGCTGCTGCCCAATTCATGAATCAAATAAAACCAATTAGATATTGAAATTTGCTCAGTTGAATTTTTGTTCTTTAACATTTACAGATTACCAGCTTATTACAAAGGCATTAAAGGATACAGAGGAACAGTCAGATGCAGAGCTTCATAGCGCAAAGTATGTGGAAAAGGTGGGAAAGTATGCAGAGCTTCTAAGTCTTCTCCAGGAGTGCCACTCTCTCAGCACCTCTACATATCCCAACAGTTCAGAATTCATCACACCAGCATGACTGGTTAAATCATTGGCTATTGGTGCTTGATTTGACCTTCAGTCCCTCTCCCCCCACTCCCCTGAGATGGAAGGTAGTGAGGAGAGACTGAAATTTCCAGTCCCCTAATCCTATGGTTTGTTCCAGGGCAATCAGCCCCCATCCTTAGATGCATTCCAAAAGTTTCCATATTAACATAAACTCAGGTGTGGCTGAAAGGAGCTTATCACATGAATAACAAAAGACACTCATTGCTCTGCAGGTACTTCAGGAACTGGAAATTAAAATCACTATTGTAAATAAAAGATGCCCCTAAAACTTTCAAAATATTGAAAATTACAAGGGTTTTGACAGGAACAGTAGACAGAGACCGTATATGTATTTCTTGTATAAATTACAATATCACACTGGCACAATCAGATTTGTAGCTTAGAATCTAGACTAGATGAATCATCCTGATTGTAACAAGGCTAGGTTTAGTGGAGGCAGTCAGTCAAGGCTATGGTAATGAAGGCAGATACTCAGAAGCCTTAATAATTCACTGGTGATGATGAAACGTTGTAGTTAGATGATCAGTTTTAACACTTATTCACTCTAGTTAAAAAATAGCTGCTAATTGTTGAGAATGCAGTTTTACATATATTGTCAAATGCCTGGCAAGATCTCAGTTTACACGTGTTATCTTAGCTTCTGCTTTCACTCTTCATGGTAACCTGGTTTGAATGATCATTTATGAAGATCTTGTGATTTAACCAACTCCAGCATAGGACACCAATAATTGCTAATAATTTTGCAATTTTATGTTTCATCCCATTTTTTTCTCTCATTGTCTGTTTGACTTTACCTTTGTTATTGTTTCTTCTGCCAAATATACAGATGGATCATATTCTCAGCAAGTTCTTCTTCATTTTAGGATCAGTGTTGCCAAGTCCTCTTCCTACATTAACCCCCTAAGTCAGTGTGAGGTTTCGTTTTGTTGTTTAGTCAAGTTTTTTGAACTTTGTTTTGAAACCCCATTAAAGTTCAATTTTATATCACCACCCAGTATAGACATAGATGTGTATATAATTGAAACAAAAGTTTCACAGGATAATTGAAAGTAATCTTGCAGTGCACTCTGGCATTACATATTCTACTTTTTTCTATTATATTCTAGCCCATTTTTCCTTAAGCTCTTCTTTTTACCTTGTCTCTCTCTCTTTTTTCAAAATAATCTCCACACCAACATGGGGCTGAAACTCACAACCTCAAGATCAAGTTGTATGTCTACTCAATGAGCCAGCCAAGTGCCCCATCTTACTCTTAACTCAGGTAAATGGAAAGCAAAAGCACTCCTCAAGCAATAGCAACTGCCCTGACAAGACCTCCAGTGGCCCAGACTACCCAGACAGTTTAAGCATAACCTCTGACCTGGAGTAACCTCTAGGGTACCTCACAATGACCTTTGCCTCATTATAATACAAAATTTTACGTTCAAGAGAACTACAGGCCTCATTTATATAACATACCATGTATGTCTAGGCATGTTTCCTTAAGGCATATGTATGACCTTATGCCCAGCCTCTACATAAGGTGACAAGGATCTCCTTTTAAAATTTTCATCCTCATCCTAAATAAAAGGAATCTATCCACCCTTGCTTGAAGAGTCACAGCTCCTTATTTGGTACAAATTAAGATTACTTTGTGCAACAACTCAACCTGGTATAGTTTGTATCTGTGACTCACCAAGCAGTGAATTCACATTGTTTTGGTTACAGTTAGATAAGAAAGGACGTTTTTATGCCCCAAAATGTTCATCATGCCCCTTTGCAGTCCATCTTTTTTTTTTTTTTTTTAAGATTTTATTTTTAAGTAATCTCTACACCCAGTGTGGGGCTCAATCTCACAACCGTAAGATCAAGAGTCACATTCTACATACTGAGCCAGCCAGGCACCCCTGCAGTCAGTCTTACTCTTGTCTCTGGCAACTATGGATCTGTTTTCTGTCACTATACAGCTTACCTTTTCTGGAATCTCATATAAGTGGAATCATAAAGTATAGTCTTTTCTATCTGACTCCATATCCAGCATAATACTTTTGAGATTCATATATGTAGTGATATATACTGGTAGTTCCTTTTTTGTTGGTGAGTAGTATTGTGCTGCAATTTATTCATCAGTTGGTTGTTTTTCCCATTTTTTGATATTATGAATAAAACGACAATGAACAGTTGTATACAAGTCATAGTATTTTCACAAAGACATATATGTTCATTTGGATATTTTCATTTATTTTGGATAAATATCTGAGAGTTAAATTGTTGGGTCATGTGGTAAGTGTATTTTTGCTCTATAAAAACTACCAAAAGGAAGTAGAAGAAAAGAAGAAGAAGAAGAAAGAAGAAGAAGAAGAAGAAGAAGAAGAAAGAAGAAGAAGAAGAAGAAGAAGAAGAAAGAAAAGAAAGAAAAGAAAAGAAAAGAAAAGAAAAGAAAAGAAAAGAAAAGAAAAGAAAAGAAAAGAAAGAAAAGAAAAGAACTACTAAACTGAGAATGGGGAATCCTTTTGCACTGTTGGTGGGAATGCAAACTGGTGCCCTCACTCTGGAGAACAGTATGGAGGTTCCTCAAAAAGTTGAAAATAGAACTACTCTACCAACCCAGCAGTTGCACTACTAGGAATTTACCCAAAGGATACAAAACACCAATTCAGAGGGATATATGTACCCCGATGTTTATAGTATTATTTAAATAGCCCAATTAAGGAAACAGCCTAAGCATCCACTGATTGATGGAGATAAAGAACAGGTTGTATATGTACATATAATGTAATATTACTCAACCATAACAAAGAATGAGATCTTGTCATTCGCACCAACATGGAGGGAGCTAGAGAGTATTATGCTAAGTGAATAGGTCAATCAGAGAGAGACAAATACCATATGATTTCATTCATATGTGGAGTTTAAGAAACAAAACAAATGAGCAAAGGGGAAAAAAGGGGAGGGCAAACCAAGAAACAGATGTCAATTTGATGGTTACCACAGGGGAGCTGGATGGGGGGGTGGGTGAAATGGTGATGGGGATGAAAGAGGGCACTTGTGCTGAGCACCAGGTGATGTATGGAAGTGTTGAAGCACTATTGCTTGTGCACCTGAAACTAATGTTACACTGTATGTGAAGTAACTGGAATTTAAATACAACATTTTAAAAAAGAAAAGAAACTAACAAACTATTTTCAAAGTATTTGTACCATTTTTAATTTTTATTAGTAATTAATTAAAGTTCCAAATGCTCCACATTCTCAACAACACTTGGTATTGTTAGTCTTTTTAATTTGAGACACTCAGGTGGGTGTGAAGTGGCATTTCATGGTTTTAATTTGCATTTCCCCAATGACTAAATGATGTTATTTGCCATTCATATAACTTCTTTGGTAAAGTGTGTTTTCACACTTCTGTCTTGTTTTTTATTACTCTTGCCAGATTTGTGTATTCTTTTAAAATAAGTGTTCTTTTCTACTTGGATTTATTTTTGTTTTTGAGATGATGGGGTTCAGGACATCCTGCCCTAGGCAGCCTGGGTGGCTCAGTGGTTTAGCGCTGCCTTTGGCCCAGGGCCTGATCCTGGAGACCTGGGATCGAGTCCCACATCGGGCTCCCTGCATGGAGCCTACTTCTCCCTCTGCCTGGGTCTCTGCCTCTCTCTCTCTGTGTCTCTCGTGAATAAATAAATAAAATCTTAAAAAAAAAAAAAAAAAAAAAAGAAGAAGAAGGACATCCTACCCCTAAATATGACACCTTGGTATATGGAACATTTTAACATGAAAGGGTTTGAGAAGAAGGAAGGTCTCTTTGACCTTTCACCTGTCCTCTTCCTCTGAAACAGGTCATAAAAGAGGTGCCCTCCCTATGCTGAAGGAAAGGAGTATCCTTATCTCCAAGGACAGAGAAACAGGGAGAGGAATAACAATAAACAAGCCTTGCTATGTTTCTCCCAATTTACTATTATATTTCTAAAGGATTACCCACTCTTCACTGAACCTATCATAAAATACTCAGCTCTATTTCTTTGGATCTACATTTCCTAATGGAGGTTTCAATGTCACACAAAAAGATATAGCAAATAAATGTGTATGCTTTTCGTTTGTTAATCTTCGTTTAATTTTCAGACCCAACTGGGGACTCTAAAAAGATCAAGGAAAACTATTGTCCCCTACATTGATTGATTGTAGATGTTTATTTATTTTCTTTTATTTTTCTAATACAAGCTTTTTAAGTTTATACATTTCTATTTCTTACCTGCATCCTGCATTTGCCATCTGTAATATTTTTATATTCATTTTTATATTCACTCTTATGCTGTTGGTGGGAATGCAAACTGGAGCAGGCACTCTGGAAAACAGTATGGAGATTCCTCAAAAAGGTACAAATAGAATTACTCTATGACCTAGCAATTTTATTACTAGGTATTTAACCAAGGGATATAAAAATACTGATTTGCCGGGATACATGCACCCCAATGATTATAGCAGCATTATCAACAATAGCCAAACTATGGAGAGAGCCCAAATATCCATTGATTGATGAATAGATAAAGAAGGTGTGGTATATATAAACAATGGAATATTACTCAGCCATCAGAAAGAATAAAATCTTGTCATTTGAAATGATGTGGATGGAGCTAGAGTGTATTATACAGAGTGAAATAAGTCAGTCAAAGACAAATAGCATATGATTTCACTCATATGTGGAAGTTAAGAAACAAAACAGATAAACATAGAGGAAGGGAAAAAAAAAAGAAAGAGGGAAGCAAACCATTAGAGACTGTTAAGGATAGAGAATAAACTGTGAGCTGATGGAGGTAGGTAGGTAGGGGATAGGTTAAATGGGTGATGGGTATTAAGGAGGGTACTTGCTATGATGAGCACTGGGTGTTATATGTAAGTGATGAATCACTAAATTTTACTCCTGAAATCAATATTACACTATATATTAACTAGAATTTAAATAAAATTTTGAAAAGAAAAAAATCATTTGGTTCAACATATTATAATTTCCATTCTGAATTCTTAATTTGTGTCTTTCTTAATTTCCTAGCACATGGAGATTTTCTAGTTACCATTTTGTTGTCTACTTATAACTTAATAGCATTATAGTCAGAAAATATCAGCTATCTGACTTCAATTCTGGGAATTTTGTTGAGATTTGCCTTATGGCTAAATACATATTCACTTCATAAGTTTCATGTGTGTTGAAAGAGAATTAGTTTTTTTGCAGTTGTCAGTGCAAGAGTTCCATGATTTCATTATTTCAAATTTTGTAAGTTATGTATATCAAATCTTCTATGTTGTCAAACATTTTTTGTTAGTTACTACAGAAATATGATAAATTCCTTCACTATAATTATAGGTTTATCTGTTTCTTCTGTGATTCTTTCAGTCTATGCTTTATGTATTCTTCAGGCTTTGATTTTAGGTACCTATAAAAGAAATTCCTACCTATGTCCAAAATAGTGAAATTTCACAACAATGGCAAGAGGCTATCAGTGGGAATAGGAGGGAAAAGAAGTAATCTTCAAAGAATCCAAGTTAGTCACACCTGGTTTAGGGGCACTATAATCTACAAAACAATGAAGTGTTCTCTTCAATGTGATGAGAGTAAGTAACTGACAACCTGGAATTCTAAACCCAGTGAAAGTATCTTTCAAAAATGATGACAAAATTAAATCATTTTCAGGCACATAAAATGGAGTCTCCAAGATAGGGAAAACTTATTCAGAAGGAAAGTAATCCCAGATGAAAGGTCTAAGATACAAGAAGAAACAAAGGGTACAGAAAAAGTAGTAAATATTTGAATAAATCTAAACACATATCAATTATAAAACAATTACAATATTTGATGATTGTATAATTAAAAGAAAAAATCTAATTAGAATTCCTCACAGATTTCAGTGTCTTTGTCTAAAATATATAAAAACTAATGTATATATATATATAAAACAACTGCTTCTCTTGATCATTGGGCCTCCATGTGCACCTAATGAAGCTTTGTTTGTTTGCTTTTATTTATTTATTTATTTTAAATTTTTTAAAAATTTATTTATGATAGTCACACAGAGAGAGAGAGAGAGGCAGAGACACAGGCAGAGTGAGAAGCAGGCTCCATGCACTGGGAGCCCGATGTGGGATTCGATCCTGGGTCTCCAGGATCGCGCCCTGGGCCAAAGGCAGGCGCTAAACCACTGCACCACCCAGGGATCCCTGTTTGTTTGCTTTTATTCTGTTACTCTGTCTCATATCAATTTAATTCTTAGACCAGCCAGAGAATCTTGAAGGGTAGGGAAAAATTTTCCTCCCCAACACCTTGCTGACTAGCTGGCTTTCAGGAATATTGGGCTGTCTCTAATTGATTGGTTTTCAGAGGCATTTTTACAAAAGCAAATTGATTAACAGTGTTGCTTGTTATCATGGCAATAGAACTGTCAATCTTTCTTCAAGGAGCCTAAAAATACTCTAATACTCTAATACTCAGTTTTTATATTAAGGATATTAAGCTGTTGTCATATAAATTTTTGTTTTTAGTTTGTCTTTCAATTTGGAGATTCTTCAAATGTAAAAATCTACAGTTTGTCAAATTTCCTTATCTTTATGCTGCCTATCCTTTCAGTTTAAAATCTTTCAGTGCTCATGGTATATGATGGATGGGATATTTCCATTTTTTATCATTAATTTTCATGTTCAAGATGACTCTTTATACTGATTTATAATAGTTTCATATCTATATAATTTGTTTCCTTATCTAAAATTCCAAGCTTCATGAAATCAAGGTTAATCTTTTTTTTCCCTCCCACAGCACATATTATGGTGTATATATGATATGTGGGTTGGCAGTGTGAAGCCTGGATTGGAATAGGATTACACTGTAGACTATCTATTGGGATAAGAGTTAGTAATGATTAATGTAAACCAAAGACAAGTTGGATATGGGAAAAGATTTGATAAGAGGTAAATGAGGATCTAAATTTGATAGAACTTAAATTTTTCACAAAAACTAATTTTCTTGGGTAGAAAAAATTTCTATCATATTTTTATTTTTTTTTAAGATTTTATTTATTTATTCATGAGAGACACAGAGAGAGAGAGGCAAAGACCCAGGCAGAGGGAGAAGCAGGCTCCATGCAGGGAGCCCAATGCAGGACTTGATCCCAGGACTCCAGGATCATGCCCCAGGCGGAAGGCAGGCATTTAACGGCTGAGCCACCCAGGCCTCCCTCTATCATATTTTTAAAAATAATTCTACTCTTTTTTTGTTTGTTATAAATTCTGTGGACTGGAAATAGTGGAGTTCTCTTGTGGGATCTTAGTAAAGGTAAGATGGTTAAACATAAATTCTTGTCTTGTAAAAAGCATCCCTAACAACTGAGCTTAATAAATCCCAGAGGAGGATTAGAAGACTGAGGACTCAGGTGGCATCTTTATTTAAATGGCTACTTCTAAACCTAGCGGACAAAAGTAACCATTATTAGTGTGTTTATCCTCAGGTGGTCCCTACAGGTGCCTAAATCCCCAAGCCATACTGAGGCCATCCTAAGGGTAATAAAGATCAAGTTTTCCCAAAAGAGTCTCAAAAATTTTTGTACTTGTTGTATTAGGTTAAAAGACAGAACATTCTGCATCTGTGCTTCCTCTTAAGTGAGATCATGAATTTCCTCATGATGGTGAAAGAAAGGAGAGGAAAGGATAAGAGAAGAAAAGAAAGGGAAGGAAGGAATGAAGGGAGGAAAGAATGAGGGAAGAAAGAAAACAGAATAAAAAAGGAAAAAGCAAGTAGCCTAGAAATTAAAAGTCAGGGGCACCTGCGTGGTTCATGGTTGAGCATCTGCCTTTGGCTCAGGTCGTGATCTCGGGGTTCTGCTTCTCCCTCTGCCTATGTTTCTGCCTCTCTTTGTGTGTCTCTCATGAATAAATCTTAAAAAAAAAAAAAAAAAAAGAAAAAGAAATGAAAAGCCATACTCTGTGTCCTCACAGATGTGAAAGAATAAAGCCTGTAGTCTAGGTTTCCTTGGAAAAAAGTGCTCTGCCAGTTATGGGCTAATTGTATAATGCCATAGTTTGGAGATGCAAAGAGATCTAGAAGCAGCCTAGTTCAACTCTTCGACTTTTTAAAGAAAAAAAATCAAATGCTTAAAGGTTAAATTACTTGCTAAAGTTAGCTAGTACCAGGATTATAAGTATAATTCAGATCTTCTGATTCATAAACTAATGGTGTGTAGTTTGTAAGATGCTTTGTTATACACCCCAACCCCTCTCTCTTAGTTCAGCAGCTAATAGGTGAGAGAGCAAACTCATCTAAACAAAGAGTTTAGCTACCTTTTAATGATTCTGGATAAGATGATATCTCTGGATGAATTCCTGAGGATGTAATTAATATTTCCCAGGAGTCTTAAAGTCAATTTTTCAATTCCTTATGCACCTCACTTGTTCTAGGTTTGTTAGGCCCTGTGAGGAAGAGAAGTCATTTATGGTGTCTCTGATAAATATAGTCTTTGCTTCCTACATCTTGCAAAATAATTAATGGGTATGAAAAATAAAGTTTTTAAGGAAAAATTGCCTTATCTTGGTTATGTGTGATTTTTTCCTGGTAGGACATTCTATTCTTTTGCAGTAATAAAACCACACACATAAGAAGATTTATTTTATTCAGATCAGAGTATCTCATCAGGGTTGTATTGCCTTTGACTTTTATAAACAAGGGTAAACAAGCTACAGTTGGGGTGATTTACAGTGGAGGTTGTTTTGTAATCAGGGGATGTCTCAGTCAGTTATTGGAACAAATATTTTTCTCTCTAGTTAGCTAGTTCCAAGAAGACAAATAGTTCTAATCTCAGGAGACAAAGAATGGAAAGTTGGTGAAGTAGAAAGCAGGTTCAGGCAAAAGGAAAAAGTATGTGTTTGGCCTCGTCACAGCCTTTACCTAATCAACAATTATAGAATCACTTGTTCTTTTTTCTTCTTTCTTTCTTTCTTTCTTTCTTTCTTTCTTTCTTTCTTTCTTTCTTTCTTTCTTTCTTTTCTTTCTTCCTTCCTTCCTTCCTTTCTTTCTTTCTTTCTTTCTTTCTTTCTTTCTTTCTTTCTTTCTTTCTTCTTTCTTTCTTTCTTTCTTTCTTTCTTTCTTTTTTGAAGGATTTTATTTTCTTTTAAAAGATTTTATTTTTGTAAAGAGAGACAGAATGCAAGTGGTGGTTGGGGGCTGGTGGGGGTGGGGGACTTGGGGAGCAAAAGAAGAGGGAGAAAGAGGAGGAGAGAATTTCCAAGTAGACTTCAAGTGCAGAGCTAGACATGGGACTCAGCCTCACAACTCTGAGATCATGACCTGAGACAAAACCAAGACTTGGACACTTTACCAACTGAGCCACCCAGGTGTCCCTGAATCATTGTCATTTCTTGATTGAACTAGTAGGTTCCTAAATTAACCAGATCTTCCATTATCTTGGTCTAGTCTTGGAAAGCTCTCTGTTATAAAATTAATTTATGGAAAATATAACAGTTTCTTGTGAATGCTTTCAAACTTTTAGTTACCAGTGTTTTTGCAATTAAGGTTGTCAACCAGGAGCTCTCAGAATGGACAGACTTGGTAAGTAGCCACAAGTAAGATAAATATAGGAATAACTTAGAGGATAGTGTGATGGTTGTATAACTTTGTGAATGCACTTAATGCCACTGAAGTATATACTTAAAAATGGTTAAAACGGGGAGCTCATTCAGTTAAGCATCTGATTCTTGGTTTTGACTCAGGTCATGATTTCATGGGTCATGAAATGGAGCCCTATGTTGGGCTTCCTGCTCAGCAGGGAGTCTGCTTGAAGATGCTCTCCTTTTGCCCCTCCCTACTCATGCATACACTCATTCTCTCTCTCAAATAAATAAATAAACCTTTAAACAAAACAAAACAAAACAAAGGTTAAAATGGTTAATTTTATGTTATATATATCTTACCACAATTTAAAAAAGTATATATAAAAAAATAAATTAGAAAACATAATGCAAAGATCTTTATAACAGTAAAAGAAACTAGACTATCTAGGAAGAAAATTATAGCATCATATAAAAAGGCATAAAAGAACACCTGGATAAATGGAGAAATATACTGTGCTCCTGGATTGGAGGACTCAATGTAAAAAAAAAAACAACAAAAGCACAAGAAAGTTCTCCTCTAATTTATCTATGCATTCCATGCAATACAAAGAAAAGTCTTTATAGAATTTATATACATATATAATATAGGTAGATAGACACACATACACATGTACAAAATCTGATTCTATAATTATCAATAATCTGAAATGGATTATTCAATAAGTAGTTTTATGACAAGTAATTAGCCAAATAGAAAGTGATAGCTGAACTCCTACAGCTCACCATACACCAAAATTAATTGCAGGTGGATTAAAAATGTAAACTTAAAGCTGTAATGGAAACAAAGAAAAGATAGACTTCTCTTTCCCAAATATACTGAAGTCTTCAATAGACATTACATAAAACAGAAATTCCAAATGGCAAATAGGTAAATGTGCTAAGTCCCATAATAATCAGTAAAAGCATAGGATGTATCTATATCCACAGTAAGTTATGTCTATATACCCACCAGAATGACTGAGTTTAAAAAGGTTAATAAAGCCATGTATTGGTGAGAAAGTGAGCAATGCAAACCTTTGTGCCCCACTGTTGGGAGTGTAAACTGGGACAATTTTGAGAAAGTTTGACATTAAACATATCCAACAACTCCAAAATTCCACTGATATCAATTTAAAAGAATATAATTTATTAATAAAAAAATCTTCTGGAGGGTAGGTTCATATAAATATTTTGAATAGAAGAATAAACATAGGGGACATGCTCTCCTAGATAATCAAAATATAAAGTTATTAAAACATTGTAATAATGAAGCAATTATAAACAAATTGACCACTGAAAGGGTAGAAATTTCAGAAACAGTTAAGGACATATGTTTATATTGTGTAGTTACCTTAAGGACATATGTTTATACCATGTAGTTACATTAGGGATATATATTTATATTGTATAGTTACCTAAAGTTTCATCTCAAACCAGTGGGGAAAGATGAACTCTTCATGAAGTGGTGTTTTGTCTGTTCTGATGAAAAAAAGATTCATACATCATGTCAAAAATAATAAATGTTTTGAGGGGCACCTAGACGGTTCTGTCAAAAGAGCATAAGACTCTCAATCTCAGGGTTGCGAGTTCAAGCCCCATTTTGGGTGCAGAGATTACTTAAATCAATTAAAACTTAAAATAATAATAAATATTAGGGGGAGACTTCAAAAGTAAACAAAGATAGAAGTTTATCATTAAAACATTTTTAGAATATCTTTATAATTTTGAAATGACAAGGGATGTGTGTGTGTGTGTGTGTGTGTGTGTACCTTAAATATACATTGTATATACATTGTATATTTATTTAAGGAAAATTAATCTCAAACTTGGAAAGAGGTAAAATGATAATTAGTTGATTTTTTTAATACGCAGTCAGTCTGCTTGCCCTGATGTTACCTGAAACTGGATTCACCTCTTGGTGGCTGTTGAGCCAAAAAGATACAATGAAGCCAAAGAACCAGAAAAGAAGGGTTTTGCTTGCAACAAGTGAAGAACATAAGCTATTTCCCAAATGAACAAATCTGGGGAAGCTTTAAGCTAAGGGTGCATACATATTCATGAAAGGGCTTGTGCAATGAGGAATTTAGCATGGAATTGGGGCAAAAGTCATCTTAAGGTGACAGAGTCTAGGTCTTAGTTGATTGAGGTTATGAGGGCCCGAAAGGGTCAGAATCCTCAATTCTCTGGCTCCAGCAGGTCTGGTATTTGAGTGCTCAAAGAGGTTTAAATCCTGCAAAGATAACTCAAGAATGTGCATAAGGTCAATCTTTACTTTTGAACCAGCACTGGGAGTTTTACTACTGATTTATTGTCTCTGATATGATTAGGCTATCTCCTGGCCTGATAATGGCTGTTTGTTCTTACATTCTTTTGTTCTCTTAAAATCATTAACTACTGAGGTCTATTCTTCTGCCATTTTAATATCCCAGGAAGTTCTGCAAAAAATGTGCTGTGGACAAGCATTTTGATCAAGCAGAGATCACAAGATGGCCAGGCTCTACAATGACTTTTCTTATGTCAAGAAAGTGATATCTCATCTTTCTTTTCTGGAGCCCCCCCTAACTCTACACTAATGGGATATGGAATATGGCACTATATATTTGACAAAAATCAATATCTGATAAAGGTGCAGAAAGACAACTGCTCTATAAGATTGGAAGTCAACATGTAAACCTATTAAGTTGTTAGGATACTTACTACCTGCTAGAGCTGTTAACCCCAAACGTGATAGGCCTTTATTGCTTTGAGAAAGTTAACCACATTTATAAGTAATTTTGCAATCTTACTTGGCATGTTTTTTCTCCTCCGACTATATAAATAAAACTCTGTTCTTCAAAAGTTTACACTAGCTCTTTTCTTACATGCTGGTTCCTTCACAATTTAATAAAAGCTTGGCAAGTACTGGGGCACCTGGTGTCTCAGTTGGTTAAACATCTGCCTTCAGCTCAGGTCATGATCCCAGGGTCCTGGGATGGGGCCCTATGTCAGGCTACCTGCTCAACAAAGAGTCTGCTTCTCCCTCTCCCTCTGCCCTTCTGCCCTCATGCTTGTGCTCTGTCTCAAATAAATTTTTAAAAATCTTAAAAAGAAAAAAAAAAAAGCTTTGCATGACCCTACAGATTTATCTAAGAATTCTGCCTTACAATATAATTGTATATTCACAGACAACACAGACAAAGCTTTGGAAGGAGTGCACAGAAGAAAATTAGACGATGGTTTTACTTCTGGGGATGCAAGTAGGAAATTTTTATATTTCTTTATTACTTTTGTATTTTAAACATCCCTTAATTGGGAAACACAAAAATGTTATTGTGTCTAAGTAAAAGCAAAGAAAACAGAATGTTTTCATGAACTCTGTGTTCACTAGAGAAATGATTTAGCAAACTATTAAAATTACATTTGTGAAGATTTTATTTATTTTATTTTATTTTATTTATTTATTTATTTTTTTATTGGTGTTCAATTTACCAACATACAGAATAACCCCCAGTGCCCGTCACCCAATCACTCCCACTCCCCGCCCTCCTCCCCTTCTACCACCCCTTGTTCGTTTCCCAGAGTTAGCAGTCTTTACGTTCTGTCTCCCTTTCTGATATTTCCCACACATTTCTTCTCCCTTCCCTTATATTCCCTTTCACTATTATTTATATTCCCCACATGAATGAGAGCATATAATGTTTGTCCTTCTCCGACTGACTTACTTCACTTAGCTGAAGATTTTATTTTAAAAATTTTATCTTTTATTTATTTTTAAAAGATTTTATTTATTTCCTTGAGAGCAAGAGAGTACAAATAGGGAGGAGGGGCAAAGGAAGAGGAAGAAGCGGACTCCCCACTGAGCAGAGAGCACCAACTCTATCCTAGGACCCTGGGATCATGACCTGAGCTGAAGGCAGACACTTAACTGACTGAGCCACCCAAGTGCCCCTAAAGTGTTTATTTTTAAGTAATTGATATACCCAACGTGGGGGTCAGTTACATGCTCTACTAGAGCTAGCCAGTTTCCCCAAAGATTACATTTTGTTTGTTTGTTTATTTATTTATCTATTTAATTTTTTAAAGATTTTATTTACTTATTCATGAGAGACACAGAGAGAGGCAGAGAGAGAGAGGCAGAGACAGGAGAAGCAGGCTTCATGCAAGGAGCCCCATATGGGACTTCATCCTGGGACTCTGGAATCACGCCCCCAGCCAAAGCCAGATGCCCAACCACTGAGCCACCCAGGCATCCCCCAAAGATTACATTTTAATATGTAAAACTATTATAAAAAAAAACTCCTATGCATAGAAAAGAAATCATGGGAGGAAGAAACCAATATATTAATGATAGTTATCTTTAGGTAATGGGCTATTAATATTTTTAATAATTTTAATTTTTATTAATATTTTTATTTTATTTTTCAGTATTTTTCCTCATTGTCTAATGAGCACATATTACTTTAAGAATGAGGAAAATGTTCATACAAACAAAACAGCATGTTCAGCCCATCCCTGACTCTTTTGAGGATGTGTGATGCAATAGTTTGATCTTTTGTGACTTTTACAAAAACTTATAGTTTGTGTTCCCTCCCACAACTAAAAATCTTATCCCACATAATGGATATTTGATAGGTGACTTTTTTTAAAGGAGTGCAAGTTAACATTTTAAACTGTGATTGAATTAAAGTCTTGCAAGTTTTGTCTAAGAAGACAACATTTCCATACTGTGTTGTTAAAGGAACTTCTTTAGATGGTTTACCTATTTGGAAAAAATATTTTTAATATATATGGGGAGGAAAAAAGCTCTACCTCTTTAGGTTTAATGCCTGGGGGTATATAAATTAAATAACAACAGGAGAAAAGGCACTTTTTTTTTTTAAGTGCTCTGTCTTAGTGCTTAAGTGTCTGTCTTAAGTGCTCTGTGTATAGGAGTTCATAAAAAAGAAGTGAAACTCAAAGAAGCACTGCTTATATACTCTTTTAACAAAAGAAAGGGAGTTTGGGCTTCAAAGGACAATAAATGCTGAGGAAGTGAAACTGATGGAAGATAAGGGCTATTTTAATAAGGTTTTGTTTATGCAAACTAATCCTGGTGATGGTTCCTTGGCTTGGACAATAAGTCACCTTTGTCTTTGGTGGTGGTGTTTGCGGGTTGAGGTAGGAGTCTTAATGTCTTTACCACAAAAATAATCCTTATGCCAAAATGGCATATTTTGAGGTGGCATATTTAGATCTTTTTCAAACAAAAATCAATAAAGTCAAAATGCCTACTGGGTAAAAATTCACCATTCTTTTTTTTTTTTTTTTTTAATTCACCATTCTGTGTACAGAATTTTTTTATTTTTTTAAAGATTTTATTTATTCATTCATGAGAGACACAGAGAGATAGAGAGAGAGGCAAAGACACAGGCAGAGGGAGAAGCAGGCATCATACAGAGAGCCTGACGTGGTACTCCATCCAGGATCTCCAGAATTACGCCCTGGGCTGCAGGCGGCGCCAAACCGCTGTGCCACCGAGGCTGCCTCTGTGTACAGAATTCATTGCTGTGCAGAATTATGTTTTTAGGGGAGGCAGGAAGCCACAATGGTTATGAGCAAAAAGTATTTTTTTAAAGTTAATTAATTAATTATATATTTAAGTAATCTCCACACCCAACATGGGGCTCAAACTCATGACCCAGAGATCAAGAGTCCCATGTTCTTCTGACTGAGCCAGCTAGATACTCCTGACCAGAAACTCTTGATTGCTTAGCTTTTCATATTCTAGTAGTATACCATTCAGCAAAATTATTAATCTCTTTAAGCTCAATTTCTTCACCTATAGGATATTATTGTGGTAAAGATCAAGCAAGATAAGTCATAGTTAGCTAAATGTCTGGCACGTAGCAAACAATAAATGCTACCAATGCCACTTTATGTTTCTCTCTAGAAGATATCTGTTTCATAAGTGCACCGAAAGTGTTAGATTTGAGAAACTATTAATAATAGAAAAAAGAGTTTATTGTAGGCGTTGGAACTTAGATAATTATGGTAGCTGGTTAAGAGGCTGTTGTAATGAGCCTGAGGTCATGCAGGCTGGCAATCAGGGAGCTGAATGTTAAGTAGGGAAGAGAAAGAAGTGGATTCCATAGAGAGAAATTAGATACCACAAGGATGTGTGATGTTGGGTGACTTGTGATAGAAGCTGATGCTCTTCATCATGGAACTCTCCACACACCTGGCCCAGGATTAGGAAAAGGTGAAGGAGGTATATGGTATGTACTTGGAGAACTATGAACTGAATATTTCCATTTACCACTAGGTGAGCTAGGACATCATCAACATGTGCTCACTACCACAATACCTGGCACCACTACTTGACTTTTAGTATGGAAAAAAAAATGACAACTGCTTCACTTATGCCTTCTAGATGAGATCGGGCATGTTCAGGGTGGTATGGCTGTAGACTCACTTATGCCTTCTAAAACACACTCCTATTTCTCCTGTGGCCAAGTATAACTCAATCACACAAGGAAAGAAATTCTGGGAAAGTTAGTTTGAAGTTAGCTAAGTTGACATAGTACAAAGTCATGATACTCCTTGTTTGTAATCCCATCTACTTCACTCTGAAACTGAAAAAGCACCATACCATTCAGATATTTTAAGCCTAACTCTTGTATTTTGAGATTTGGGGACTTCTATTCACCACAATTTACTTTCTCTATTCTATTTGATGAATCTGTAATGAAGAAAACAAATATCATTTATTTCAGAACATGTAATTTCAGGTGAATCAGGCATCATAGCATACAGAAACTTGTTTAGCAAAGGGCTATCAAAGTCTTGTGCAGAATTGGCCTGTGGGAGAGGATTGAATCCAAGGAAATCTGAGTAGGTTGTAACAGCATATCCAGCACGATAGCCTTCTTGTTTGGTTCTCAAACAGTGCCCATCCACGAAGAACTGATTGATTGATTAATTGATTGATTTAAAAGATTTTATTTATTTGAGATTTTATTTATAGAGAGAGCACTAGCATGGCAGGGGACAGAGGGAGAGGGAGAAGTAGACTCCCTGCTCAGCAGGGAACTCAATGTGGGGCTCAATCTCAGGACCCTAAGATCATGACCTGAGTTGAAGTCAGAAGCTTAACCAACTGAGCCACCCCGGCACCCCTACAGAAGGCTTTAGATATAGATCACTAAAGGAGTTTCAAAGAAATGAGATTGTGGTAGGTACAATTCCCAAATAAGCCCATGACAGTTATGAGGTTTGCCTTCTTTTGAATATGGAAGAACAGTGGTGGGTTCTAGAGTTCCTACAATGAATAAATAGGTATAGGGGAAAGGAGATGATTTTTTTAGGAAGCCAATCTAGAAGAAGAAAAATGCTAGCTACTTTCATTTAAGAATAAATGTCTGAGAAGCCTCAGGGACCATGAGGTTAAATGCAGATAATAAGGCTAAGTCACCAGACTGTGGCAGCTGCTGTCATCACATGCAAACAAGGTGGGTGTCCTTTTGCAATGGGGTCAAATAAGGGGACATAATCAATGGATCTCCAATGTCCATTATGCTGTTAAGACCCCTAGAGTATGTCCTGATTTTTTATATACAAATAGGAAGAAAGGGTTGTGACAGTTAGAGAACCCAAGGGTAGTAAGTCTATTTAAGGCAAAGACTCAGCTGTGTGTAGAGGCCAAGCGCTGGCTGTCCTAAAATGCACCACTTTGGCATGAAGATTACTTCAAATTAAAATGCAATCAAAACGCAGTAGATTCAGGAAAAGCTCTTTACTTCCCTCTCAACTCTCTAAAAAGAATTTAGATAGGCAACCTGTTCCAGGAAAATAGTTGTTATAACCACATTTGGAGAGGAACTAGGTATGGTAACCAGGGAGGAACCTAGCAAGGCTGGTTTGAGCAAAGTCCTCTGTGTCTTGTTATTTCTGAGTGACCCAACAAACATATGTTTACCAAACATTTACTTTTTTCAACTTCCTGGGAATTGCATTCCTTCCTTCTGAGGTCCCAGAGCCCTACCCCCCTTCTCTTTAGTTCAGAACAATATAAACTCATTTTTGCCTGATCATCTGTGGAATTTCCATGTCCATATGGGTTCCCTGTACATACAAAATTAAATTGATTTTTTCCTGTTAATCTGCTTCATATCAATTTTATTCTTAGTCTGGCTAGAAGGACCCTGAAGGGGAAAAAGAAATTCCTGATCCTTGACATGTGTCAACTAAAGATCATATAAAGGGCAGCCAGTACAAAAAGTCAGGAATGTGATATCTATAATATCCCAGGAGTCCAAGAAGTCTTCCACATTATGCTTTGGTGATTAGTAAGGTAAAGTCATGAAAAGCTTCCACTCTGTGAGAAAGAAACTCTCCATTTTGTGCAATAATGGACATGGTCCAATAGACATGGTCGTGACCAAGGTAACATTTCTTGCCCTTATAGAATCAACATTTATTGGAGAATGCCAGGTATGAGAAGGCTCCAAATGAGCAGTCTCACTTGTAAAAGGATGGCATCTTAGCAGGAGGGGTCTGTTGAAGTTTGGCTAATTTGGGGAACAGAATGTCAAAAATGAGTCCTTGGGAAAGAGGAATAATTCTTGTGGATTGGTAATCATTGTTTGGTCGAGAGTAAAGCAGGAGGTGAAGTTCTTCTCTCACAGAGTCTAAGAATGAATCATGTGGACAAATAAGAGTGAGCAAAGTGATAGTTTTATTAAGCAAAGATACAAAGAAAGCTCTCCACAGCAAAGGGGTCCTGACTGGGTTGCCAATGAAGGCTTTTATTGGCATTCTTTTATTTAAAACTGACCAGGAAACCTGTGGCCTTGCAATTCCTATGACGTCTTTTGTTGAGCAAGGATTTATGATAACATCTTTAATGGTTAACTTTTCCTTTGAGGACTGGTCATTTCTTTTTGTGGTCATTTTCTATTTTCTGTGGTCACAATGTAATTATCACCAAACATTTCAATCCTAGCAGTTGGGGCAGGGTGGTCTGATTTTTCTTCCTGATTTTTGTTTTTGTTCTGTTTCAGTGTCTGCATACCTGAAATACCCACAGAGTCTAGTTGGGATACCTATTCTTTCCCTACCTGAAGTCCTATCCTTTCCCTATTCATTCCTCCCCCCTAGGATAGGATCCCTAACTGTTAGTAGGAGGTAAGGGCAATGATATCTCTGACTTCATGCGAGAAAGGGATGGTGTGAGGTGAGGGTAGGGCAGTCAGGATCTACCCGGAGATTGGTCAAGAGGTTCACAGTATGGCTCCAGGAAGATGTTGAAAGGCATAAGAAGACAAAAGCACTGGCAAACAGAGAGAAAAACATAAACCAACAATTATTTCCATCAGCAAAATGGCATCCCTGAAATAATGACCCCATTCTCTGAGCCAATTGAACAAGCCAGGAGAGATCCTGACTTTGTCCGTTTGGGCTTGAATGTTATTTATTAATTGTGAGACTTTATGAGAATTGTCAGTTATATTAAAATAGCACATGTGTGGAAAATCTTTACAACCTAAGTGATGTAGAGGTAGTAAGGAATCAATGGTTGCCTGATTCTCCAGAAGTCCTGCCCTAACTTTTCTCAGTTCTTGATTTAGAGCATCTAACTCTTGGGACATGTCATTTAAGGTTCTACTGTGTTGGGATGCGTGGGTGGCTCAGCAATTGAGCATCTGCCTTTGGCTCAGAGCATGATTCCAAGTCTGGGGATCAAGTCCCACACTGGGCTCCCTGCATGGAGCCTGCTTCTCTCTCTGCCTGTGTCTCTGCCTCTCTCTCTCTCTCTCTCTCTCTCTCTCTGTCTCTCATGAATAAAGAAATAAAATCTTTAAAAAAAAATAAAAGGTTCTACTATGTTGGTGGAGAGTTTGTTTTATCTCATGGTGTAAGATTTTTCCAAATGCTGGGAGTCCCACCAGGGCCAAGGTTGCTGTTTCCCTGTCTGATATGAGAGCCACATTATTGTCCCAATGGGAGGTGGGGGGTAGAGGAGTCAACTCTCGTTGATAATATGTCATTGGATATGACATGATCAATAATCCTAGTTTGCCTATTGAACACAGCCCCAAGAATCATTTAGGGATGATGTAATAATAGGCCATACCAGCACAAAACAGATCCCATCGCTAGGTAGGTATAAGTTACTAGTTGGGGATGGAAAGTGTAAGGTAAAGTTGCATTGAGTAGTGGGCTCATTACAGGCTATGCATATGCAGTTGGCTCTGATTATATGCTGTAGATGTATTGGGGTCTGAATTGTAGGGAAGTTTTCTGAACTGAGTGGCAAGACTAGTGAATTGTAAAACTTTGGCCTGGGTGGCCCCTACACCCACCAGGCTATCGAAAAGCAACTTTTGTGGGGAGTTACCATGAGAAACACAAAATTGAAATTGATTCATAATATTTAGAACCATATGCATCCAAAAGTTGGATGGGGCCAATGGTCTTATGGGGTCCAGGTTTATAGTAACCATAATAGGGAGGGAACTTTTATAGTCAAATACAAATACAAAATACAAAAGTCAAATACAAAAGTTCCTTTTGTATTTTTACTAGGTGTGTTCTCCTGCATTTAATAATGTGCTGGAGGCCAATTGCTGACAATCCTCAGTGTCTCTAACAATATTCAGTGTTACTTGGGATATCACTATTTTTTTAATTTTTTTTTAAATTTTTAATTTTTATTTATTTGTGATAGTCACAGAGAGAGAGAGAGAGAATGAGGCAGAGACGCAGGCAGAGGGAGAAGCAGGCTCCATGCACCGGGAGCCCGACGTGGGACTCGATCCCGGGTCTCCAGGATTGCACCCTGGGCCAAAGGCAGGCGCCAAACCGCTGCGCCACCCAGGGATCCCGGGATATCACTATTGAGAGTGAATTGACCTAACAAAACTAGGCTGAAAATCAGTCTTTAAAAACTAGTTCCCTAGAGTGGTGGAATTTATGCCACTTGACCATGAATCAGAACAGAATAGTGATTGGCTATTAGCATCTTACATTCAGTCTCCCAGACTCAAAGCTCTTAGCATCTGAATTGCTGGACTATTTTCCTTTTTGACTCTGAGCCCTATGGCCACTTCCTACCCTTTTTGCTTTTTGTTTTCAAAATTGGCCTTGAATTTTGTTTTTTAGTTGGTAATTCAATGCACCAGATTTTTTTTTGACTGTTCCAATAAACAAAACAAGGAGATCACTTTACATAAATTGAGAAGTTAATAGCCATTGTTAATGATGAGGAAAGGATAACTTTCTGGATGTTAATGGAGATTCTTATAGCCTTAAAAGGAAATAATCTGGCAATACCTGTTAAATTAAAATTACAATTCAACCCAATAGTCCTCCTCCTGGGAATCCTTCCAATACTTATGAGTTGCAGCAAAAATTGGAAACAATGTAAATCTCAATTGGATAATGATACATTTTAACTAATTATTAAAAAATGACTTATGGCAATTTCCATGATCTGGAGGCATTGCTATGGTTTGTTGAATAAAAATACAACATTCTCCCGGTTGTAACTTCTTTTTTTCTTTCTTTCTTTCTTTCTTTCTTTCTTTCTTTCTTTCTTTCTTTCTTTCTTTCTGGCTATCCTTTGTCTCTTTAAGGCTTATCCTTCTCTCTTGACATTAAGCATTAGAGTTTTTTGAGGCTTGGTCCTCATCTCATTTCTCATTTTTCATTTTATATAAGGTAATATATTCCTTTATATCCAGAGTTTTAATAAACTTCTAAAAGTTTGAAATTTACTTCTCTCTCAGTTAAATAATCTAGGTGTTCCAGGCTGGTGGCGAGTTCTTTACAGACCTTTCAGTATCTATTTTCCTTCCACTTTGTTCCCTAAATATTGCCTTGGGTAGGGGTTATAACCTGGAGTCCATTACATTACTTCTTTATTATTGCCATAATAAATTACCACAAACTGAGCTGCTTAAACAACACCTACTATTATATCTCACAGAGTTCACTTCTAAGCCCATTCAGGTTGTTGGCAGAATTTACTTCCTTTTCATGTTTTCCTTGTAGTCCCCTCCATTCAAGCCAGCAACAATGAGTTGAGCCTTGCTGCGCAGCATTGGTGGTAAAAAAGTAAGCATAGCTGCTTCCAATGAGTTGAGCCTCTCTCACACTTTCAGTTTCAGAACTCCACCTCTGCCACATTTCTCTAGTCTCCACCCATTTTCTGCTTTTAAGGCCTCATGTGATTACACTGGGCTGGATCCACCCAGATAATCCATATTCATTTGATTATTTTAAGGTCAGCTGATTAGAAATCTTAATTATCTGCAAAATCCCTTTTGTATGTAAGTAACATAACCATGGAGTAACATCAGGAGGTCAAGATTACAAGGGCCAAAATTTTGTCTACTACATTCATGGATAGAATTTAGTAATACCATGAATTTGGATGGTGAAGGAGTTGAAGACAGTAAGACAGTTCTACGCCCCTCTCATCCAATGTGCCAATTTGGCATGTGGACTATTTTGATCTGAAGGCAATCAAGATCTTGTAGGTTTAGGAGAAACTTTTGCCCCTCCCTTTACTACATAGAAGAATCTAAATTGAAGGATCTTTCCAGAATAAGGATAAATTTTATCTGAGTGAGCCATCTGTATGGCAGGGCAAATATCTAATTACCAAACATCTGCTCTATTCTTATTACCCTGTGAATTACATTCCTTTCTTATGAAGTCCCAGACCCTTATCCCATTCTCCTTAGTTTAGCATAACACATGTACCTTATTTTGCCTGTTTTTGGAATTTCCATGTCTATGTGGATTGAGGAATCCACATACATATGCTATTAAATTTTATTTTCTCCAGTTAATCTGTCTCATGTCAATTTGATTCTCAATCCAGCTAGAAGGACCCTTGAAGGAATATCTACTCCCTGGTAATGGCAAAACAATTAACTATTTTCATTAACATTTTAATGAAATGTACCATATCCTTTTTTTGATCAATCAAGAAAAGGCTGTGAAGCAACCAAAGTCTTTATTTGGGGTCTTAGGGGTTGCAATCTGGAAGATGCAGAGTCCACTGAAATCCAAAGTATGCTTGAATTGGGAATTTACAAATTATGAGCAGAATTGCAGTCAGAGTTTATTATTATTTTTTAGTTTTTTATTTTTAAAGATTTTATTTATTTGTTCATGATAGACATAGAGAGAGAGAGAGAGGCAGAGACATGGGCAGAGGGAGAAGCAGGCTCCATGCCAGGAGCCTGATGCGGTACTCAATCCCGGGACTCCAGGATCACGCCCTGGGCCAAAGGCAGCCGCTGAACCGCTGAGCCACCCAGGGATCCCCAAACTGACTAATACATGATTGGTTATTTAGCTAACAAGTTTAAGTTTATTCTCTACTTCATGCCAAAGTAGAAGGATGTGTCCCAGGAGGTGGTCCTGTTGCAACTGACAAAAGTCAAGAGTTCATGGTGTTCTGAGAATTAAAACAGGAGATATACACAGGACTTACTTCCTCAATATCCTTCTAACTCTATTTTGAATGACTATCTTAGCAATGGTTACTTCATCTTGAATTTTCTTTCCGACCTTCAATTATGAATGTTGGCAAAAAAAAAAAAAAAAAAAAAAAAAAAAAAAATTCCACAGTAACACAGCAGTATTAACAGTAAATTTGTCACCATAAAAAATCACAGGTATTTTTGTTACAGGAACTCTTTCTCCGTTGGTGCATGTGGTTCTTGAACATGCCACTTCGAAGAACAAAATGGTAGACCTGACAGAGTAGTAGGCAGCAAAACAAGGGGTATTGAATGATAGCAATAGTACAAAGCTCCCAAGGAGGGAAGGGACCCTAGGCGGTTGCCCTCAGAGTTTCTAAGTCTTGGGGTTTCTATGGGCTGTTTTAATTTGATTAACCGTCCCTCATCCAATTAACCTCATCCAATCAGGTTTTTGTCACCTATCACATGGGAAAGGGTGGAGGGCTCCATCCAGGGTGGTAAAAAAAATGCTTTTAAGGATGGTCTCCCATTAGGGCTGTGGTGGGGGAGGGGTGCTTGTCCTTGCCTGCCTGCCTTCCAACTAGCCTTCATTTTCATGTTATTAGAGTTAATGCAGATGATCTTGAAATATCATTTAAGTTCATTGGTTAAAAAATCATAGTTGTTTTGGATCTGCTACTAGATCTTGTTAATACAGAAATACATATTATCATGTCACAATTTGTTTTCAAAAATATTTTGAGAAGGGGCACCTGGGTGGCTAGTGGTTGAGTGTCTGTCTGGCTCAGGTCATGATCCTGGGCTCTTGCGATCGAGTCCTGCTTCAGGCTCCCGGCATGAAGCCTGCTTCTCCCTCTGCCTATGTTTCTGCCTCTCTCTCTCTCTGTGTGTCTCTCATGAATAAATAAATAAAATCTTAAAAAATATATATTTCGAGAACTTTCATATTGAATTAATTTCCTTTGTAATCTTATGTATTTTATTTTAAGCATTCCCAAACATTATTCTAACTAGGAGTCTATGGGTAGGAGTCTATGGGTTTTACTAAGCTAACCAAAGAGGTTTATGGCCCCAAAAAGGAAAAGAATTCCTGTCCTCAGGAATTATTTTCCTTTGTATGGTTGAACTTTAGTTATTGCTTTTTCTATGTTGCAGTCCAAACAAATGAGAATGATAGAGGAATTTCAGGTAAAGCATTCCCTTAGGAAGAAGTTACATACAACATTTGTGCTCATACTTCATTATGAGAATTAAAATGTGGCAATACTTAGCTGCAAGGGAGGCTTGGGGAATGTTGTATCCAGTTATGTGACCCTGTATCCAGTTAAATAATACTAACAGGAAGGGGAAGCAGAACACAAGGGATAGCCAAGAAAATAAAAAGGAATCCAATGACCTAATTTGCCACTTAAATGTATAATCATCTTTTGTACACCACTATAATTTCTTACTATAGACATGCTAATGATGTCATGCACTTTTTTTTTTTACAAGAGTTATTTATTTTAGGGATCCCTGGGTGGCGCAGCGGTTTGGCGCCTGCCTTTGGCCCAGGGCGTGATCCTGGAGACCCGGGATCGAATCCCATATCAGGCTCCCGATGCATGGAGCCTGCTTCTCCCTCTGCCTGTGTCTCTGCCTCTCTCTCTCTCTCTGACTATCATAAGTAAATAAATAAAAATTAAAAAAAAAAAAAAAAAAGAGTTATTTATTTTAGAAAGTGAGAGTGCACACAGTGGGGAGGGGCAGAAGGAGAAAGCAAATTCCAAGCAGACTCCCCATTGAGCATAGAGCCTGTCATGGGCCTGTCATGGGACTTGATCTAATGACCCTGAGACTATGACCTGAACCAGATGCTTAACCAACAGAACCACCCCAGAGCCCCATGTCATCCACTTTTCTAAAACATGTCTTATAAATTTAGGAGTTAACAAACCTTGAGGCTAAGTATTGTGCTTTTAAAAGATTGAGATCATATCTACAGTTGAATTGATTTTTGAGTTTTTGCTTTTGAATGTTGGGAAACATAGGAAGATGATGTGTAATTTATGATAGTAGACATAGCATACAGCAATCTAATCTTTTGGGGAAATCTTTCCTCAGCCTGTTGTGCCCAAGATCGGGAATCCGAGAAACCACGAGGAGCCGACACTGATGCAAACACACGAGGGTTTATTTACAAGCTCGAGCCTGGGTCCAGGTGTACCTGACACAGCGGAGCAGGGACTTGACCCCGAGACTATGAGGCTTAGCAACTTTATAGGGGCCAGTGGCCAATGGGATACGCAGAAAGTTGCACAGTCATGCTGGTCCACTCGCAGGTGGCCGATTGAATTACATTTTACCCTACAGTATCTATTTGAACTGGCCTATCACTGAGCCGGATTTCCGGTTAGGGTGTGCCCTGGGCTTGACTAGGGTGGGGCAGTGCCCTAAGCAATAAGCAGGTCGGCCTATCACTGAGCCGGATTTCCAATTAGGGTGTGCCCTGGTCTTTGACTAGGGTGGGGCAGTACCCTAAGCAATAAGCAGGTCAGCACAAGGCGGGTGCAGCACAAAATAGAGTCAGTCCTGCTCTGCTTGTCCAGGGATAAGGGATTTTGTTAAATTTCCTGGGTCCCACAAGCCTGACCATCTGGATAATATGGTTCTTTGGAACACTGTGCCATAAGTACGGTAAACAGAAGTCAATGTAAGATCCAGCCCTGTATTAAATATACTTTCAAGTCCTAGAGATTGTGTCTTCCCTCTGCAAGTCTCCTTGCTGGTGATCCTTCAAGGCTGCTAAATTGATGAATGCCAGTTGTACTTTAGGATTTGTGGAAAGACCAAACACTTTTTGGAAGTCAGACAAGCTTTACTTATCTAAAGGAGAAAGGAGAAAGTCAGCATAAACACAGACAAGGATACATGGCAGAGAGATCAGTGACTTCATCTCAAATAAAGTTGTAGCTTCCTGGGCATTAAATCTTGCTGGGCATTAAGCCTTCCTTAGGCTATGTAGGAGTGGGGTCTGCATCAGACTTTCTGGCAATAGAACTCCCTCTCCCTTGGGTTGATTTCTCATAGTCTATCTGTATGGCTTAGGCTCTGGAAAACCCCTTTTCTGAGCCAAGTATACCACTCCATGCTCCAGGAGATGTCCTAAGTTAATGCGTTAATTTATGTAATGGTCTCAATAATCCTAGAAAGTAAGTACAAGTATCCACTGCTTTTCACTATTTTTTTTAAAAGATTTTTTATTTATTTATTCATAGAGACACAGAGAGAGAATGAGAGTCAGACACAGGCAGAGGTAGAAGCAGGCTCCATGCAGAGAGCCTGACGTGGGACTCAATCCAGGGTCTCCAGGATCACGCCCTGGGCTGCAGGCAGCACTAAACTGCTGCGCCACCAGGGCTGCCCCACTGCTTTTCACTTTTTGAAAGGTTTCCTTATGCTACTTTGCTTTTACGAAAGACTTACATTAGTACTTGTTTGTGCTAACCCAAGGAAATCTGAAGAAGATGTTTGCTTTCCTGCAAAAAGATGATAAGTGAGAATAGCATTCAGCGTTTGTGATGCGGAGTGTACCCGGAGCAGCCAGAGTGGCATCGCCAATTCACCTTCCTTGGGAACTACACTCGGTATCTCAGCATTGAGCTGCTATAGCTTTTAACTATGTGAGCATCTGTGCTTTATCCCAACTTATTCTGTGCATCTGTTAGCAAGATGTGTCCTAAGGAAAGCCTAAAAGGAGTTGTTCTTTGGGTCTGGGAATGCTCAAAAATGTTTCCACATAAATTAATGGTAATTGCTTCCTCACTTTACACCGCTTTGGCTTTTCATATGAATTCTCTACTTTCAGACAGCAGGAGAAACCTGCATTCCTGTTATTCTTCTTTTACAGGCAGGAAAATAGCAGAAACAGATTAAGTGATTTTCCCAAAGTTGTATGTCTAGTGAGTGGCAGAGTCAAGATCCAGACCTGGGGGTGAAGGAATACCCTGCCTTCCCTATGCCAAGAACTAACCACCTCTGCCTTTTCTTACGTTTAACCACTCAGACATATTCTCTCATTTACTTCTTCCTATAAAACCCCTCATAAAAAAAAGGCCTAACTTTTGGAAGTTTCCTCTGCATTAATTGTCGTTCTCCCTATTTCAATGACCTGAAAAAAAAAATTATTTACTTGGTGCGCTTCACTTGGTGTGCTTTCTCTTTCACTTGTTTTATATTAAGTTTGCTGACCCCATACCCTGTATCATTGGCTCTGAGATCAGCAGCAACAGCCTATCCCGGGAGCTTGTTAGAAATCTACCCTTTCAGGAACATCTAAGTGGCTCAAGGGTTGAGCATCTGCCTTCAGCTCAGGGCGTGATCCCAGTTAAGGGCTTGAGACCCCATCCGGCTCCCTGCATGGAGCCTGCTTCTCCCACTGCCTGTGTCTCTGCCTGACTCTCTCTCTCTCAAACCAATCTTAAAAAAATAAATCTGCATTTTCAGCCTTACTTTAGCCCACTGAATTGGCAATTTTGCAAGGTGGTGCGCTTCAATCCTTTTTAAGGAGCTCTCTGGATGCTTCTGATGTGAGTGAAAGGCAGAGAACCACTGATAGAGACTTTTTTTTTTTCATTCAAATTTAATTTTTTTGCATATATATATTTTTAAATGTCTTATTTAATATATATATTTTTAAATATCTTATTTATTTATTCATGAGAGACACACACACAGAGAGAGAGAGAGGGGAGCAGAGACACAGGCAGAGGGAGAAGCAGGCGCCATGCAGGGAGCCTGATGTGGGACTCGATCCCAGGTCTCCAGGATCACACCCTGGGCTGAAGGCGGCGCTAAACCGCTGAGCCACCCAGGGATCCCCTGTATATATTTTTTTATTGGATCCGATTTGCCAACATAGAGCATAACACCCAGTGCTCATCGCGTCAAGTGCCCCCCGCCCCCCCCCGGCCCGCCCCCGGTCCCTCCATCCCCCCGCCCACCTCCGCTTCCACCACCCCTGGTTCATTGCCCAGAGTGAGGAGTCTCTCACGATCCGTCACCCCCACTGATACTTCCCACTCATTTTCTCTCCTTTCCCCTTTATTCCTATCAGACACGGGAGCGGGCTTTTGCAAATCTCGCCGCCCGGGACTGGAAGGCCCGACCGGCCGCCGCCTTGCTTACCCGGGGGGCACTAGGACCCGGGCGCCGCCGGCCTCCGGGCGGCCGCCCACGGCCGGGGGCGGGGCCCAGCCGCGGGAGGAGCCGGGGCCTCGCCGCTCGACCCGCCCCCGGAGGCGGCCCGAGCTGACTTAAACTCAGGGGCCCGGGAGGCCGGAGCGTCCTCCCCGCTGGCCCGCGCTGGGCTCTGGGCCCGTCGGTAAGTGTGCGGCCCGGCGGCCCGCGGCCCCTCGCTCGCCTCCGCGGGTCCGCGCGCCCCAAGCCCAGGCGCCCCAAGCCCAGGCGCCCGCGGGCGGCGGCGGCGGCCGCTTTTGTTCTGAGGCGCGGACGGAGGCGCGGGGTCGCGGGCGCTCGGGCGGCTCCGGGCCTCGGGCGGGGAGGCTCGGGCGCGCGGCCGCCCGCGGCTGGGCGGGCAGCCTCGCTCGGGGCCCCGCCGGCCGCCGCCAGACTCGGAGCCCGCGCCCCAGGGCGGCGCCTCGCGGGCTGTTTGCTTTAAATCGCCTCAGTCCGCGGTGGAGGTGGCGGGTGCGCGTTTTGTGGCGCCGCGAGGCGATTGTTGAGGCGGTGGGTGTGAGAGAAGCTTCTGTTTTTAATTATTTCCTGCGTCGTGGTCGTGGGAAAAAAAAAAAAAAAGTCTTTGTTTTTGCATTTACTGTTTCTCGAGCGTTTCCTTCCTCCGCGGCTCCGTCCTGCTGACCCTCCCGAAGCGGGACCGCCCGGCGAGCGTCTCCCAGGGGCCGGCGGACGCTCCCCGCGCTCGGCTCCTCCGGGCGTCTGTCGCTCTTGGGTGTCCTCGGGGGACTCCGGTCTCGACCTCAGCGGCGACCTTTGCGGGGGGGGGGGAATCGTTTCCGTGAAGACAATTCATTTGTGATACTTGTCAAGAGCCCAGCTTGAGAAGAAAAGAGGGCAGCCGGCGTCGCGATTCAAGCTCGGGGCGCATTTCAGTAGGGAGCTTGTTTGGGGATTTTTCTGTTTGACGTTGGTTGTAAATGGTACCAGCGTGAACATGCAGGAATGTTAAGGTTTTACTTCACATTCTTTTATGATTATTATTATTAATTATTTTTCTCTGTGCAGTCGGATTCTCCGAACTCTTCCAGTGAGGGAAATTGCCGTGCAATTGAAGTATTTGTTCTAGAACGGTCGGACAGCAGTGAACCTGGAGGACCCCCCCCCCCCCCCCCACACACACGAATTCTCATTTTAAGCAGTGAAGGGTATTCGAGGCCACACCTAGTTTGTGTTTCTGTCAGGTTGCACACCTAGTAGGAATTTTGCAGACTTAGTGCGTTTTTTTTTTGGTGCAACCTTACAGGAACACACTCTGGCCCGGCAGTTGTCCTATCAGGGTAAACAGATGAAACGTGTGCTTTTATTGTGACTGTAAAATTCATTATAAATAAAAAAAAAAAAAATATATATATATATATATATATACGCTTTATATTAAACCGCTAATTGCAGAATGTTTCTTGCTCTTCCTAGGACCAAAGAAGTAAAAACACTGTGTGAAGGGGGAGCACGTGTTTGGAGGGAAATGGGAACGTACACAATGGTAAAAGAGTAAGATTATACTTAACAAGTAAGTATGTTACCTCCAAGTAGCCTCCTCTGATTTTTCTGTTGTGGAATGAAATTATTAATTAAACGAATCAGCATCAGTTAGACAATTAAATGGCAGGATACAATGGATTCAGTGACAGAGCTTGAGGACACATGACAATGGTTGACCTAGCCTAGAGAATTCAGTTGTTAATCTTTTGTGAATAAGGAAGAGTAGATCATGGTGAGGTGACTGGGTCAAGTTACTCAGGCAGAGGTCTACTTAAGATGGTTCTGTTTCTTCCTTTTTTAAAATTTGTTTTTATTATTTCTGGCAAGGGGTTGGGGTGAGGCAGCATAGAGCTCAACTCTAGGAGAACCATTCTGAGAGAGGACAACCTCTAAAACCAGAGTGATCATCTCCAGGGCTTCCATCCTGTAAACACCCAAGTTGTGTCAGGAAATATTCTGTAATGATTAAGACCATGGCCTTGCATCCTTTGCTGAGTTTCAGGTCTTGGCTGTACCATTTATTATCTGTACAACCTTGGGAAAATTATCTAACCTTTTTTTTTTTTTTTTTTTTTAAGATTTCATTTATTCATTCATGAGAGACACAGAGAGAAGAGAGACAGAGAGAGGGGCAGAGACCCAGGCAGAGGGAGAAGCAGGCTCCATGCAGGGAGCCGATGTGGGACTGGATCCCAGGTCTCCAGGATCACACCCCGGACTGATGGTGGTGCTAAGCCACTGGGGCTGCCCAAAATTATTTAACCTTTTGCCTCTGTTTTCTCATCTGTAAAATGAGGATAACAGTAGCACCTGCTTCATAGCATTGGTGGGATAAGTTACATGATTTTTTATTCATATGACCTACTTGGAACAGCTGCTGGCTGTAAGTGGTAAGTGCTCAATAAATTTTAGCTGTTGTCCTGTTAGAGGAAAGATATTATGGCTTGTATTTTATATAAGGAAAGATGTATTACGTCTAATAGGAAATTCAGTTTGCTTTAAGCTCTAAAGTTTATCAACTCTAAGTCAATTTAACAGCTTTGTGTTGATTAAACCTCTCACTATAGAACCTGTTGTAGGTTCAGTTTTTGCAAGGAAGTACCAGAACGCAAGTCTATAGTTTTTACCTGCAGGTTTAATTTGAAATCAGGGACACCTCCATTAAATTCTTTATTGAGGGCATATTTGCCCCACAGCCCTGTTTTTCCACATTATTGTGTGATGTACAGGAATCTCTTCCCATTTAGATTATTGGTATCTCGTACAAATAGAAGCACAGATATTTAGCAAATTGATCTTGCTGTTTTAAAAGGTATTTATAAGGGCACCTGGGTGGCTCAGTCAGTTACACATCTGACTTGGGCTAGGTTCATGGTTTTGGAGTCCTGGGATTGAGCCCCACGTCGAGCTCTGCAACCAGCTTGGCTTTGTGTTGGGCTGGGAGGGATGCTTGTTCTTCTCCCTCTGCCCCTCCCCTTTCCGTACATATGCCTGTGCTTGCTCACTCTCAAATAAGTATATAATAAAATCTTTAAAAATAAGTAAATAGAAAAAAAAAAGTAAATAGGTATTTATAAAGTTGGATTTCCAGATTTTTTTTGTTGTAACCAGGCTTTCTCCACTGTCCTGTCCCATCCCCACCATGTAAGGCATACTTTTCAGTTTGAGGTAAAGAGATAACAGTTTACCAACTCTGTCTCCAGAAATGCAAGTTAAAATTTGCTTTGTAATAAGCCTTGTAAAGAAAGAAGTAATCTTGTGGACTTTGAGGAATTCTGAATGCTTTTTTTTGGAGCCATCATTGTAGTGTGTATATTCTTGAGATCTTAAATGTGCTTGTAAATTGAAGGGCAATGTTGGAGGCTGGCCTGTTGAGGTAAGTGTCTCAAGTGAGACATTGCTCATTGTTGTAATTACTGCAAACATTTAATGATAATCACTAAGATTCTCTTGAGATGTATTAAATTACAACACTTCATTTGTAGATAAAATCTTTATGGTTAAGGTTGCAAAGTGTGTTATAGGATGTATTTTCCACTATAGGTTATAAGAAACAAATCATAAATTTTTTTTTTTAAGCCTCAAAACGTAATTTATTGGATCACATCATTTAGAAGTTCAAGTGGCTCAATCTTCATGTTTGGCTGGATTCAGCATCTGAATCTAAGGAAAGAAAATCTTTTTTTTTTTAAAGATTTTATTTATTTATTCATGAGACACACACACACACACACACACACAGAGGCAGAGACACAGGCAGAGGAGAAGCAGGCTCCATGCAGGGAGCCTGACGTGGGACTCGATCCTGGGTCTCCAGGATCACACCTTGGGGTGAAGGCGGCACTAAACTGCTGAGCCACCGGGGCTGCCCAAAGGAAAGAAAATCTTAAAAGACTTTTGAGATACTCTATCTTTGCTGTCTTCAACATTGACTTAATTCTCAGGCACACCCTCCCCCTTCATTGAGTGGCTGCAGTATCTCCAGGTATAATATACATTCAACTTCAACTTGAACAGACATGCCTTTCATATGATTGCTTTATCAAAAGTCTAGAATTAATTTCATTGGGTCATGTGCCTAAGTTAATAACAGGGAAATGCTGTGTTTGCTTTTTTTTTTCCAACTACAGTTCAGAGATATAATTCATATACCATATTCATATGATTGAATTTGCCCATTTACAGAGTACGGTGGTTTTCAGTATATTCACGGGGTATGCAGCCATCACTGCAGGTTAATTTTAGAACAGTTTCTTGACCTCCAAAACCATCTCCATGTTCATTAATGGTGTCAATCTAGATGATAATGAGGCTGTAAAGCAAACAAAAGGGTTTATTTGGTGTCTTAGGGACTGCAGTCTAGGACACCCAGAGTTGACCAGAATTCAGAGTATGCTCCAGTGAGTGGGGAGTGCATGCTTATATAGGCAGAAACCACAAGGCTATATAACTTGTTTTGGAAGAATAATGGTTGGTGCTAGCAGAGTTTTTTTTTTTTTTTTTTTTTTGCTAGCAGAGTTTAAACTAACTGTAACACATGATTGATTATTTGGTTAATAGACGTGAACATTCTCTATTTCAGTCCAAAGTAGGAGGATGTATTCCAGGAGGTGGTCTAGTTGCCAAAAGTCAAAAGTTCATGGTGTTCCAAAAATTGAAACTGGAGACCAGCATAGGCCCTGTTTCTTCACTATCCTTTTGACTCTATTTAGAGTGACTCTTTATAATGCCTGTATTTTGGAATCTTCTTCACAAATAACTTCCCTTTCCTCCAACCCAAGCATTCCCATGCAGCTATTAATCTAGTTTTTATCTCTAGATTTGTGTGTTCTGAACATTTCTTTTAGATGAATTAATAATAATGATATGTGATCCTTTGTGACTTTTCTCTCACTTCACATGTTTTCAAGGCATATCCATGTTGAAGCATGTCTGTACTTCACTGCTTTTTATTGCCAAGTAATAGTCCATGGTATAGATATGCCACATTTTGTTTCTCCTTCTGTCAGTTAACAGACATTTACATTGTTAGCATTTGCTGCTGTGAGCATTGATGTACAAGTATTTGTGTAGTCCTACATTTTTAATTCTCTTGGGTATATGCCTAGGAGCAGAGAGTTGCTCCATCATATAACTATATTTGATCTTTTTGAGAAACTGCCAGAGTGTTCTTCAAAGTAGATGAACCATTTATATTCTCAACTACATGCATAAGAGTTCCAGTATGTCCACATCCATGGCAAATACTGGTCTTTTTGTGATAGGTACTGTGTTTTTCATTGGTGGTTAATGATGTCGAACATCTTTTTATGTGCATATTTGCTATTTTTTATATCTTTGGGAAAATTGTCTATTCAGAATTTTTGTTAACTTTCAATTTGAGTTGTCTTTTATTGTTGAGTTTTAAGAATTCTTTACTGAATTCTAGTGACTGTAAATATGATGGTTTATTTTTTGGATTGTCAGTTCTGTTCAGTACTACATGTTTTGTTACGTGGTTTTGTAGTAAATTTTGAAGTTGGGAAGTGTGAGTCCTCCAGATTTATTCCTTTCAAAATGAATTCTAGGATTAGGTTCTAAATTTCTGAAAAGACATCTAGGATTTGGTAAGGGTTGCACTGAATCTGTAGATGAATCCAGGGAGTATTGCCTCCTTAATAGCATTAAATCTTTAATTGAACATGGGGTGTTCAATTCCTTTTTTTTTTTTTTTAGGTCTTTAATTTTTTTAATAAAATTTTTTTAGTAATCTCTACATTCAACATGGGGCTCAAACTCAAATCCGTAAGATCAAGCGTTGCATGCTCTTCTAATCGAGCCAGCCAATATTTTGAATTTTTTTTTTCTTTTTTTTTTTTTTTTTTTTTTTTTAAGTAAACTCAGTACCTAACAGGGCTTGAATTCACTCTGAGATCATCAAAAGAGTTTTATGCTCTACGGACCCAGCCAGCCAGGCCCCCTTGGTTTTTAATTTCTTGTAGCAATGTTTTATGGAGTATAAATTTTTCATTTCTGTTAAATTTATTCCAAAGTGTTTGATTCTTTTTAATGTTCCTGTAATGAGATTGTTTTCTAGATTGTGTTGTTTAGAAATACATTTGGCTTTTGTATATTGAGGATGTACTAGACAGCCTAGCTAAACTATCTTATTATGTTTTTTATGGGGTTCCTTATGGTTTTCTATATATAAGATGTCATCTACAACTAGAGATAGTTTTACTTCTTCATTTCCAATCTAGGTGTCTTTTATTTCTTTTTTTTTTCTTTTGCTTAACTGCCGTGGTTAGACCCTCTGGTATAATATCTAACAGAAATAGCAAATACAGGCATCTATTTTGTTCCTGATCTTGTAGAGGATAAGCATTCAGTCTTTCCCTGTTCATTATGATATATGCTGTGGGTTTTTTGTAGATGCCTTTTACCAACTCAGAGAAATTCCCTTCTACTTATAGTTTGTTTTTATCATGAAAAGATGTTGGATTTGAAGGTGCATTTAATTTCTATCTTATTTGATCCTTCTGCATCTACTGAGATGGTCAATTGATTTTGTCCTTTATTCTATTGATACATTATATAATATTTTTTTTAATGTTGAACCTGTCTTGCATTTCAGGGATAAGTCCCACTTGGTTGTGGCGTATAATTTTTATATGCTGATCTATTTGGTTTGCAAGTACTTTGTTGAGGATTTTTGCATCTATTCATAAGATACTGGTCTGCAGTTTTATTGTGATTTCTTTTCTGTTTTTGCTATTCAGACAATATTATTAGCCTCATAGAATTAACTTGGGACGTATTCTCTCTTTTGTGTTTCAGAAAAGTTTGTAGAATTGATTTTTAATATTTAAATTTTTGGTATGATTCACCAGAAAGCTGTATGGGACTAACCATTTCTTTTTAGGTAATTTTCTGATTACTAATTCAATCTTTTTATGTAGTCCTATTTAGATTTCCTGTATCTTCTTTTTTTTTTTTTTTTTATTTTAAATTTTTTATTTATTTATGATAGTCACAGAGAGAGAGAGGCAGAGACATAGGCAGAGGGAGAAGCAGGCTCCATGCACCAGAAGCCTGATGTGGGACTCGATCCTGGGTCTCCAGGATCGCACCCTGGGCCAAAGGCAGGCACCAAACCGCTGCGCCACCCAGAGATCCCCGATTTCCTGTATCTTCTTGAGTTAGTTTTGGTCAATGTCTTTTGGGGTCTTCTGGGGTTGTGCACTTAATTCCACTGTATGTGGGGGGAGGGTCCCCCCACATCAACAACAAGCAATTTTCTGGGGACACCATGTGGGTATCCTACTGTTCTAAACCATTCTAACACCTGGAAGTAGCATCAGATTCTGTAGGTTGAGGGCTCAGACCCAGAAGACTGCCCTCCTCCCCCATTTAAGATAGCAGTCTGAAGCCCAGGTTTTCCCTTGTGCTTCTGACCAAAAGGCTGTAGATTGGAGGTTTCTCCAACCCTCCCGGATTTCAGATGCCAATTGCAAGTCCAGGTTGTTCTTCCAACTAACTGGCTATAGAACAGAGGTTTCCACAAACCCTTCCATGGAGTCTATTAATTTGCTAGAGGGGTTCACAGAACTCAGAGAATCATGTTACTTACTAGGTTACTGGTGTATTTAAAATGATTTTAAAGGATACAAATCCACAGTCCTAGAAGAGATGCATAGGGTGAGGTATGTGGGAAGGAGAGTGAAAGTTCTTTGCCTCCTCTGAGCATGCCATTCTCCCTAAATCTTCATGTGTTCACAGACCTAGAAGCTCTCTCGTTTGGGTTTTCATAGAGGCTTCATTACATAGTCATGATTGATTAAAAACATTGGCCATTGATTCACTTTCCATCTCTCCTTCCCTCTCTGGAGGTGGGGTGGGGTGGGACTGAAAGTTCTAATCCCCTGATCACAGGACTGGTTCTCCTGGCAAACAGCCCCCTCTTTGGGCGTTATGAACATAACAAAAGACACCTTTAACACATCACTTAGGAAAACCCAAGGATTTTAGGAACTCTGTGCAGGAAGTGGGGACAAAGATCAAATACATATTTCTTACTATAAAATATCACGGTGGTCGTTTTCATCCAAATCATTAAATATATTGGCAAACAGTTCATGGTATTCTCTCTTCGTTTTCAGTGAAGGGTTGGTAGTAATGTCTCTATTTCCTGATTTTAATAATTTTGAGACTTCTTCTTGGTCAGTCTAGATAAAGGTTTGTCAGTTTTGTTGATCTTTTCAAAGACCCAAGTTTTAGTTTTGTTCCTTTTCTCTACTTTTGTATTCTCATGGTTAAAGTTTATGACAGCAAAGGACACAATATATGTCAAACAGAGAAGAGAGAGATGCATGGGCAAGAGTCCATGGAAGTGAGGTACATGCTTCCAGGTTCTCCTTCCACGAGTACTGAGTGGGTATGCTATCTACAGCTACAGATGGAAAGGACAGGTGGTCTCAGGAAGCATTTATATACATTAGAAATTCTTTTGGACCCCAAAGAATATTTGTTTATGTAGGTTCTATTAAATCTGTTTCTGCATTCAATTTTTTGCATGTGTTTTTAGTTGAAGTAGTTGAGGGTGTTTTGGATGTCTCAATAGGTCACTGCTTCATTACAGCACTGAAGATTCATTGCCACAACTTCTATCGGTTTTTACATTTTCCTTCCATGCGATAGTGTTACTGGACAAAGGATTGTGGCTTGGGTGGCTTAGAGCATAGGATTGATCAGTCCACAATTGACTGATTATCATTCCTTCTCCCCCAGCATAACGGCATAGTTCCCCTATGGTAGTTGGAGAAGGAAGACAATAGACCCAGGTGGGATCAGGGTTGGGGAAATAGGCAGAAACTAGTAATCTAATTTACCCCAGGCTGTTGCTACCTACCACCCTCAATCAACATACTGCTGGCCAGGAGAAGATCTTAATCTAAGGACTCCCTACAGTCTCTCAGCTGTTGCTGAATTTGGGAATGAAGGTCTTGGGAGTGGTATCCTTTGGACCAAGGCTTGTATACCTTATCCTGTTAGTCATGACTTCCATTGGTTCCCTGATTAAGGGAAAGCAGTTCCCTTGTATACAAGTTCTCTTGTATATATTGTCTAAACTACAGTTAATGGCTCTGAATTTAAGTAGATCTGTCATCCCCTGCCTTGATCCCGCTAGCAAAGTAGATTCTGTCCAGTAGGTCTCTTGGGTACTTCAGATCCCCTTGCATTATTAATCTCAACTTTTAATTTTATAAAATCTGGATCTTAACTCCATGCCAACAAAATGCCTCTGTTAAAAGTTCTTGCAACTCTAAACCTCAGACAACCAGAGTAGACAATAGAATGTTACCTATAATGACAGAGGTAACTAACAGGGTGTAAAAGTTTTCAGATTTTTCTTCAGGGCAATTGAGCCTGCTTTACGGCAACTGTTTAGTTCTTTTCATAGAGTTTGTCTACCTCAAGAGGCACAGAATTGGCTCACTCCTATTATAATAGCAATACTTAAACTTTGTACTCCAAACGCATGTTTCATCTTAGGTTCCTTATACTTGCCTGGCAAACTGCTCATGTATACGTGAGGCACTTGTCGGGGATTTCTAGGTATTTGAGACCATTACCCCTCTAATGATTCCTGTTTCTTTGAGGTGGATACCTGGAGCACTCTAAAATGAGTTACTAGGCAGCACTTGAAGGAAAGATAACTGACTTTTTCATGTATGCTCTGGAATCATTAATTCCCACTGTAGGATATAATACAACTATAAATGAAGTCTGAAATTTGTCTCTGACCTCTGCTCTAGAGACACAGGAAAGTGTAAACTTTGTAACCTGAATGATAGATGCATTGCTCTGGACTTGGGACTGGCCAGTCATGATGGGATATATGTGACTGCCAGCACCCCATGCTGTACCTAGATTAATCCGTGAGCAAAAGTAGAGCTGTTCCCACTCCCTTGTTCTTCCAGGGAGAAAGCCATGTGGCTGTCATTGGTGAACCTCGATGATACCTGGGACATAGTTCACTGGCTTGGCTTGGTGTGGGGAACTTGGTTGTAGTCTGACCTCCACAAAAGGCCTGATCATCCCGCCAAGGGTCAGGGTCAAGTCACTTTTCAGATATTGCCTGAGAGAAAGTACAGTTAGGGTATTTGATGGAGTGTCTGAATAGAATTTGTAGCTGGACACATAAAAGGTGGAGGGTAGAGTTGGGGGGCGGGCAGCTTTACCATGGTACTCTGATTACCTTTGTCTTGTCATGGGCTGAACAGGCAAAACATAATCTCTGTCTAACCCATACCTTGGCAGGACACCCTGCTTGTCTTCCTGGGAAAAGGTTGATAAGAACCCTTGTGAAAAATGGCCTCAAGGATAGTTTTTTTCTGTGCCCCAGTGTGTCAGTTGAGTACTGGACTTTACCACTTCCCTTACCCTTGGGATAGAGCAGTAGGCTATAAAATGGTTGTTTCTGAATTGGCTCCTCAGCAGCCTGTATTCTCAACCACTTTGGTATCACCTTCTGGGAATAGGGACACTAATCTTGGTTTTTCTGTTTGTGTAAGTAATAAGTTGCACATGAAATTATAGTCTTGTTGCCTTTCTCTGGCACTGTGGAGAGTTAACAGCAGTGATAGTGGGACTTGTATTCTTGCTAGCCACTGCACTTCTGCCTGGCTTCATTCATTTGTTCTGTCAGTTGAATGTGATAATGTATTTAAAGCATTCAGCACAGACAGTTCTTAACATATGGTAAATTCTCAAATGTTAGCTGTTATTTATAGAGTTGCATTATAAATAACACAAAACTTAGAATACTTTTGAAAGCCTAATTCAAGGGTTAATAGCCTAATTTATCACGTGACTAAGGATACAAACAGCCAGAGCTAGAATAGGTTAAGTAAATCACGATACTTTTGGCATTCCTGAAAAGTGTCTTTTCCACTGAAGTGTTGGTGTTTGTGGTTTTGTTGATGTTATAGAAGTATCTCTAAGCTTTTTAAAATGCTAATTAGTTTTTCAGTGGAAAATACTGGCTTTCCTCAGTTTAACCACATCAATAGGTACTCCAAATAAACTTTGGTTTGTGGAGCACATTAGAAATGGAACAATTCTTGATGTGGCTTAGTTTGTCCTGTTCTTTCTTACTATTTTATCTGATTTATAGTAGGCCTGGCCATGGCAAACACTAATATAACAGATCCTTTTTCTTAGAGTTGTGTTCATGGGGTGTACACTTGTGCATTTGTTTAGGATAGATATTAATATGATTATTTCTCCAAACTATGATTTTTTTTTTAAGATTTTATTTACTTATTCATTAGAGACACACACAGGGTGGGGGGTGGGCAGAGATACAGGCAGAGGGAGAAACAGGCTCCATGCAGGAAGCCCGATTTGGGACTCGATCCCGGGTCTCCAGGATCACACCCTGGGCTGAAGGCAGCGCTAAACTGCTGAGCTACCAGGGCTGCCCCTCCAAACTATGATTTTTAGGGATTTTTTTTTTGCTTTGTAAATTCCTGTCATAAGGCTAAATTACAGATAAGCTTCTGGGTTGACAATTTTTTGCTTAAACTACATTCTTTGTGTTATATGGATATAGAATAAAATGAAAAAATTCACAAATCTTTTTTTAAACTTGGTGAGGTCTTTATGAAATTATACGAAAATCAGATGCATTGTTACATGTAGTCTCCAGCCATTTCTTTTTTTTTTTTCCTGCTTCACAAATTATTTTTGCAATTCACAGCTTGCTATTCACAGCTTTTTATACTTTGAATTTTTAGTGACATGCTTTCTTCCCAGTTTTATTGCAGGAAGTAATGGTAATAGTATCAAAACTTAAAGCCCCAAACTGTTAAACCTAAAGGTAGTTTATCTAGGGACACCTGAGTGGCTGTCAGTTAAGTGGCCAACTCTTGATTTTGGCTCAGGTTATGATTTCAGGGTTCTGGGATGGAGCCTGTGTCACGTTCCACACTCAACAGGGATCCTCTACTTGAGGATTCTCTCCATCCCTCTGCTCAAATAAATGTATGCTCCTGTATGTGAGCATTCTATCTCAAATAAATCTTTAAAAAAAAAGTTTGTCTATGTCCAGGATATATTTTTTTTGGTTTTTTTTAGTTAAAAATTTTAAAGTCATTTTCATGATGACATACAAGGAAACCTCCATGGATGTAGGAGTATGTGAATTATGGCTCTGAATTCCCTCAGTTTGGTCATAGGACTTTATCAGGGTCAACATACAAGGGCTGCTTGCCTCCCAGTGAGGGCCACCACATCTTATCAGCATCAACATATTGGTATTACCTATTCTTTATACTGCAAAACCTGCCAGATGGGTGGGGTTGGTAGAGCCAGACTTTGTGCTAACTGTATCTAGGGTCATTATTCAGGGTTTGCTAATTTACCTATAGCTACTAATAGCAAGGATATTCCTAGAATTTCCTACAATTGAATATAAAAATCCATTGCTTTTGTGGCCCCGTGACATCCGCTCTCATTACTGGGCTGGTTGCTGATCCTTTCAGCACTTGACAAAAGAATTTGAACTATTGTTGCCAAAGAGAGAGCCTTAAATCTACAAGGCAACTAATGGGCAGTTATTTGTTTATTTTAAAGATTTTATTTATCATGAGAGAGACAGAGAAGCAGGCTTCATGCAGGGAGCCCGTCGTGGGACTTGATCCTGGGACTCCAGGACAGGATCACACCCTGAGCTGAAGGCAGCGCTAAACCGCTGAGCCACCTGGGCCTCTGTGGACATTTATTTATTAACAACTTAAGATACTCTGTTTTAATCCCTACTAGAAACAAATGTGGGTGTGTATAATGTGTTCAGTACTTCTCTTGTAGATTTTTTTTGCCAGTTCTATTCATTATTGAAAATGTGGAATTGAAGTTTTCAACTCTTGGTGAATTGCCTATTCCTTGTTTTTTATTTTAATTATCTGTTAAGTATTTCTAATTGTTATATCTTTTTCTTGGATTGACCCTTTTATAGCTTAAAATATTCCTTTTTATCTGTAGTAAGATTTGTTTAGGTTTTTTTTTTTTTTTTGAAGATTTTATTTATTCATGAGGGACCCAGAGAAAGAGGCAGAGACATTGGCAGAGAGAAGCAGGCTCCCCCTGAGGAACCTAATGTGGGATTTGATCCTGGGACCCTGGGATCATGCTTTGAGCCAAGGGCAGCTGCTCAACCACTGAGCCAGCCAGGTGTTCCTGTTTAGTTTGTTTTGTCTGATAATTAGCATAGGCCTTCCACATATCTCGCAGCTGCTGTGTTTGCATCATCTGATACCTTTTGTATTCTTTTATTTTCACTGTATTTCTTTCTTTGGATCTAAAATGTGTCTGGAGACAGCATTTAGTTTTTTTAAAATCTAGTTTGTCTTTTGGATTGTTGAATCCATTCACATTTAATGTTATTAATATGGGGGGGATATACATCTGCTGTTTATGCTTTTTGTTTTCTAGGTCTTGTGTCTTTCCCCCCCCTTAACATTTCTTTGCATTAAGTGAATATTTTCTAGTGTACATTTCAATCTCCTTAATGGTTTTTTTACTGTATATTTTGTGAAAACACAAATTACTTTTAAAAATCATTTTTATCTGCATTTAAGGTGTTAAACATTTAAAATCTGATCTATTTTTATTTATTTATTTTTGATATATTTTTTAAATGCTTGTGATTTTAAAACAAACTGAAAAGGCTGTCACTAGTACAGAGGTAGGGAGGTGAAGAGTATGGGGCCCAATGAGGTTTGTTTTTGAATCCTGCCAGTCCTAGAATATGTGTGCACCTTTGTGGATGGCCTAATCTCATAGAGTCAGGTTGATATCAGGAATAAAGGGAAGGGGAGTAGGATTTTAAATTTAGAGATTTGGTAGGAGGAAGGTCAGCTCTGTCATTGGAGATGCATATTCCAATTACAAGGGTGGGCTTTATAGATTTGATGATGGAAGGATGGAGAATTGGTGCTATTTCTCCCCTCAAATATAAGGAGCTGAATTAGGGCAGGGGGAGCATGGTTGGAGTGGCTAGGGACCAGGGCGGAGAGAAAAAGTCGTAGAGCATGGGGGAAAAAAATTCAAAAAATGAAGTAGAATTGTGAGCGGTGTTAAGTTTTATGTTTTTGTTCATAAAGTAAAATTAGTCGGCTGGCTTGTGTCAAAATTTTTTTTTTCCCCAGAAAACTTCAGCTATTCCTGTGCAGAGAAGGAGATTCTTAAGTTCAGCCATACTTGGGATTTGTCAGGTAAGTGCCATGCTGGAGTTGGGTGGAGATTTTGGCAAAAAGTTAATTTTTTTCAAGTGAAATTAAAATGATAGACCATGGAAATCCAGTCTCTTGTACTCTCCACTATAGTATATTTTCAAAAAGTTTAATACTTTGTATCTAGAAGTAGAGACTCTGCAATCTGAAATAAAGTCAGACAACTTTTGACTCCTTCCCTCTAAATAGGTAGTTCAGGGATGATTTTCCAGGCTTTAGTTTCCTTGTGTGCTAGCAAAGCAGAGAGAGGAATAAAGTAACCCCAAATTACTCAGAGCGTTTGTCTGCCTACCCATATGCTCTGTATTGGTCCTCTACCGGCTGCTCTCTTGTAATCACAGACTTGGTGGCTTAAATAACACCTGTATTTCTCACAGATCGAGGTATTTGGTTTCTCCTGAGGCCTCTTGGCTTGTAGTCAGCCTCCTTCTCTGTGTGACCTCACATGGTCTTTCCTCTGTGCATATGCCTGCTGTCTCTCTTAAAGGACACCAGTCCTGTTGGATTAAGGCCCTGTCCTTATCACCTCACTTAAATTTAATTACCCCCCTGAAGGGCCTGTCCCCAAATATAGGGGGTTAGGGCTTCAACATAGGAATTTGGTGGTAAAAAGACACAATTCACTCCATAACAGCCTCCCACCCTAAGTATGCATAAAAACTAAGGGAAACTTATTAGGCATCATTAACTCTAGAAGTGCTGCTTTGTATTACGCCTGTGCCTGATCAGCCAGTTTTTTTTTTTTTTTTTGAGTAAACTCTGTCCCCAACCTGGGACTCAAACTCATGACCCTAAGGTCAGGAGTTGCATGCTCTACTGACAGCCAGCCATTATTAAGGAGCTTTCCTGGGAGAAGGCATGTGAGGAATACAGAGATGTCTCTTCCTAGGATCTTTTTGTTTGTTTTTTAATTTTTATTTAAATTCTGTTAGCCAGGGGATCCCTGGGTGGCTCAGTGGTTTGCCGTCTGCCTTCGGCTCAGGGCGTGATCCTGGAGTCCCAGGATCAAGTCCCACATCGGGCTCCCTGCATGGAGCCTACTTCTCCCTCTGCCTGCATCTCTGCTCCCCCCCCCCCCGTCTCTCTCTGTCTCATGAATAAATAAATAAAAAATCTTTAAAAAAAATTCCCTTAGCCAGCATATACTGTGTCATTAGTTTCAGACGTAGAGTTTAGTGATTCACAGTTGCATATAACACCCAGTGCTCGTCACATCAGGTGCCCTCCTTAATGCCCATCACCCAGTTACCCCATCACCCCTGTCCCCTCCTTCCAGCACCCCTGAGTTTGTTTCATATAGTTAAGAGTCTCTTATGATTTTTCTCTCTGATTTCTTCCCACTCCGTTTTTCTGGGATCTGTTTTTAATTCAGATGGATATATGCCTTCTTCAATCTTTTCAATCTTGTTTTTCTTCTTAGTGAGAACACTATGACCCATAATTTAGTAAGTCTTAAAGATCTATAGATTGTTTTGGATTTTCTCTATTACATCTATTACATCTGTGAATATCCATTTTATGTTTTCCTTCCCAATTCTTATACTTTCCAGGATCTCCAATACAGTGATTAATAGAAGGGACAATAGTGGTGTATTTGTTTTATTGTCAGTCTAAATGTTTAAAGCTAACATTTATCAAAATTAAGGAAATTTGTGTTGTTTGATAAAACTGTTCTAATGAATGTGAATTTTTTGAAAAGTTCTTGCATCTGTTGAATTTAGGATTTTAAAAATTATTGTTATTTGGTTAATTTTCAAATGACAAATCTTGTATTTCTGAAATAATCCTAATTTGATCATGATAGGTTATCATTTTCATGTCACCACATTTGGTTTGCTTACATTTTGTTTAGGATTTTTGTTTTTACGTTTCTGCAAAAAATTGGCTTCTAATTTTCCTTCTTTCTGGCTTTTGGATGACAGCCTCAATGAATGAGCTCTAAAGTGTTCTCTTTTTTATCTTTTTTCATATTAGATTATTTCTTTCATAGATTGTTAGCATACTCCAGCAAAGCCGTATTGGTCTGGCATTTTCTTTGTGAAAAGAGACTTGATTATCAATTAATTGGTACTTAAATGGTATTGTTACCATGTCAATCCTGGTTAGGTGTATTTTTCGAAGAATTTCTCTATTCTTCTAAATTTGAAATGTATTGGAATAAAATTATTCAAAATAAATACTTAGTATTTTTAACATCTATAGGGTCTAGTAGTAGTCTCTATTGCCAATATTGCACTTTTTAAAAAAAGATTGATTTTAGAGATAAAGTGAGAGTGTGCTCGCAAGCAGGCAAACACGTAGAAGGAGAGAGAATTCCACAAGTAGACTTCCTGGCTGAGCATGGAGCCTGACTCAGAGCCAAAAACAAGAGTTTACCACTTAACCAACTGAGCCGCCCAGGGGCACCCCCTCACCCCCAGTATTGCACTTTTATTTTTATTTTTTAAGCATTTTTTAAAAAAGATTTTATTTATTTATTCATGAGACACAGAGGGGGGGGGGGGGCAAGAGACACAGGCAGAAGGAGAAGCAGGCTCCATGCAGGGAGTCTGACGTGGGACTCAATCCCGGGTCTCCAGGATCACACCCTGGGCTGAAGGCGCTGCTAAACCGCTGAGCCACCTGGGCTGCCCTATTGCACTTTTAAAATGTCATGATCAGTATTGTTAGAGGCTTATTGATTTTTATTCTTTTTTTAATATTCTTTTTTAAAGAATTACCTTGTGACTTGTTGAATCTCTACATTTTTGTTCATTATTTTATTTTCACTCTCATCATTTCTTTTCTTAGGTTAGCTTATTATGATAAATGTGGAGTTCATGTCCCAGTCTAATTTTTATTTTATTTTATTTTTTAAAATTTTTATTTATTTATGATAGTCACACAGAGAGAGAGAGGGGCAGAGACACAGGCAGAGGAAGAAGCAGGCTCCATGCAGGGAGCCCGACGTGGGATTCGATCCCGGGTCTCCAGGATCGCGCCCTGGGCCAAAGGCAGGCGCTAAACCGCTGCGCCACCCAGGGATCCCCAATGAATATATTTGTAGTGCAATGATAAGGTATCCTAGATACAGTAATGAAAATCAGACAAAAAGACAGGGTTTTCTCCATGTGTTTGCTTTTTATGTATAAAGTTTTCTGAAAGGGAAGGTAGCAGTAGACACCCTTAGGGAGTTAGACAATGGGAATAGACAAAAAGGACTTTTTACCATGTGTTTGACTTGTTCGTTTTGTTTCAGTGAGCATGGGTTACTCATAATAAAGAGCCTGTTAGAATAAATAAAAGCAGAAAGTAGTTGTCACTTCAGTGTAACAAACAAAATACTTTTATGTAGAATGAATGCCTGTAAAACACCCTAGACAATTTTTTTTTTATATTTGCTGTATTTATTATATCCTCCTTTGCTCTTTTGTTTCTCTTCCCCAAATTAAAGATGAAGCTTTGATCTGAGGTTTCTGGAATTATGATAGACATAGCATTGGTATCAAGGTAAACTAATTTTCTTGGGAAGTTTTATGTAGATAAATTTTTAATAAAAGTTCCTTATTTCCTACAGATTCCTGACATTCAGAACAACTGACTTTTAATACACTGCTACTACATCAAATCAACAATGAATTGGAATGTAAAACCAGAGAATGTCACCTTACCACCACAGTATCCTAAAAAGCAGTCATCTTTTTTGGAGCAGGCTTTAATAAATACACTTAATACAACATCTCAAAGTTCTTTAAACTATCCTGGAAGTAACCAAGAAGCATGTATGTTTCTTGGTAATTCAAATACAGTTTCACAGCCACTGCTAAACATCAGAAATTATCCAGCTCCTCAGCAAATCCCTATTCCTGATATGCATAATGGGACAGTTGTGGCCTCACAAACTTCAGTAGAAGGAATCACATATGCAAATGTTAAAGGATCCAAACAACTAAATCACAATTTGCAAATGTCTTCAGGAGTTACACAAAATATATGGTTGAACTCTCAAATGAGGAATTCTATGCTTTCTCATACAGGGGCAACTGTGTCCCATCAAACTGGTTTTGGAACTAATACACCTAATTTACATGCACTACAGAATCAATTTGTATCATCAGATTCCTATTCTATGCAACTACAAATGATCCCTCCTAATTCTGCCAGAGTTCCTGTAACTTATCAAGGAGCCCCAAGACTTAACCCATCTTTATCAGAACGACAGGCTGATTGGGCACAACAGTATACATCCAGTGGACTGACTTACCCAGATTACAGATCACTTCCAAAGCAATACAATTACCCGTCACAAAGCTTTTTGCAAGATCCCACTCATCAGAAACAAAATCCTATGCCATCTACATCATTGCAGATGAAAAATAGTCACCCTCCAGATTCTCCACGGACTTTACAGTCAAAGCAGACTGCAAGTATACAGTCCTATCAATGTGCAGTTACTCATACTGACAAAAGACCACTTCCTCCGCCTTCTGACTGTAGATATGTAAGCCAGCCTTTTCAAAGTACTCAGCATGTTATTAAACAGACTTCTCTGGGTGTTTCTCAGAGTCAAGAAATGCACTTACCTGAAATGAGGAGAGACTTTCCTAGAAACTTTCAACAGCATTGGCAAAGCCTTAATGAAAATGTCAGCACAGTTGGAAATTCCTGTAACTTGAAAATAAATACTAATGTCACTCAGCCTTTTACTGAACCTGTTAGATCTTCTATAGATGGTGTTCAGACCCTTGCTCAGAATAATCAAGAGAGAAGCGTAGACTCTTGTGATCTATCTTCAAATCAAATACTGGACACAAATGCCACAAAAGAGAAGTTAGTGAGGGATATTAAAACATTAGTAGAAATAAAAAAGAAGTTTTCCGAACTTGCAAGGAAAATTAAAATTAATAAAAATCTTTTGATGGCAGCAGGTTGTATTAAAACAACTGATACCCCTTACAATGAATTAGCTCCAAATTCTGAATTGTCTGTGAAACAAAATGTCCAAATCCAGTCTGGGCCACAGGTAACCCTACTGACTCCAGAGAATAAGCCACCAACCATAATGGAATCTGCAAAAGAAACAAGTAGAACACACACTACAATGAATTCTAACATTCAAGACCTCAATTGGGGAAATTGTAACCAAGTGAATTCTACTTTACGAAATTCTGTCTATTCAGAAAAGTTACCAATGCCAGACCAGTTAAATGATATGAAAGTTAGGACTTCTTTAAAGTCATCAACTGTTGAGATTACCCAGACAACATTAAATAACACCCAGGTTTCATCAGGAAATGTCAACGTTGAACCAAATGTGCCAACAAATTCTGAAACAACTTCTGTTCCTCAGTCTACATCTTTTGAGGAATATGTTTCAAAATACCCAAATAAAAATACGCTGATTCTCAGTTTACTTACATGTAGAGATAAACTACAGGAGAAATTATTTAAAAATACTGGTGAAACTATTCAGGGCTCTAAACCACATAGTTTTGAAATTAGTTCAAATACCCAAGTCACTGGTAACCAAACGAATTTGAAAACCATGGAAACTCCAAGTCCTTGTAATATAAATACCAAGGTTTTAGACAACTCTTTTTGCCTTGAGCGGAAATCCTCGAGTGGAATGTCTTCTAAAAGTGACCATCACTTTTCCATGGAATTGCTAGCAACATGTCTTTCTCTGTGGAAAAAGCAACCTAAAGAACCTACAGAAGAAAAACAGTATAATGAGGCAAAAAACAGAACAGCAGTTGGATTTTCAAAGCCTGTGGAAACCTGTGATAAGAGTCCATTTTTAGTTGTAGGAAATTCTCAGAATAAGATGGTAAACACTTCCCAAGAAACATCTTTGTCAACAGTAGTACAGAATTATGAGTCTTCCAGTGCAACTGTTACAAAGGGAACAGAACTTCAGGTTGCTGTAGTGTCACCCTTAATTCTTTCAGATGTCAAAACATTGTCTGCCAAAGGTGTAACACCTGAAGCGGTACCTGAAACACTGTATCCAGTTATTAAAGAAGGCAGTGTTTGTAGCTTACAAAATCAGTTGGCAGAAAATACCAATGTTACTGCTGCGTTGAAAGCTAATGTTAATGAACCAGTAGCAGATACCACAACAAATACAAAGATGTTCTCATCAGTTCAGAAGGAAGATCAAAATGAATCGACTAATTCAGAAGATACACCTAATAGCCATCAAGGAGATCATATCAAATCCGAACCAGATCCCCACTGTTCTGTGAGTGAACAGCAGGCCTCATATAAGTCAAGGAACAGTGATATTGTTAGTGGTGATATGTTACATATTGACAACATTTGTTCTCTTGTTGAAGGTGATACATCTTATAATTCCCAAATAGCAGAGATATTCAACTTGCCTCCTTTGAAAAGGGTTGAGCCACAGAAATCTTCTCTACCCAATCATCAAGTGATTAGTAAAAAAGAGCAAATAGACAGCCTCACTGAAAATAAAGACTTTGGTTTTCAAAATGGTAATTTTTCACTGTGTGTAGATGTTTCACATAAAATAACTGGACCAGCAGAATCACCACAACATCCAGAATCGTTATCTTTGAAGTATGTTAAAGCCAACAGTGAAATTCTAGAGGAAAGCAACGTGGAACATGTCACTAAAAAAGAAAGCACAGCTAATGATACATGTTCATTGTCTGCTATTCCTCAGGAAGGTGATGCGTCCTGCAATTATACTGCCCAAGATCCTGCAAGAAGTGAGATTCTCAATGATAAGGCATCTTTCTCATACCTACACGATCAGCTGTCAGAACTTTTAAAAGAATTTCCCTATGGTATTGAAGCTGTGAACACAAAGGAAGGTTCTGTGGCCCAACAGATAACCAACCAAATCTCAAAAGATCAAACTGGTTGTGACTTCAAGGACTCAACAGAACAAATACAGATTACGGTATTAAACTCTGAGCAAATGAAAGAATTATTTCCTGAACATGACGACCCACTCTGTGAGGTTGACAAGTTGACAGAACATCAGAAAGAAGAGCCTATAAAAATAGAAGGGAGTCCGTGTGACCCACAAGCAGATACAGATGGAAAGACTGATGATAATATAATGGATTCAGAGAAAGATGATGTTGGTTGCTGTACATTGGGGTGGCTGTCTATGGTTTATGAAGGAGTACCCCAGTGTCAATATAATTGCATCAATAACTCAGCTTCAAAAGAAGACAAAGGGGAAAATCAGTGTTCACCTTTGAAGATCAAAAGTTGTAAGGAAGGAGAAAGAACTTCTGATAGAAATGTCTCTCGTGGATGTGAGAGTCCTCTAAATAACAATCTGAAGATTCCTTTGACTTTTCCAGATAAGAAAAACCATTCTCCTGAAATAGAGCAAGGCAAAAATATAACTGAAATGCCCAAAACAAAACACAAATCACTGAGGACAGAACAAGAATTATCAGGTCAGTTTTTTTCTAAAGGTGATAAAAAACTAGATTCCATGCAAAGTCACAAAAGAAAAGGAAAACTGCAGTTTCATGAGATAACTTTTCACACCAGTAATAAAATGACAAAATTTTCTCAAGAGAGTCTGCACCAAAAGCTCATGGCACAAAACTCACACCCACTAAAAACAAAGGCAGGCTTCTTGACAAATAAAAATAAAGATTTACATATGAAAAATGGTTCTTTGGTACAATCAGTATCCTCAGAGAAAAGATTGAAAGGTGGCTTTGGAACAGAAGTTTCGGATAAAAGGAAGTTAGATGATGGGAGCATACTTGATTCAAAAGTAAAGAAGAAGAAATATGATAAACAAGAGCAGAATAAAAATGGGGATGGAACATTTAAATTATGTAATATTTTGTCAATCCCAAATGAAAGAGCCAGGGTTAAAGAAAAGACTATGTCAAATGTTAAATCCGCAGCCTCTAAGGGTAACTCATCTAAAATTAATAAAGTTCTAACACCAAAGGAATATTTGCAAAGACAGAAACACAAAGAAGCAATGGGTAGCAACGCATCAAAGAAAAGCTGTGTGAGAAACTTACAGTGTGATTCTCAATACATGAAGTCTAATAAACTTTCCACGCAAGTAGGGAGTTGGGAGAAATCAAATGAGAGACACAATAGCAGTGTACAGACTTGTAAGGAATCATTAAATATTTGTGCAAGCCATGGTAAAAACCTCAAGACTGACTCTTCAGAGGAGTCTAAAGCATACATTTCAAGGGATGCTAAGGGAATAGTTGGTGGAAATCAACCTGAGAAAATGTGGATTGATAAAACCAAGTTAGACAAAAATTCAAACAGTGAAGTGGAATTCAGTCAAATGCCTCCCCAGTCAAAGGATCAAAGGAAAACGTATCTGAACAGAGTTGCATTTAGATGCACTGAGCACGAGAGCATTTGTCTCACAAAATTAGACAGTTCACCAAGGAAGTTTAATAAAGAGAGACCAGAAAATAAACCTCAGAGTCTCTTACCTGTGAAAGATACCACAGAAAAACCAAACATGCTGGAATTTAAGTTATGTCCAGATGGCCTGATTAAGAATACAAATTCTGTTGATGACTGGAAGGATCTGCAGCCTTGTCCTAGGAAGGAAGAAGCCCCTGTGCAAGGTCTAGTATGATTTTTTTGATGGTGTCTCCCAACACTAAAGCATTGTAGGTGAACAGTGGGTTAGCACTACTTATGCCATCTGGGTAGCTAGCAAAGACTTAAATGCATTTGCCATTCCTTGGTATTTGCTTTTCTAAATCAATGGTTCATTGGGCACTATTTGTTTTATCGCCCTCTTCCTGTAAATTGTACTCCATTTGTATTGATGACAAGTGGTATGTAAAATTGTAGGATTTGCCAAATACAAAGATTTCCTTTTTCACCAAGAAGCCTATATTATGGAAAACGTTCTTTGTGCTAAGTTAGAAAAGTGTTTTTACATTATTTCATGTGTTTTGTTGATTCTCATTTGGACTTGTAATTTCAAAGCCCTGTGAATTGAAATTTTAGTCTAGATATGAGGGAATAATTATTATATATTAGTGAAAACTTTTATACATAAGGAAATGTATAAAACTTATTGTCATCTTTGAAATAGTTGGCGACTGTGTTACCAGAAAAGTTAAAGCGCTACTGTTGGCTGAATGATAGAATTCTCATCATAGTGCAAAGAAAGAAGAAAATAGATGACTAATGATTTGTGATAGTAAGGAAACGTTTAGGGGTTGTGGATATTATATATATAATAACATGTTGAGAAATTGAGATTGGAAAACTAAAGGATTTGAATGGCAATCTTAATTTCTCCTGTGCTGTTCAGATGGAATCTGTTGGAGCACAGAAAGTTATGATGTAAATTAAGGTACATTTTCTTGAAAGGAGATAGGGATATGATAAAATAGGGTATATAATTCATTTTGTAAAGCATTGGTGATTTTACTTGGCCATAGAAGTAGATCTTTGGAAACTGAGGCATGGGTGTAACAAGAACATTAAAAGTGGAGTTGGGGGCAATGGGAGTGACTTTCTGTTTCCTGTGCCCTTAAGTACCTTGACATTTGTTGATATTCAACCTAAGTGGGAGAGACATAATTTCATGGTGAAAACAAACTTTTTTTTTTTTTTTTTTAAACAAACTTAAAGCAACTTATTTTTCATTTATGAGATACTCAGGCACTTGAAATGGAAGAAAACATTTTTTTTCAGGCTTCTTTTAGACTTGTGTTATACATAAATATATTTAATACCTTTCAAAGTCTATTTTACGTTCACCTGATTTTCCTTCACAATACTAAAAGAGATGAATAGCAATTTCTAGAGCTCTGAAAATGAATATTTAAATAGTTACAGGAATAAAAAGTACAAAAGAAGACTGGTTAAGAGGTACAACTGAGGAGAAAAGGATGCCAGAAGCCAAACAAGAAATAGGTAAAATTATCATCTATTTAAATTTTTATTTTATCTATTGGGCACTTGGTCATCTAGAAGCTGAATTATAGTTAAACAATTCTGAGGTTTGGTTTTTATCCATGTTTTTAAAGTGATTCAGTGTTTGTATGAGTGGTTGGAAGATTTTTTGGGGGTATTTTTTCTCATGCTGTGGAGAAGGAAACAGTGATCTATTTCCTCTTAGCAAGAAAATGTTTCTCATCATGAGTTAGGTAGGGTAAGGGGTTGGCATACTTTTCTCCCTCCCTAGGACTAGATGGTGAATATTAAGTTTTTCGGAATGTAAGTTCTCTTAAATACTTGTCTCTTGACACTGTAGTGAGAAGATAATTATAAATGAATGTTTATGGGCTATGTTTCAATTAAACTTTATTTACCATCTCAGGCTAGAGGCTAGGCTTGGCCTACAGGCCATGTCCTGTTTGCCAGCCCCTGGTCAAAACAAGATAGGCAAGGATGTTTCTATTTTATCCCTGGGAGGTTAGATCATTTTATTGAAATTCCATGACTAGTAACTGAATAGGGACTTGAAATAGATCCCCACTTTTCAAAGTTAATTAAGTGTGGAATCTGAGTTATTTTGATGATGAAAGATGGAGCCTCCTAGTTCAAATTTCTTTCTTTTTATAGGGGAGGATTTTGGGCCAAGGGCCAACCAGAAAAGGCAGAGCTTTCAAGTATCTGATTTAAGTAGTGAAATGAATGTACTTTGTTTTTAGGGTTTCATATTGAGAACTAGAAGCTAGAGTTCAGGAGTTTTACCTTAGTTTGGTTAACTGAATATGTAAAGATAAGGGTTTAGAATTCCTTGAGAATGGAAGGAAGCAGAATTTTACCATGAGCAACAATAAAGAAGCACATTTCTTAAAAGGGAGGAGTGTGACAAAATTGAGAAGAGAGCTTAAATACATAGGCTTATAGAAATTGAGTTTTACGTATTAAAGGTGCATATAGGAAAAAACTAAGTTCAATAGAAGACTCAAAGAAGGAAGAAATGCACCCTTAATCAGAACCGAAAAACAGTTGAAAGAGGGGAAAATGAATTTTAAGACTCCTGAGTGTAGAGAACACACTTCTAAGGGTGGAACACAGGAATTAAAAAAAAAAAATGAGAAAGATAGAAATGGTCATGGAGATTAGGCAAGGAAGGTCCTTGGAAATAGTAGACACCTTACCTCACAGAGAAGGTGAGAGGCATGGTTGGGACCTGAATCTGAAAATATGGATGCCTGTACAGATTGACCAAAGATAAGCGTGAACTAAATGAGAATTCTAAAGATAACCACAAATAGGAGGAGCAATAAGCTGAAGTTGAATAAACCTCAATACTCAGAATCACTATGAAAAAAAATACAAGTTGGGGCACAAGCTCTAGGAGATCTGATGTATGGTAGAGAAAAGCCAAAATATGAGTCACAGCTCTGTCAAAAGTGTAAGATTGAATCACTGGGTTGTACCTGAAACTAATATAACACTGTATGTCAGTTTTATTTCAATTAAAAAGTAAAGGCAAATAAAGTTCACCTGTAATCCAAAAAAGCCTGATAAGGTTTAGGAAAAATGTGAACAAATACCAAGATGAAGGGTGGACAATGTGAATTAGTGTGAAGAGAAACAAAAACAAATGTCATAAATTCCCAAACAGATGCAAAGAAACTTTTTAGATAATCATACATCTAAATTTGGTGGCAAAGGTTGGAGTGTAGATGGAACAAGATGTGAAACTATATCAAGTCAGGGTAAAGTACAGAGAAGAGGGAAGTAACAATTCAGTGGAAAATGACTTAGGGACCCATCTTAGCTATCAGTATTGCTGACATCAAAAAGAATGCTAACAAGGACGTACAAGAATTTGAAACAGTTGAAGGACCAAGAGGACAGAATACTTGACTTCTTAGAAAAAGGTAAAACAAGATTATTATACAGAAAGGAATGGCTAGAGCAGGAATGAAAACCATGGGAATTGTAAATAGGGGGAATGGCTACTGAGATGTAGAGGTACATCTAGAAATATAAGAAGTAGGAAAATTGGACCCATCAAAAAGATAATGAGACTAATGCAACACTGAAATGGTCTAACCAAACAAAAACTACAGACATGTCTTAGGATACCTAATACGTAGCAAGGCCAGAATATTAAAATAGTCTTTTCCATTCACTGAGTGGAACCAGCTTGTGCTCGTGCTCTTTATATTGCTAGTTTAAATAGCTTTTTAAAAAGGTCACATTTATAATAATCTGCAAATAAAAGTAGAATGGAAGAGCCCTGGACTGTGAAGATGGCATGAGAGTAGAAAATAGTTCCCAAAAGAGAGGCAAGATGTCCTGTGTGTATAATTTACCATTCTAAGATTAAAAGCCATAATTTATCAAGCTCCTTGTCCTAAATTGTATCCCAAAAAAGAATGCAGGTTTTCCTTCTTCATTTTAATTGATTATATATTAGTCACTAATACTGAGTAATAAAGTTTCTGTTTTCTTAGATAATAATGTTTTGACTAATTCAAGACTCTCGAAGAGAAGCTTCGGTGCAGATGGATTTGAGACACTACAAAATCCAGTAAAAGATTCAAAGGCAATGTTTCAAACCTACAAAAGGATGTATATGGAAAAGAGAAGCAGAAGCCTTGATAGCAGTCCTTTAAAACAATTCTGAGGCTAATTTTTTTGATGGTTCTATAATTGACACCAGAAAATTTCTGCCATTTTCTGTTCAGAATATATTGCTGGAAATGCTTGGAATTGCCATGATAAAATATCAAGAGAGTTTAGTTACCACTTAGTTATGTAAATCATTGAAGTTATTTAATAGGGCTTGGGGATCTTACCTGTGCATACCAGATATAAGAAATAGACGGTATTTGTCAGGGAAACCATAAGGTATTGAATTTTGACATTATTGAACAATATTTACCAGTTTATTTTGAAATGCTAACTATCCATCCTGAGGGAGGGCTGTTCTCAGTTAAGTACTTGCTTATTTTAGCTGGGACTGTAAATATGTTTATTTCTAAAGCTTATTAGCAAAACTTATTTTTTAAAAACCCTCACTGTGAATGTCAAAGTATATTCTTAAGTATTTTATACCTAATTGTAAACTTTGTCAGAAGTCTTGTTTTGTACTTGTTAAGCTGGACATAATTTTTGGATAATGTTTAGACATTACTTTTCATACTTGAAATAAACATTTATTTTTAAAATATATATAAATATATCATAGTGGTCTGTATTTGATTTTCTATCCTCACAACAGGACACATTTTAGAAGGGTGTTTTATTTATTTTATTTATTTATTTATTTTTTTAAGATTTTATTTATTCATAGACACAGAGAGAGAGAGAGAGGCAGAGACACAGGCAGAGGGAGAAGCAGGCTCCATGCAGGGAGCCCGACGTGGGACTCGATCCCGGGTCTCCAGGATCACGCCTCAGGCTGCAGGTGGTGCCAAACCTCTGCACCACCGGGGCTGCCCTAGAAGGGTGTTTTAAGAAGAAATTTTAACTAAGCTGTTAGAAGTAAATATTTTCAGGTTACACTCAGAAGAAGAGCAAAAGAAAACATGGAACGTGAAATGTTTCTGGGTTTTACTTAATGACTAGAAAAGTGTTGGTTATTTTCATAAAATCTCAAAGTTCTACGTATAGTTCATATTTTAAAAATACACTTTTGAGAGTAGGGAGAAATAGGGAGTTTGAGGATACAGTTTCAATTTTGCCATTATGTGCATATTCTTAACACTACTGAACTGTACACTTAAAAATGCTTAAGATAGTAACTTTTTTGTATATTATGTTACAAGTTTAAAAACTTTGAAGACTTCAGACTGGGCTTCTCAAAATACTAAGCTGCTTTGCTCATCTTGCATAATTGATGGTTTCATGTCAATAAAAGATTGAATTAGAAAAGCAATAGTTGGGGAAACAGCTGGCACCATAGCACCAGTCAAGGCAATGGCTTCAAACTGTGATGGTCATTATAATTGATCATTGTATTATTCTTTACTGCTGGAAACTCTCAAACATTTCAGAAGATTTTGAAGCCGAAATACACAAGCAATGATAGTCCAAATGCAATTGCAGAATTGGTCCCTTGGAACATAATTTTTTATTTGAAGAAATTATTGACATTTTTCTCAACTATGTCATCCTGACGTTTCAAGGAAAATAAAATATTTGTCAGTGATAAAACTTGAGCTTTCCAAAAAAACTAGGATTTTGGAAAACTTGTATCTGAGACCAAATTTTAGCATCCTACTACTAGATCTCTGTTGAGTTCATTGGAGATATTAAAGTAATTAAAAAAAATTTTTTAGAGTAGGCTCCACATCCAACGTGGGGCTTGAATTCATGACCCTGAGATCAAGACTCCTATGTGCTCTACAGCCAGCCAGCTAGGCATCCCTGTATGTAATTATTTTTGAGGTATGCTAAAGTATGTCAACACTTGGAAGATCTGCATAACTTCATGAATTAGTATTTTCTGATGACAATGCAAGTTGATAAGAGATTACTCATGACAGGTAGACTAATGGATTTCGATAGAAGAATGCAGAAAGATCCATCATATCAGGCTTCCATGTTGGAATCAACCTTTAGGAAACTCAGCTTTTGGTGTATCAAAAGAATATATAGATTATCTGAAAAGCTGGAGGAATGCTCTTGTCCACACAAAAAGCCATCTATGTGTGTGAGATGGATTTTCATGATATACTTGAACCAAGATGTAGCTCAACAACAGGCTGAATGCACGAGTAGATAAATTCAACTGAGTTCTATGAAGTCAGACCTTAAAAGATTTGCAAAAATGAAAAAAGATCTTTCATCGATTTTTTTTGATAAATTTTTTATTAAGATTTTATTTATTCATGAGAGACACACAGAAAGGCAGAGACATAGGCAGAGGAAGAAGCAGGCCCCATGGAGGGAGCCCAACATGAGACTCCATCTCAGGGCTCCAGGATCACGCCCGAGCCAAAGGCAGATGCTCAACTGCTGAGCCACCCGGGCATCTCTGGTAAATATTTTTAATAAAAATTCTATTTATATAACCATGACATGATTTAGCTTTAAATGAAAGCGCTGTTTGAATTTTTCATAGAACAAATGTTGATAAGTATCTCAATTTCACAGTTTTTAAAATGGTTAAAAATCTGGGTGGTCACAGTGGTGATGCAAGAGCAAGCACAATTAGATTGCTATGTTCAGTCTTGCATTGTTGCCGAGAAATCAGCATTAACTTTCAAGTACTTAAGTAGTATAAAGGAGTTACTTAGAGTTGCATATAAAGTAGTTAACAGTGTTGAATTGGCAATTGGCTGCTATTGTTACTTAATTGTTTAGTAGTTAACGTTTTTATGTTAGGTGTGGCTTTTACGTGTTAAGGCTAAAGCCTTATAGGTACCAATGAATGTTATTTTATGACATTCAATTTCAAAGATTAATTTCAGAACTGGATGAGAAAAACCTCCATAATACAACAAAAATTAGTAAAAAAAAAAAAAAAAATTTTTTTTTTTTAAAAGAAAAGAAAAAGACACCTGAGTGGCTTAATGGGTTAAGTGCCCACTCTTGATGTCAGCTCAAGTCTTGAGTCAGGGTTGTGAGTTCAAGCTGTGTTGGGCTCTGCACTGGGCATGGAGCCTTCATTAAAAAAAATAAATTAGTAAAAAAATAAGGGGGGGGGTGTCCCTGGGTGGCTCAGTAGATTGGCCGTCTGCCTTTGGGCTCAGGTCGTGGTCCTGGGGTTGAGTCCAGCATTGCTTTTCCCTCTCTCTCTGCTGCTCTTCCTGCTTGTGCTCTCTTGCTCTCTTGCTCTCTTTTTCTGTCAAAATCTTCTTTAAAAAGTAAAAATAAGTAAAATAAATTCAATCCTTTAGGTGTTTGAGGTTCCAGACAGCAGTGTGTAAAATATTCCTTTATGCATAATACAAATGAAAGACCTGCTCAGTGAAAGAAATACCAATGATATTCCTTCAGGAAGAAGGAAATTGAAAACAGAAGGGAGATGCAAGGGTGAAAGGTCAAATTAAATGGACATTCATTTAAAGAATGATCACAGAAAGAACACAATAAAACTAATTTTAAAGGAAAAATAAGTGAAAAATCCGTCTGAATGGCAACACTGATTAGGGTGTTACATATATCTTATTTCCTGGAGATGGAGGTAAATTTGCAAATTCTAAATAACTATAATGTATAAAGCTTTGTGGAAAGCATGGTACTACTATAGAAGCTGCAAAAATGAGTAAAACAAGTTCTTAGGATTCTCCAATCTAGAAGATGAGAAGAGGCAAGTGTCCAAATGTCAGTACTTGTGAGAGGCATAAATATTTGGGGAGATAAAATGAGAGATAAAAAACAATTACGATAGAAGTTTTCTTACTGACTTTGGAATGCCTTATATTACCTTACCACAGCCAGGTTAATCTTCTCTTGCCTATCTATATCTAGATGAAAGTGGCCAAAACCAACTGCTCGTCTTACCAACTAATTTTCATTGGAGTTTCTCTTCAAGGGAAGGGTCCAGAGAAAGAAGCACAAATAACATGTTATTATAATAGAAGCATAAATAATGTTGATTTGTGGTTATTTCCATGTTTAGGAATGCATTCAAGGTTCATTTTCTTCCAACTCAAGATATTTACAAATAGAACTTGGAAAAGTATTTGAAACTTTTAACTATATTAAATTTAGACTGCAGAGCAGAGATTATGGAGTGTGAATCAGGATTACAGTGAAACTATATACATAAATGAAGACTATCACATCAAAATAGCCATTAGGCCATCAGGACTCAAAAAGCCTCTGAAATACTTGAAGATAGCTTGAGACTGACCATCAAACTATTATATTTCAAGATTGGGAAGGTGCCTTGAAAAGGGTATGAATACACCTTTAAGAAAGCATTACTAGAGGGGTGCCTGAGTGGCCCAGTTGGTTAAGCATCTATGATCCCAGGCTGCTCAGCAGGGAGTCTACTTCTCTCTTTCCCTTTGCCTTCCCCACCCCCACTCGTGCTCTTGTTGGCTTGCTCTCTCAAATAAATGAAATCTTAAAAAGAAACCATTGCTAAGGAAGCTTAAGAATGATACAAATTGGGCAGTCCTGGTGGCCCAGTGGTTTGGCGCTGCCTTCAGCCTGAGGTGTGGTGATCCTGGGGGCCCGGGATGGAGTCCTGCATCCTGCTCCCTGCATGGGGCCTGCTTCTCCCTCTGCCTGTGTCTCTGCCTCTGTGTGTGTGTCTTTCATGAATGGATAAATAAAATCTTAAAAAAAAAAAAAAAGAATGATACAAGTTAATAGCATTTTGATAATTCTGTAATCCTAGTAACCAGAAAGTAGTCAACAAGTCAGCTGTTCGGTATGGTAGCTTGTTAGCCTTGTGTGTAGGTATTGAGCACTAGAATATAAAATGCGCTAGACAGTTTGGATCTATGTTCTGGAGGAAGAGCTACTAGAACCTGATGATGGATTAGATAAGGGAGAAAAAGAGGAGAATCTTGTTTCTAGACTGTGCCACTGAATGGGTAGGAAGTCTTTAGGCTGACCAGGAATTGATTTCTTTAAGCATGTGGCCAGTTTCCATGGAGCTTTTACCTGAAGGCTAACCTGCAAGGCAGTAATCTTGGATAAGTTTTTTAAAGATTTTATTTGAGAGAGAGCACAAACCGGGGAGAGGAGGAGATACAAGCTTCCCCCTGAGCAGGGAGCCTAATGTGGGGCTCAATCCCAGGACCCGGAATCATGACCTGAGCTGAAGGCAGATGCTTAACTGAGTCACCAACATTCTTGAATAAATTAACATTTATTCAAGTGCTCCAACATTCTTGAATAAATTAACCCACAACTCTTAGTGGTTGAGGAATGGACTCATACTCAGGGCACAAGTTTTCCAGACATTTTCATAACCGATATTTCAAGGTAAATTTTAGAAAATAATTGAGGCTTAATTTGAAATCTTTGTAATATCTCCCAACTTTTGTTTTTCCTGAGTAGAATGGATTTGTCTATGAGATAATGTATTTTTGTTAGCAAGAAACAGATTGTTGACCTGAATTGAGCATTGCCTTTTCTAAATCTTTTTCTAAACCTTCCTGTCTTCTATTATCTGATCTCTCTATAACTCCAAGTTGATACCTTGCGTGAGATTCCAGGCTGTTGTAATTATGGGGACTCAATGATCAGAGAACTACTACTGTCACTTTGGCAACATTTTTAATGTGTTATATTTCATTGATCACTGGGAATTTGCTCTGATTGCTTTGAATTATATATTCAAAATGTGACTTCTAAAAAAAAAAAAAACAAAAAAACAAAGAAAAAAAACAAAATGTGACTCCTACCTTGTTCTAATTTTCTGAGGTTCATAAACTCTTAACCACTTCTAAGACCCTCATATCAAATATAAATCATCTACTTATGACTGCACGGGCTGAGCAAAATATTAACTTCTTATGCTTGATGAGAATTAACTCCATTCCTTTTGGATGCTTCAAAGACTCTTGGAGGAAACAAAATGTAGAAGCCGTTAAGTTTTATGCTCAGATTCAAGTATGGCCTTCATTAATATACCTTTACTCATTGCCTATCATGAATGATTATTTCTTGTTCACAATAAACCAGGAAGTCATATTGTCCTAGTATACATATGAGAAAACTGAGCTCCAGAGAAATAAGGTCAAACAGCTTTAATGTAATAAAGGAGCACTTAAAAATTGATATAGTCATCAAACAACTTCTAATTTGGTCAAAAACACGAAAATCAGTGATTATAATCTGTTTCTCCCCTAGGAACATTTCATTACATGATAGAGATGAACACTTGTCCCTTCTACAGTATTAGAAGTACTGGACTAGGGCAGCTCTGGTGGCTCAGCAGTTTAGTGCTGTCTTCAGCCCAGGGTGTGATCCTGGAGACCCAGAATCGAGTCCCACATCGGGCTCCCTGCGTGGGGCCTGCTTCTCCCTCTGCCTGTGTCTCTGCCTCTCTCTCTCAATGTGTTTCTCATGAATAAATAAAGAAGTACTGGACCAATTTGCCTGACTATGTCTGCTAAGTAATCTCAGCACAGTACTCACAGATGGCGCTTCGGCTTCCATGTCTGTTTGGCTTTGCACTTAGAATTTCTAGTGGCCTGGTGCTTTTTACCCAAATTAATCCACTTTGTGTCAGTGGGATCTTTAACTTCCCCTTTCTGCATTTGTGATTTAGTACTATATACCAACTTCATGGATTTAGAACATACTGTTATTATGTGTTTATCCTTTTGCAGAATGAAGCTTATTGTTAGATCCCTGCATCAGTTATTGTCACTGTGTAAGGCTTAAACATTATGTCACAGTTCCTAAAGGACAAAAATTGGTGTGGCTGGGCTGGGTTCCTCCTTAAGGTCTGTCACGAGGTTGAATCGTGGTTGTCGGCTGGTTGTCAGCTGGGATCTTAGACTCATCTGAAGGCTTGAATCAGGAAGGATCCACTTCCAAGCTCATGCATGTGATTGTTGTTAGGTGTTTTGGGCTGGAAGGCTCAGTGTCTCAGTTCCTTACCACTCTTGGCCAGCATCCTCCTTCAATTCCTTGCCATACTGGTCTCTCCAAAAGGCAGCCTGCAACATGGCAGCTGACTCTCCTCAAAGCAATAGAACATGAGTGTGAGAAAGAGCAGACAAGAGACATCACAGTCTTTTTTTAACTTCAGAATTGACACCCTGTCGTTTTTTGTTACATTTACTTGGTAGGAGTGACTCACAGAGTTGCAGTCCACATTCAAGGTAAAGGGGTTTGGGGTCACTCAGAACCACCCTAGTTGCTGCCTACCAGTCTTTGCTAAATTAATCTCTAAATTCTTTTGTTGTATGTGAATGGAAGCATGACCTTTCTTTTTTGTTGTTGTTGTTTTTTGAAGCATGACCTTTCTGTTAGATATATGTAGCTCTGTGCTTATTCCAAGGAAGCCTGGAAGTCTGGCTTCTTGCCCAAAAATAAGGATAGACAATGATGCAGTTGATTAAACGGTTAACCTTGCTTGGGTTTAGCTCCCTGGTGTGGAATATATGATCATCTTGGCATCCCTGAAATTATACTATCATGCTCCTATGTTGGTGATTCATACCTGAAAAACCCAAGTATGTTCCGTGTGATTGACAAAGGGCCCTGGAAGCTGTGCCTAGAAGCCCCTGATCTCTCTTTGTCTATGCTTTCTTTGTTTTCTGTACTGTATCTTTGACTTTTTTTTTTTTTTTTTAGATTTTATTTATTTATTCATGAGAGACACACAGAAAGAGGCAGAGACACAGGCAGAAGGAGGGGAAGCAGGCTCCATGCAGGAAGCCTGATGTGGGACTTGATCCCAGGAACCCAGGATCAGGCCCTGAGCCAAAGGCAGATGCTCAACCACTGATCCACCAAGGCATCCCTCCTTGACCTTTTTTTAAACCTTACCTGAGTACATCCTGTGGAATCACATGAGCCCTTTGAATGATCCAGTCCCATGTAATTATTGCATTTGGGGAGGACTCTAACCACACTGTGTGTATTTCTTATGAAGACACCGAATCCCAACAGCATCCAGGTGGCTATGGAAACTTGCATTAGTCAAATTAATCATGGGGCTGCAAAGAACTTCTTTAAATGTGTTTCCCTAAAGCCAGTTTTTCTGTGAGAAGAGCTCTTTCTATCCTGCTGTCCATACCATTCCTCTGTTGTTTCTTTGTGCAATACCAGCTTGCTGAATTATTATACTGCTGCAGGAATGCTTATGACATTATGTTACAATTAGTCTCAATTTCTAGACAAATTAGGAGCTTCTTGAATGCAGGGACTCTGGCTTAGTTATATTTGTATTTGCAGTGCCTTATTGTCAAGCACAATGCCATCCAACAGAAATGAAATGTGGGTCACATATGTAAGTTTTATAATAGTCACACTAAAAAGTATTTAAAAAATTGGTGGAAATAATTTTAATACGGCATTTTATCTAACCAATATATTTAAAATATATTGTCAACATGCAATATGAAGATTATTGAGATACCTTATATTTCTTTCTCTTTTTTTTGATACTGAGATTTTGAATTCTGATGTTTATTTTATATTTACAGCACATCCTAATCAGATACTCAGTAGCCATGTGTAGCTTATGGCCACTGAATGGGACAGCACAGGCTAGCACATAAAAGGTGTTCAGGTATCTCTAGGTACATAAGAGGTACTCCATCCTTATAGGATTTACCAATTGCTATGCCAATTTGTTGCTTGATACTTGGTATATACTATCTCAGTGCACACACAACCTTGAGAAGCAGGTATCATTATCCTCAGTGTTAAACAGAAAACCATTTGTTTTCTTCACCATTGTATACTCAATTCCTGACTTATTTTTAAAACTAATAATTATTTTATGAATAAGTGAATGACTATCAATGAGGGAACATTTGAGCTTAAAAGTTTAAATAACTTCTCCAAACTGAGTGACAGTCAGGAGTCAAATGCAGCTCTCTGACTTGACCCCTGGGCTCTTGACTCTTCTGCTAAATGCCTCTTCGATGGCCAGGTGAAAGAACTGATATGTTAATTAATAAGCAGCACATTAATAAGGACATGGAACCCTGCCAAAAATGCAAGAATCCAGCATGTATCACTTATGTGAAGCACCTGTTGAATAACTAAATTATCTGTCACAAAATGTTTAGAAGTGAGGTTATTAGAAAAAAAATATCAAAAGGCACTTGCAATACGTATGTGAGCAATAAAAAATAAATTTTTACTGCAGTAAACCTTATGTATGTCCTGTCACTAGAAACAGATGAGAATAACTCTTATTTTTTTAAAGATTTTATTTATTTATTCATGAGAGACACACAGAGAGAGAAGCAGAGATATAGCAGAGGGAGAAGCAGGCTCCATGCAGGAGGCCCCATGTGGGACTTGATCCCGGGGCTCCAGGATCATGCCCTGAGCCAAAGGCAGACACTCAACTGCTGAGCCATTCTGGCGTCCCTACCTATTTTTTTTAATTGAAGCATAATTGATATATAATATTAAATTATTTTGCTCTTTGCTATGTCGTATGCTATGCTTACCACAAGTGTAGCTACCATCTATCACCATGCAACTGTTATACCTACATTGACTATTCCCTATGCTGTACCTTTTATCCCCATGGCTTACTCATTCCATAACTGGAAGCCAGTATCTCCCACTCCCCTTCATCTGTTTGCCCAACCCCCATCCCCTCCCCTCTGGTGACCATCAGTTCTCTACATTTATGAGTCTGTTTATTTTTTGGGTTTTAGATTCTACATAAAAGTAAAATAATATGGTATTTATCTTTCTCTGATTTATTTCACTTTTTTTCATTTATTTCACCTTCTCGGTCCATCCATGTCACAAAGGCAAGACCTCATTCTTTTTTATGACTGAGTAGTATTGGTTGTGTGTGTGTGTGTATGTACCACATCTTTATCCATGCCTTTACTGATGGGACACTGCTCCTTCCATTTTGGTTATAAATAATGTGCAGTTACCATAGGGGTGCAGGTATGTTTTCAAATTAGTGTTCTTGTTTTCTTTGGGTAAATAACCAATGGAATTACTGGATCATATGGTAATTCTATTTTTAATTTTTTGAGGAACTTCTATATTGTTTTCCACAGTGGGTGTACCAATTTGCATTCCCACCAACAGTGCACAGGTGTTCCTTTTTCTCCACATTCTCACCAACTCTTTTTGATTCTTGTGTTTTTTATTTTACTATTCTGACAGGTATGAGATGATATTGCCTGGTGGTTTTGATTTGCATTTCCATGATAATGAGTGATGTTAAGCATCTTTTCATGTGTCTGTTGGCCAACTGTAGGACTTCTTTAGAAAATGTCTATTCAAGTCTTCTGTCCATTTTTTAATCTAATTGGAGTTTTCTTGGTGTTAAGTTGTATGAATTTTTTAAAAATTTTATCTTATGCTTTTATTTTTTTAAAGATTTTATTTAAATTCAAATTAGTTAACATATATTATTAATTTCAGAGAGAGAATTTAATGATTCATCACTTGCATATAATACCCAGTGCTCAGTACAAGTGCCCTCCTTTTTTTTTTTTTTACATTTTTTAAATTTGAATTCAATTTGCCAACATAAGTGCCCTCCTTAATCCTCATCACCCACTTACCCATCCCTAAACCCACCTCCCCTCCCACAACCCTCAGTTTGTTCCCTGTAGTTAAGAGTGTCTTATGATTTGCCTTCCTGTTTTTTTTTTTTTTTAAGATTTTATTTATTCATAGAGATGCAGAGAGAGAGAGAGGCAGAGACACAGGCAGAGGGAGAAGCAGGCTCCATGCAGAGAGCCTGACATGGGACTCGATCCCAGGACCCCAGGATCATGCCCTGGGCTGCAGGTGGCGCTAAACCGCTGCGCCATGGGGGCTGGCCTTTCCTCTGTTTTTATCTAATTTTATTTTTCCTTCCCTTTCCCTGTGTTCATCTGTTCTATTTCTTAAATTCCACATATGAGGGAAATCATATGGTATTTGTCTTTCTCTGACTTATTTCACTTAGCATAATATATTCTCATTCCATCCATGTCATTGCAAATGGCAAGATTTCATTCTTTTCAATAGCTGAGAAATACCACATCTTCTTTATCTGTTCATCAGTTGATGGATATCTGCACTCTTTCCATATTTTGACTATCTATAGAGCATTGCTCTACAATCATTAGGATGCATGTGCCCCTTCAGATCAGTATTTTTGTATCCTTTGCATGAACACCTAGTAGGGCAATTGCTGGATTGTAGGGTAGCTCTATTTGTAACTTTTTGAGGAACCTGCATACTGTTTTCCAGAGTGGCTGCACCAGCTTACATTCTCACCAAGACTGTCAGAGGGTCCCTCTTTCTCCACATCCTCACCAACATCTGTTGTTTCTTGAGTTGCTAATTTTAACCATTTTGACTGGTGTCAGGTGGTATCTCATGTGGTTTTGATTTGTATTTCCCTGATGCCAAGAAATGTGGATTATTTTTTCAGGTGTCTGTTGACCATTTGTATGTCTTCTTTGGAGGAATGTCTGTTCGTGTCTTCAGCCCATTCCTAGATTTTTTGTTTTTTGGGTGTTGAATTTGATAAGTTCTTTACAGATTTTAGATACTAACCCTTTATCTGATAAGACATTTGCAAATATCTTCTCCCATTCCATAGATTGTCTTTTACTTTGTTGTTTCCTTTGATGTGCAGGAGCTTTTTTTATCTCAATGAAGTCCCAATAGTTCCTTTTTGCTTTGGTTTCCCTTGCCTCCAGAAACATGTCTAGTAAGAAGTTGCTGTGGCCAAGGTTGAAGAGGTTGCTGCCTGTGTTCTCTTCTAGGATTCTAATGGATTCTTGCCTCACGGTTAGGTCTCTGATCCATTTTGAATTTATTTTTGTGTATGGTATGAGGAAATGGTCCAGTTTCATTCTTCTGCATTTTGCTGTACAATTTACCCAACACCATTTGTTGAAGAGACTATTTTTTTTCCTTTGGATATTCTTTCCTGCTTTACTGAACATTAGTTTACCATATAGTTGTAGGCCATTTCTGGGTTCTCTATTTTGAACCATTGATTTCTGTGTCTCTTTTTGTGCCAGTACTATACTGTCTTGATGATTGTAACTTTGTAATACAGCTAGAAGTCTGGAATTGTCCTACCTCCAGTTTTGGTTTTCTTTTTCAACAATACCTTGGCTATTCAGGATCTTTTCTGGTTACATACAAATTTTAGAATTGTTTGTCTTAGTTCTATGAGAAATGCTGGTGTTATTTTGATAGGGATTATATTGAACATATAGATTTCTTTGAGTAGTATAGATATTTTAACAATGTTTGTTCTTCCAATCCATGAGCATAGAATAATTTTCCATTTCTTTGTCTTCCTCAATTTCTTTCATCAGTGTTCTCTAGTTTTCAGAGTACAGATCTTTTACCTCTTTGGTTAGGTTCACTCCTAGGTATCTTATTGGTTTTGGTGCAAATATAAATAGGGGATTAATTCCTTGATTTTTCTTTCTTCTGCCTCATTATTTGTGTATAGAAATACAACAGATTTTTGTACACTGTTTTCTATTTTACAGTTGCTGAATTTCTTATCAGCTCTAGCTATTTTTTGGTGGAGTCTTTTCAGTTTTCTACATAGAGTATCATGTTATCTGCAAAGAATGAAGGTTTGACTTCTTCCTGATGATTTGGATGCCTAATTTTATTTCTTTTTGTTATCTGATTATTGAGGCTAGGACTTCTAGTACTATGTTGAACAATGGTGGTAAGAATGGACATCCCTGTCTTGTTCCTGACCTTAGGGGAAATGTTCTTAGTTTTTCCCCATTGAAGATGATCTTAGCTGTGGGTCTCTTGTATATGGCCTTTTTGATGTTGATGTATGTTCCATCTGTCCCTAATTTGTTGAGAGTTTTTTATATGAATGTGTGTTGTATTTTGTCAAATGCTTTTTCTTCATCTATTGAGAGGATCATATGGTTCTAATCCTTTTCTTTTATTAACGTGGTAATATCGTCATGATGATTAATTTGTGAATATTGAACCACCCTAGCACCCCAGGAATAAATCCCACTTGGTCATGGTGAATAATCCTATTAATATACTCTTGGATTTGATTAGCTAGTATCTTGTTGAGAATTTTTGCAACTATATTCGTCAGGGATATTGGCCTATAATTCTTTTTAGTAGGGTCTTTGATTTGAGGATCAAGGTAATGCTTGCCTCATAGAATAAATTTGGAAGTTTTCCTTCCATTTATGTTTTTTGGAAAGTTTGAGAACGGGTATTAATTCTTTAAATGTTTGGTAGTATTCTCCTGGGAAACCATCTGGCCCTGGACTCTTGTTTGTTGGGAGATTTTTGATTACTGATTTAATTTCTTTGCTAGTTATGGGTCTGTTCAGATTTTCTAGTTCTTTATATTTCAGTTTTGGTAGTTTGTATGTTTTTAGGAGTATATCCATTTCTTCCAGGTTGCCTAATCTGTTGGCATATAAGTACTCATAATATTCTCTTATAATTGTTTGTATTTATTTGGTGTTGGTTGTGATCTCTTTAATTCATGATTTTATGTATTTGGATCCTTTTTCATTTTCAGTAAGTCTGGCTAGGAGTTTATCAATTTTGTTAATTCTTTCAAAGAACCTGCTCCTCTGAGGGGCACCTGGGTGGCTCAGTTGATTAAGTGTTTGCCTTTGTCTTGGGTCGTGATGATGGGGTCCTGGGGTGGGGCGCCATGTCAGGCTCCCTGCTCAGCGGGGAGCCTGCTTCTCCTTCTCCCTTTGCCCTATCCCGACTTGTGTGCTCTCTCTTTCTCAAATAAATAAATAAATAAATTTTAAAAAGAACAAAAAAAAAATATATATATATATATAAAATAAAGAACCAGCTCCTAGTTTCATTGATCTGTCCCACTATTTTTTAAATTTCTGTATCATTTATTCTGTATCATTTCATCTTTATTATTTCCCTTCTGCTGGATTTAGGCTTTTTTTTTTTTTTTTTTTTTTTTTTTTTTTTTGGATTTAGGCTTTATTTGCTGCTCTTTTTCCAGCTTTAGGTGTAAGATTAGGTTGTATATTTGAGACTTTTCTTGCTTCTTGAGAAAGACCTGTCTTGCTATATACTTTCCTCTTAGGACCACCTTTGCTGTGTCCCAAAGTTTTGGACTGTTGTGTTTTCATTTTTGCTTTCTTCCATGTATTTTTCTTCTTTAATTTCCTGGTTAGTCCATTCTAGTAGCACATTATTATTATTATTATTATTTTTTAAGATTGTGTTTATTTATTAGAGAGAGAGCACTAGAGGCACAGAGCAAGCATGAGTAGGGGCAAGGAGAGAGGGAGAAGCAGGCTTTCTGCTGAGCACAGAGCCCAATATGGGTTTGATCCCAAGACCCTGGGACCATGATGTGAGCCAAAGGCAGACACTTAACCAACTGAGCCACCCAGGTGCCCCAGTAGCATGTTCTTTGATCTCCATGTATTTGTACTCTTTCCAAATTTTTTCTTGTGGTTGACTTCAAGTTTCATAGCATTGTGGTCTGAAACTATGCATGGTATGATCTCAATCTTTCTGTACTGGTTGAGGCCTGATTTGTGACCTAGTATGCGATCTATTCAAGAGAATGTCCCATGTGCACTTGAAAAGAAATTCTGATGCTTTAGGATGAAATGGTCTGAATATATCTGTGAAGTCGATCTGGTGTAGACTGTCATTCAAAAGCCCTTGTTTCGGGAACCCTGGGTGGCGCAGCAGTTTAGCACCTGCCTTTGGTCCAGGGCGCGATCCTGGAGATCCAGGATCGAATCCCACGTCGGGCTCCCGGTGCATGGAGCCTGCTTCTCCCTCTGCCTATGTCTCTGCCTCTCTCTCTCTCTCTCTATGTGACTATCATAAATAAAAAAAATAAAAATAAATTTTAAAAAAATTAAAAAAATAAGTCCTTGTTTCTTTGTCGATTTTCTGTTTCTATGATCTGTTCATTGATGTAGGTGGGTGTTAAAGTCCTCTATTAGTGTATTATTATTATTTTTTTAATTTTTATTTATGATAGTCACAGAGAGAGAGAGAAAGAGAGAGAGAGGCAGAGACATAGGCAGTGGGAGAAGCAGGCTCCATGCACCGGGAGCCTGATGTGGGATTCGATCCCGGGTCTCCAGTATCGCGCCCTGGGCCAAAGGCAGGCGCCAAACCGCTGCGCCACCCAGGGATCCCTATTAGTGTATTATTATCAGTGAGTTTCTTTAAGTTGGTTATTAATTGATTTATATATTTGGCTGGTCCCAAGTTAGGGGCATAAATATTTACAATTGTTAGATCTTTATCATTAGATCCCTTTTTTATGATAGAGCCCTTCTTCCTCTCTTATTACAGTTTTTTAAATAATCTAGTTTGTCTGATGCAGGACAAATTATTCTCTATCCTTTCACTTTCAACCTAGAGGTGTTTTCGCATCCAAAATAAGACTCCTGTGGGACGCCTGGGTGGCTCAGCAGTTGAGTGTCTGCCTTCAGCTTAGGGCATGATCCCGAGGTCTGGGATCGAGTCCCATGTCAGGGAGCCTGCTTCTCCCTCTGCCTATGTCTCTGCCTCTCTCTCTCTCTTTCATAAATAAATAAATAAATAAATAAATAAATCTTTTTAAAAAATAAATAAGCAGCATATAGATGGGTCTTGGTTTTTTTTAATCCGTTTTGATACTTTGTGTCTTTTGATGGAGCATTTAGTCCATTTCCTTTAAGAAAAAGTATTGAAAGATACGAATTTAGTACCATTGTATTATCTGTAAAATCACTGTTCCTGTAGATTGTCTCTGTCCTTTCTAGTCTTTGCTGCTTTTGGTCTCTCTTTCTGGCTCAAAACATCCCCTTTAATATTTCTTGCAGAGCTGGTTTAGTGTTCATGAACTCCTTTAGTTTTTGTCTGTCTCCAAAACTCTTTATTTCTCCTTTTATTCTGAATAACAGCCTTACTGTATAAAGTATTCTTGGCTGCATATTTTTCCTATGTAGCACATTGAATATTTCCTTCTACTTCTTTCTGGCCTGCCAAGTTTCAATGGACAGATCTGCTGCTAACTTCATATGTCTACTTTTGTAAATTAAGAACCTTTTGTCTGTATCTGCTTTTAGAATTCTCTTTATCTTTGTATTTTGCAACTTTCACTATGATATGTCATGGTATTGACAGGTTTTTGTTGATTTTGAGGTGAGTTCTCTGTGGCTCTTGGAGCTAAATGCCTGTTTCCTTCACTAATTAGAGAAGTTCTCAGCTGTAATTTGTTCACATAAACCATCTGCCCCTTTATCCTGCTCTTTTTCTTCTGGGACTCCTGTGATATGGAGGTTATTTCTCTTTGTGGAATCATCGAGTTCCCTAAGTCTACCTTTGTGATGTAATAGTTTTCTTTCCTTCTTTTTAACTTCATTATTTTCCACAATTTAATCTTCTATATCACCGATTCTCTCTTCTGCTGCTTCAGTCCTCATTGTGATTACATTCTATTGGTTTTGCATCTCAGTTATAACATTTTTTATTTCACCTTGACTGGTTTTTATGTCCTTTATCTCTACAGCAGGGATTTCTCTGATGTCTTCTATGTTTTTTTCAAGCCCATCTGGTAGTCTTATGACTACTAAATTATTGTTCTAAATTCTTGTTCAGATATATTCCTTATGTCTGTCTTGAGCTTGTCCATGGCTGTGATTTCTTCTTGACCTTTCTTTGGGGGAATTCCCCCATCTTGTCATTTTGGCTAAGTATCTGTCTTTTGTGTGTTATGAAAGCTATGTTGCCTGGACCTGGGAGTAATGCTATATTAAAAAGGCATCATACTCTGTCAAGGTTTGGCACTTCAGGAGGTGTTTCTGGTGTATGCTGTGTGCACCCTGCTGTTGTGTTTTGGATGCTCTTTCCCACTGGTCAGGCCCCTGAAGAGTTCCTCCTTGTTTGTAGTGGGGAGTGTTTGGACCTTTAACTAGGTGTGCTTTGATTTGTTTGTTGAAACAAGCTTGGAAAAAAAAGAAAAATCCTAATCCGAAAAAAAAAAATAGAATCCTGATTCAAAAACTAGAAAAGAGGATGAAAAACAGACAAAACAAGCAAAAAACTATAAGCCTGATTCCAAAGGAAAAGAAAAAAGAAAAAAAAAAGCCTAATCCAAAAAAAAAAAAAAAAAGAAGAAGGGAAATGAGAGAAACTAACAATCAAACAAAAAACACTATAAGCCTGATTCCAAAGGTAAAAAAAGAAGAAGAAAAAAAATACGGCCTGGTCCTATTTCCACTAGAACTGAAGGTGACACTTTGAAGGACCCTATGATCAGTAGACTTGGTGCATGTAAAGCGCAGCCAGTGCTGGTCTTCCAGGGCAGAGGCCGGCTGTACTGGCTTGGAGGCAGTGCTGCCCCAGTAAAAATGCACTTGCCAGGCACAGGGGACAGGATATGGTATAGGCAGCTTCTGCCTTCACTGGGGGCACTGTGTTGTTCTCTGAAGTCTGACCATGTTGATGGTGAGGGTAAAATGGTGCTACCTCACTCTCATCTTTGGATGGGGGATCTCACAATCCCTGCTGTTCAGGAAGCCCTCACAGAAAAGCAAGGGCCATCAGTGCACCCACCAGGTACCACAGCTCTTCTGCATTTTATCTTTGGTGCACAGCCAGGATTCAAAACTCTACATCTTAAAGGACCCAGCACCACCCAGATCTGCTCCCTCCTCTGAAGTAGAGCCTCCCCACCATGCTGTATCTAGTGTCCTTTGTCCAAAAAAACAGCCCACACCTGTGTGGTGCATGGAATCTGTCATAGCATCACAAAAAGCAGCAACCAGGTTATTTACCCTCTGTGTGCCTCTGTCTCCTGCCAAGGGAAAGGCCATTTGCTGGTATCTGCAGGGATTTTTGTTCTTGAAGAGGCAATATACCCTCTTCCAAAAGTACTCCAGGAAGGGGAATGTTCTTTCCCTGTACAACCCAGGAGATCCCTACACCACTATGTGGATTTTGTGGCCAGTGCCCTCCTTCTTCCCAGGAATGCATGCCACAGCTCCAGTCTGACAAAAGTCATGCACTTCCAAAACCTCAGAATTTGAGCACCACACACTGTTTCCAAAAATCTGTGACCCTCACTTCCCCTGCTTCCTGGTTCCAGGTCAGGAGAGGTTTTTTTCTTGTGTAGACCCAACATTGTACTCTCAATCCCGCTCTCTCTCCCTTCTCTCTCCCCTTGGAAAGGGCTCCCTCCCCACCATGGCACAACAGTTTTTCTCTCCCCCAATTCACTTCCACATACCTCTCTCCTGTCATGCTGTCTCTCTCCAACCATAGAGATCTTGCTTACAATCCTCAGATCAATTTCCTGGGTGTTCCAGGTGATCTGACCTCAATACAGTTATGTTTGAGGGATGAGGAAAGCCCAGGGTCCCGTACTTCTCTGCCATTAACTCCTGAGGAGTTGTATAAGTTCTTTATATATTTTGGATATCATTTGCAATATCATCTCCCATTCAGTAGGTTGCCTTTTAGTTTTGTTGATGGCTTGCTTTGCTGTCAAAAGTATTGTATTTTGGGATAGTCCTAATAGTTTATGTTTACTTTTGTTTCATCTGCCTGAGGAGACAGATCTACAAAAACATTGCTAAGGCTGATGTCAAAGAAATTACTGCCTTTTTTTTTTCTAGAATTTTTGTGGTTTCAGTTCTTACATTTAGATCTTTAATCCATTTTGAGTTTGTATGTGGTATAAGTGGTCCAGTTTCATTCTTCTGCAGGTAGCTGTCCAGTCTTCCCAGCAGCATTTATTGAAGAGACTGTGTTTTCTCTAAGAATAAGTTTTTAAGTAGGCTCCTCGCCCAGCATGGAACCCAACTGTGGGACTTGAAGTCATGACCCTGAGATCAGACCTGAGCTGAGATCAAGAGTTGGATGCCTAACCAACCAAGCCACCCAAGTGCTCCTCTGAAAATAACTTTGATATAGTCTTTCAGTTAGTATACTCCAACATCCTGCAGACCTTTCTTTTATGCATACGTTCTTGGATATGATTAAATTTAAAGCAGAAGGAGAGCACTGGTTCATTCACCTGTGTATCTGCTATAATCCGGTGTAGTCAGATAGGGCAAAATCACCACTAAGTGACTAGCAGAATTAGCAGAATCTGTGGAGGGATTGCCCTATTTGGTTTGATAGGCCTTTAGGAACCTTGTCTATTGGCTAGTTAAGGAAAGGTCACTGGCTACTCCTACTTTGGAGTAGCAGCACTTTGTATATCGGCACTGTCCATAGTTCTGTATCTACATGGTCTAACAGTACAGCTGCTAGCCACCTGTGTCTATTGAGGAACTGAATTTTTAATTAATTTAGAGTTAAATAGCTATATGTGGCTATTTTTACCACGTGTCCCTTCTTGGATAATTTGATATCACAGAGTGGGTGGAACATTTCTGCAAGTGGAAATTTCTTTGTCACTGGGATCCCCATAGGCTTGTGTGCCTATGAGTTATCAGTGGGACCCTGGTAGAGCCTAAGGCCTTATCTGAGATCTCCTGTGGGCTGACTCAGTACCTGACTGCTCTCTGGCCTCCTGCCTCTAGGACATGGACATATAACAGTGTGAAGGTACCTACCTGTAGCTTAGATATCTGCCTTCGGGCATTTTCTTTTCTTTTATAGAGTGAAATTTATCCTCTTGATATCTTATAGAACATTGGCCCATTTCTTTGATGATATGCTAATTGGAAATGACAGGAAAGAATAAGCATTATATAAGATTTAATAAAACACATGCATGCAAGAGGATGGAAATAAATGTAAAAATTCAAGGACTTCCACATTAGTCAGATTTTAGGCATATAACTATATCCTGGCACAAGTTGTACCACTCACTACAAAGAAGAGGCACAGTGTTTGATGAACCTCTCTAGGGTTTGTGGGGGAACTTATACCATATATGGATATGCTGCCCTAAGTAATTTATAAAGTAATTAACACAGCTCCAGATTTCTATGTGGCCCCAAGCAAGAGAAGTCCCTACAGCATGCTCAGTTATGGTATAAGCTGCCTTGCCTCTCAGGCCTAATGGCCCAGGGGGCCCAATGGTTCAGGGAATTTCTGTGCTATATGAGTCTCTCAAAAACCTTTTTTAAAGAGAATCTTAGCATCATGCCCTGTTTTGCTGACATGCTTAACCAGCTGAGCCACCCAGGTGCCCCAATAAAGTTAACTTTGAGTAGATTTCTCTGGTGGTGTGGTGGGAAGTTGACAAAAATTTGAAAGCTAAATGGGCATTGTGTACAATTTGTACAAATAAAATTCTCTGTCAAACACTGAATCCATGATCTAATCTTTCATTTTTTTCTACTGCTCACTTACCTAAACTAGATTAAAATGACAATACTTGTTTTGAGCCAACCAAAATAATAAAAACCTGTGAACATCGTTAAGATCAGATTTTTATTTTGCCAAATAATTATTAGGAGGCTGTCAATATAAAGTGTAAATATTTGTAATCAAGATTAAGACTCCTATCTTTTAAAAGAAGAAGCTATACAGTTGCTTTTACCTCTACTTTTGCATCCACAGTATCCTTAGATCCCTTAGCTGAATGTGGTCATTTACGGAAAACAATATGGTTGAGTTTGTTATACTTTGAATCTTCAGAGGAATGTCTTTAGAGTACAGATCTTGTCAGTACTCTGCATAAGATCTTCATTGATCTGTCATTGCTCCAAAGGTAATTTCAACGTCCTTCATACACTGTATGAACTCTTGCCTGTTTGCCAAGCTTCCTCCCTTTCTTTAAACACTCCAAATTCCTTTGACATTAAAGGCCTTCACATTTGCAGTTCTGTTTCCTGGAACATTCCCCTCCTCTTTGACATTTCTTTCTCCTCCTCTAAGTCTCATCCTTTAGCTTTCAGGTTAGATAGCACTCCCCAAGCATCACATTCTAGATTAAGTCTCCTTTCATAGTTTTCTTTGCATTCAGCCTTTCCCTTCCTGGAACAAACCTAGGGTTGTAAGGATATCATTATTTGCATAATTGTCCCATGCGTCTCTCCCACTGGGCTCTAAGTTCTCTGAGGCACTTTGTTTACTATACAGCATAGTGCCTTTCTCCTAGGAGGCTCACCCTAGATATTTGTGAAACAGATGAATTAATTTTTTAAACTCATTTTTCTCCATAACTGTCCTCTTAATATAGGAAAATATGCTAAGTAAAATATTCTTTTTTGTTTTGTTTGCTAAGTTTTAGATAAATTAGTTACAATTACAGCTTAGCTATCTAGGTTGAATAACTTGAAGGAGTTCTACTTTCCTGGACCTCTCATACAAGATCAAATTCCAAAAGCCACTTTGGGTGAGGAGATTCTTGGGTGGCTTCTTGCTTTCTTGGCTTATCACTTTTGATGACCTGCTCCCCTAACGAATGTACTCTAACTCCTGAATGCCTGTTCATGATAAGACAGTCCTGGTACTTCATCAATTATCATCTTCATGAAGTGAGGGAGGCTTATCAGTCTCAGCATGCTGGTGCCAGGACTCCCAAAAGTAAAAATTCCATGAATTTTAAAGTTTTTTTAATCTCCTAATTCTAGAGAGATTAAGTTTATAGGAGAAAATTGGGAAATTTAAAAGAAATTTAAAATGACTCCAAATCCCACCATCTATAGGTGACAATGATTAATTCTTGGGTAATTTCAAATAGCTTGTGTTTAAGGCCACTTTCAGAGGCCTAAGATACTGTTTTGGATTCAAAGAACATCTGCATAATTTTTCTTTATTCCAGCCCCAATGGCTTTTTTGCAGCTCTTTGAATGTTTGAAATACTGTTCCTCAGGGCATTTGCACTTACTGTTCTTTCTGCCTAGAACAGTATCTGCTCAGACAGCAAGATGGTACACTACTCCCCCCACACACACACCCTTTATACAGGCACCCAAATGTCACTGTGATAATTAAAATTCATGTGTCAGTTGACTAGATCATGGAATGCCCAGATATCTGGTTAAACATTATTTTTGGGTGTGTCTGTGAGGGTGTTTCCAAGGAGAGATTAGCATTTGAATTGGTGAACTGAGTAAAGTGGTTTGCCCTCCTCAGTGTAGGTGGGTATTATCTGTTGAGGGCCTTATTACAACAAAAAGTAGAAGGAAGGTTGAATTAGCTTTCTGCCCGACTTTATGAGCTGGGAGATTGATCTTCTGCCTTTGGTGCTCCTGGTTCTCAGGTCTTCAGAGTTGGATTGTAATCTACCATTGGCTATTGACTCTCAGGCTTTTTGAGCTATACCACCAGGTTTTGTGCATCTCCAGATTACAGATATCAGATCTTGGGACTTCTCAACCTCCATAATCAAATGAGCTAATATCTTAAAATAAATCTTTCTCTCATTCTCTCTCTCTCTATCTCTATCTCTTTCTCTCCCTATCTACCTATTTATCTAGCTTGCTAGTATTTTGCTTCTGTTTCTCTGGAGAACCCTGACTAATACAGTCACTTTTCAGAGACAGCTTCCTAGGCCACAGTATTCAAACTACACCCTCATCCCTGGGGCTGACTTATTTTTCCTCCTAGTATTTATTACAGTATTTTATTGTATATTATGTTTATTATTATTGTATTATTGTATATTAGTGTATTATTTCTCTCCCTGCTAGAATGTAAATCTCTGAGAACAGGACTTTGCTTTGTTTCTCAGTGTCTATTTTTATTTATTTAACAAAAATATATATACCATTTCCTATGTGCTGGGCACTACCATGCGTTTTTTTTAAAAATATGAACTAATTTTGTCCTCATAATAGTGTTCTGGGGTAGATACTATTTATTATCCTTTTATAGACAAAGAAATGGAAGCACAGAGTAGTCAAGTACATCATCTAAGGTCTTATGCTAGTCAGTGGCTGAACTGGTATTTGAACTCAGTAAGTCTGATTCCATTTTGACCATGATTGTCTGTTGTGTAGAATAGTGCCAGGCATTGTAGTAAGTGCTCAATAAATACTAGTTGGATAAAAAGTGTTTTCCTATGATCTTTCTTTGCCCAGATTCAAGCAAGTATTTTATTTCAAGGCAAAAACTGCATCATTGAATTCTGTATCCCAGGGCCTACATTATCTATCTCAGATAGTCACAACCTGACAATCGGCTGGTTGGAAAGTCAGGATGAAATCACTACTCTCTGACCCCCAATCCCTGTGTATTCTTTGATTCCTACTAAAGTCTGGGATCACATACCATTGGTGGCATCTTGCTAGTGTATAAATCAGATCAAAAAATTTTTTTAAAAAGGTTAAATTTTTTTCCCCTGAAGGTAAATAAATGTAAAATGAAAACAAACAGGAGTGAATGTTGGCACAAAATGCAAATTGACACAGAAATTTTATATAAAACTGGAGCATATAAAATAACGTTTTGCTTGGGGTACACCCCATTAGCAATACTCCCACCAGTCAAGAGAAGTACATTAACTCTTTTAGAAGTAAGAGCCTAAGGAGAATCTCCTTCACTGGGAATGCTGGAAGGTGGAGGACCTATAAGGAATGGACAGGAAGGAACCAAGAAACAGTAAATAATAACCGGAGCCACAAAACCATGAGTTTGGACTGTTACAGTGTGAGTCTTAGCTTGCTCCTGCTTCCACAGAAGCGGCAATGGACAAGACAATGTAAACACTCGACCAAATGGTTGCTGCATTGTGCATGATTTCACATTTCTGGAAAATGAAAAATACATGACTATTTACATTCTGTGTCCTTCTCTATTCTCTTCTTTACCTTTCTGCGAAATCAATGGGAATCTTTTGCTAGAGAGCTGTGCTCACTTTATAGCTTGGTTTTGTTTACTCTGGGGCCAAGGATAATTCCATCCATCTTTAAAGAGGCAGAAGATAGAAAAGAAACTGTAAGTGACTCCTTGTCCTTGAGCCTAGCCTGAAGTCTAGGCAGTGGAACAAAATTCAGGGTTAGGCCCTTCAGGAGGATGGCATTAATAATTAGTCTATTCAAATTACTAAATGCTAAAGCCAACCATATTTTGAAATTTTAGTTAGATAACTACCTGCTCTCCCTGTCTTGCAAAAGTTTTAAAGCAGTGTTAAAGAAGAACCATACTGGCAGGAACCAAGACTCTTGTTGATTTAATTGCATGAAGTTGAAGAAAATAGAAATATTATTTCTCACAGTGTGATTTCTTGCTTCTCCCCCTCATATTTATTTTGTGAAACATCCCATTTTACAGTAAGATTCTAATAGCAAGCTAGTATTATAACCCTAACTTATAGATGAGGACTCTTGAGATGAAGAGGAGGTGTTTAATTTGTCCAAAAAACATGGATGGCAAATGGCAGAAGCAGAACATGAACACAGGCGTCAGGACAAACCCTGCCCTACACTGCAACTTTATGTATTTCTGAGTTAAGAGTAAAAGTGGTTGCCTCCTGACTTGATTAACTTTTTACTCACTCTTCAGCAATCTTACACTGATGAAGGAATCAAAAAAAGCCAAATGTTGTGCCCAAGATTGCGAATCCAAGAAACCACCAAGGAGCTGACACTGATGCAAGCGCACGAGGGTTTATTAGCAAGCTCAAGCTTGGGTCCAAGTATACCCGACACAGCAGAGCAGGGACTTGGACCGAAGAGGGTTACAGCTGGGTTTTTTATAGGCTGGTCTAGGGGATTTTCAGAAGGGGTGGAGGAATTTCTCAAGTTCTGTTTACATTCTGATATGGGGCTTTCAAGGGCATTGAGCTCTGTTCTCATTCTACTATGGGACTTTCTACCACGGGCGTGGGCTCTATTGTCTTTCCGATATGGGATTCTCTGCCGAGGACATTGAGGACATTCTGAAGTTTTTCCCGTAAAGTTCAGCTCTTATTCACAGGAGCCTAAGATGGCTGTATGCGTGCTAATGCTAAAGTTTAGGTGGGATGGCCTTAATTTTTCTTGGCCTCCACACAAGAAGGCTCCAGTTCCATAGGCTCCGTCATTACCTCTACTGGGAAAAAATTCCTTCTCATTTGAATGTAACTGTTGATTTTTTTTTCCCTTCTCTTTGTGAGTCAGTTTGCTCTTGGTGTTGAAACTATTTTATTTATATAATTCCACAGAAGAAAATAAAAGAGAAACTGTGTTATCAGAAACATTTCTGAAAATCTTATAAACTAATTTTAGAGACCAAACAAAACCCTTTAATTTTATTACGGGTATTCAGAATATAAGGTTTCATCAAGGATTGTAATGTGGAGCTATGATAAAAATGCCTCTGCTCGGGATCCCTGGGTGGCGCAGCGGTTTGGCGCCTGCCTTTGGCCCAGGGCGCGATCCTGGAGACCCGGGATAGAATCCCACGTCGGGCTCCCGGTGCATGGAGCCTGCTTCTCCCTCTGCCTGTGTCTCTGTCTCTCTCTCTCTCTCTCTGTCTCTCTCTCTCTCTCTCTGTGACTATCATAAATAAATTAAAAAAAAAAAAGATCTTTCATCCATTTTGAGTTTATCTTTGTGTATGGTGAAAGAGAGTGGTCTAGTTTCATTCTTCTGCATGTGGATGTCCAATTTTCCAAGCACCATTTATTGAAGAGACTGTCTTTCTTCCAATGGATAGTCTTTCCTCCTTTATCGAATATTAGGTGACCATAAAGTTCAGGGTCCACTTCTGGGTTCTGTATTCTGTTCCATTGATCTATGTGTCTGTTTTTGTGCCAGTACCACACTGTCTTGATGACCACAGCTTTGTAGTACAACCTGAAATCTGGCATTGTGATGCCCCCAGATATGGTTTTCTTTTTTAAAATTCCCCTGGCTATTCGAGGTCTTTTCTGATTCCACACAAATCTTAAAATAATTTGTTCTAACTCTCTAAAGAAAGTCCATGGTATTTTGATAGGGATTGCATTAAACGTGTACATTGCCCTGGGTGACATTGACATTTTCACAATATTGATTCTGCCAATCCATGAGCATGGAATATTTTTCCATCTCTTTGTGTCTTCCTCAATTTCTTTCAGAAGTGTTCTATAGTTTTTAGGGTATAGATCCTTTACCTCCTTGGTTAGGTTTATTCCTAGGTATCTTATGCTTTTGGGTGCAATTGTAAATGGGATTGACTCCTTAATTTCTCTTTCTTCAGTCTCATTGTTAGTGTATAGAAATGCCACTGATTTCTGGGCATTGATTTTGTATCCTGCCACGCTACCGAATTGCTGTATGAGTTCTAGCAATCTTGGGGTGGAGACTTTTGGGTTTTCTAGGTAGAGTATCATGTCATCGGCGAAGAGGGAGAGTTTGACTTCTTCTTTGCCAATTTGAATGCCTTTAATGTCTTTTTGTTGTCTGATTGCTGAGGCTAGGACTTCCAGTACTATATTGAATAGCAGTGGTGAGAGTGGACATCCCTGTCTTGTTCCTGATCTTAGGGGAAAGCTCCCAGTGCTTCCCCATTGAGAATGATATTTGCTGTGGGCTTTTCGTAGATGGCTTTTAAGATGTGAGGAATGTTCCCTCTATCCCTACACTCTGAAGAGTTTTGATCACGAATGGATGCTGTATTTTGTCAATTGCTTTCTCTGCATCTAATGAGAGGATCATATGGTTCTTGGTTTTTCTCTTGCTGATATGATGAATCATATTGATTGTTTTACGAGTGTTGAACCAGCCTTGTGTCCCAGGGATAAATCCTACTTGGTCATGGTGAATAATTTTCTTAATGTACTGTTGGATCCTATTGGCCAGTATCTTGTTGAGAATTTTTGCATCCATGTTCATCAGGGATATTGGTCTGTAATTCTCCTTTTTGGTGGGGTCTTTGTCTGGTTTTGGAATTAAGGTGATGCTGGCCTCATAGAACGAATTTGGAAGTACTCCATCTCTTTCTATCTTTCCAAACAGCTTCAGGAGAATAGGTATGGTTTCTTCTTTAAACGTTTGATAGAATTCCCCTGGGAAGCCATCTGGCCCTGGATTCTTGTGTCTTGGGAGGTTTTTGATGACTGCTTCAATTTCCTCCCTGGTTATTGGCCTGTTCAGGTTTTCTATTTCTTCCTGCTCCAGTTTTGGTAGTTTGTGGCTTTCCAGAGATGCGTCCATTTCTTCTAGATTGCCTAATTTATTGGCGTATAGCTGTTCATAATATGTTTTTAAAATTGTTTGTATTTCCTTGGTGTTGGTAGTGATCTCTCCTTTCTCATTCATGATTTTATTAATTTGAGTCTTCTCTCTCTTCTTTTTAATAGGGTTGGTTAATGGTTTATCTATCTTATTAATTCGTTCAAAGAACCAACTCCTGGTTCTGTTGATCTGTTCCACAGTTCTTCTGGTCTCGATTTGGTTGAGTTCTGCTTGAATTTTAATTAATTCTCTTCTTCTGCTGGGCGTGGGGTCAATCTGCTGTTTTTTCTCTAGCTCCTTTATGTGTAAGGTTAGCTTTTGTATTTGAGTTCTTTCCAGTTTTTGAATGGATGCTTGTATTGCGATGTATTTCCCCCTTAGGACTGCTTTTGCTGCATCCCAAAGATTTTGAACGGTTCTATCTTCATTCTCATTAGTTTCCATGAATCTTTTTAATTCTTCCTTAATTTCCTGGTTGACCCTTTCATCTTTTAGCAGGATAGTCCCTAACCTCCACGTGTTTGAGGTCCTTCCAAACTTCTTGTTGTGATTTAGTTCTAATTTCAAGGCATTATGGTCTGAGAATATGCAAGGGAGATCCCAATCTTTTGGTATCGGTTCAGACCCGATTTGTGACCCAGTATGTGGTCTATTCTGGAGAAAGTTCCATGTGCACTTGAGAAGAATGTGTATTCAGTTGGGTTTGGATGTAAAGTTCTGTAGATATCTGTGAAATCCATCTGGTCCAGTGTATCATTTAAAGCTCTTGTTTCTTTGGAGATGTTGTGCTTAGAAGACCTATCGAGGGTAGAAAGCGCTAGATTGAAGTCACGAAGAGTAAGTGTATTATTATCTAAGTATTTCTTCACTTTGGTTATTAATTGGTTTAAATATTTGGCAGCTCCCACATTCGGGGCATATATATTGAGGATTGTTAAGTCTTCTTGTTGGATAGATCCTTTAAGTATGATATAGTGTCCCTCTTCATCTCTCACTACAGTCTTCGGGGTAAATTTTAGTTTATCTGATATAAGGATGGCTACCCCTGCTTTCTTTTGAGGACCATTTGAATGGTAAATGGTTCTCTAACCTTTTATTTTCAGGTTGTAGGTGTCCTTCTGTCTAAAATGAGTCTCTTGTAGACAGCAAATAGATGGGTCCTGCTTTTTTATCCAGTCTGAAACCCTGTGCCTTTTGATGGGGTCATTAAGCCCGTTCACGTTCAGAGTTACTATTGACAGATACGAGTTTAGTGTCATCATGATATCTATTCAGTCCTTGTTTTTGTGGATTGTTCCACTGAACTTCTTCTTAAAGGGGAATTTTAAGAGTCCCCCTTAAAATTTCTTGCAGAGCTGGTTTGGAGGTCACATATTCTTTCAGTTCCTGCCTGTCTTGGAAGCTCTTTATCTCTCCTTCCATTTTGAATGAGAGCCTTGCTGGATAAAGTATTCTTGGTTGCATGTTTTTCTCATTTAGGACCCTGAATATATCCTGCCAGCCCTTTCTGGCCTGCCAGGTCTCTGTGGAGAGGTCTGCTGTTACCCTAATGCTCCTCCCCATAAAAGTCAGGGATTTCTTGTCTCTTGCTGCTTTAAGGGTCTTCTCTTTATCTTTGGAATTTGCAAGCTTCACTATTAAATGTCGAGGTGTTGAACGGTTTTTATTGATTTTAGGGGGGGGGATCTCTCTATTTCCTGGATCTGAATGCCTGTTTCCCTTCCCAGATTAGGAAAGTTTTCAGCTAGAATTTGTTCAAATACATATTCAGGCCCTCTGTCCCTTTCGGCGCCCTCAGGAACACCAATTAAACGTAGGTTTTTCTTCCTCAGGCTGTCGTTTATTTCCCTTAATCTATCTTCATGGTCTTTTAATTGTTTGTCTCTTTTTTCCTCAGTTTCCCTCTTTGCTATCAACTTGTCTTCTATGTCACTCACTCGTTCTTCCACCTCGTTAACCCTCGTTGTTAGGACTTCTAGTTTGGATTGCATCTCATTCAATTGATTTTTAATTTCTGCCTGATTAGGTCTAAATTCTGCAGTCATGAAGAGTCCGTTATGCTTTTTTCTAGAGCCACTAGAAGCTGTATAATAGTGCTTCTGAATTGGCTTTCTGACATTGAATTGTAATCCAGATTTTGTAACTCTGTGGGAGAGAGGACTGTTTCTGATTCTTTCTTTTGAGGTGAGGTTTTCCTTCTAGTCATTTTGCTCAGTGCAGAGTGGCCAAAAACAAGTTGTATTGGGAAAAGGAGAAAAAGAGAGGAGAGAAAGAAGGAAAGAAAAGAGAAAAAGGAAAAAAAAAAAGAAAAAAAGGAAAAAAAGAAGAAAAAGAGAAAGAGAAAGAAAGGGGAAAAAAAGGGTGGGGGAAGCAATCAGAAAAAAAAAAAAAGACAAACCCACGAGGGAGTATCTTCTGATTCTGTGTACTTTAAGTCCCTTGACTTCCCCTGGAACTTGTCCTTCTAGCTGGTCTTCTGGGGGAGGGGCCTGTTGTGCTGATTCTCAGGTGTTAGCAGTTGGGGGAGCTGCTGTGCCCCTGCCTGGTGTGCAGGGCTCAGTGGGGGTTGTTCACCCCGTGAGGCCCCAGGAGGAACAGCCACAGTGGCCGCGGCTGCTCTGGAGCCCTGGAGTCAGCCCCCGCAGGAACTCCGGAGCTCTCTGTCTGCAGGGCCTGGAGGCTCCGGGGCGGGGCCGCTGATCTGCTCAGCTGGGGCAGGAGCGTCCTCGCTGTCCTGGGCCCTCCCGGCCTCTGCCAGTCCCGGGGAGGCCGGATCCTGGGCTGTGTCCCGGCGCCCTGTGCTCGGGGCCTGCGCTGTTGGATTCGCGCTCCCGGGCCGCAGCCCCCTCCGCAGAGCCTCTTCCTCAGCCCGAGCCCCCCCCCCCCAGCTGCCCCCGCCCCGCAGCCCCCTCCACGGAGCCGCCCCCGAGCCCCCCCGAGCTGCTCCGGGTCCCGCCGTGCGCGCTGCAGCCCTTAGGGAGCTCGGCGCACTCTCCCGGGGCGCAGGTGTCTGTTAGTGTCCCCGGGAGCCCGAGGGCATCCCCGCCCTCCTGGGTCCTGCTCCACCTCCCCACGAGCCCCTTTCCGCCCGGGAAGGTCGGTGCAGCTCCTGCTCCTCCGGGACGGGGCTCTCCTGTCCTGGGGACACTCGCCCCGGCCTCAGCCCGGCTCCTCGCGGGGCCCCTCCCCCTTGGAGGCCTTTTGTTTCTTTACTTCTTTTCCCCCGTCTTCCTACGTGATGGAAGCGCGAACTCTTCTCACTGTAGCATTCCAGCTGGTCTCTCTTTAATTCTCAGGCCGAATTCATAGATTTTCAGGATAATTTGAAGGTTTTCTAGGTATTTGGTGGGGACAGGTGACTTGGGGACCCTACTCTCCTGCCATCTTGCCCCTCCCTCCTCTAATACATGGCCGAGAGGTTTAGCGCCGCCTTTGGCCCAGGGCGTGATCCTGGAGACCCGGGATCGAGTCCCACGTCGGGCTCCCTGCATGGAGCCTGCTTCTCCCTCTGCCTGTGTCTCTGCCCCTCTCTCTCTCTCTCTCATGAATAAATAAATAAATCTTAAAAAAACAAAACAAAACAAAACTAGGCACAGTTCCTAAGATTACCAAAAAAGGGATAATTCCATATGTCCCCTTACTTCCTTATGCCGCTCTATAACTGTGGTCCCCCCTCCCCCAGCCACTTCCTCATGGCAGATAGTCTCTCCTTTGCTGTCCTGCCCACTGCCCCCTTGCAGTGTGTTCAATAAACTTTTTTCTCTTATTCTGCCTTGGGTGAATTCTTTCTAACTGTTCAAATAATCATATGCACTGGCCCCCACCTGATGGGAGTGCCCCAAAGCATCCATGTTGTTGTTAATGGCAAGATCTTAATCTTTTTATGTCTCCATTGTGTGTGTGTGTGTGTGTGTGTGTGTGTGTGTGTGTCTCACATCTTTATCCATTCATCCATTGATGGACACTGATACTTCCATATTTTGGTTATCGTAAATAATGCTGCAGTTACCGTAGAGGTGCATGGATGTTTTCAAATTAGTGGTTTTGTTTTCTTTGGGTAAATACTCAGTAGTAGAATTACTGGGTCATGTGGTATTTCTTTTTGTAACTTTATGAGGAATTTCCATTCTGTTTTCCATAGTGGATGCACCAATTCACATCATTCCTACTAACAGTGCTTGAGGGTTCCTTTTTCTCCACATCCTCACCAATACTTGTTTTTTGTGTTATTGATTTTAGCCATTCTGATAGGTGTGAGGTGATATCGCCTGGTGGTTTTGATTTGCATTTTCCTGATGATTATTGATGTTAAGCATCTTTTCATGTGTCTGTTGGCCATCTGTATGACTTCTTTGGAGAAATGTCTATTCAGGCACTCTGCCCATTTTTTATTCAGATTGATTGTTCTTTTAGTGTTGAGTTGTATAAGTTCTTTATATATTTTGGATATCAATCCCTTATTGGATATATCATTTACAAATATCTTCTCCCATTCAGTAGATTGCCTGTTTGTTTGTGGTTTCTGGTTTCCTTTGCTCTGCAAAAGCTTTTTTGGTGCAGCCCCAGTAGTTTATTTTTGCTTTTATTGCCCTTGCCATCTAGAAAAATATTTCTATGGACAATGTTAAAGAAATTACTGCTATGTTTTCTTCTAGGAGTTTATGATTGCACCTCTCACATTTAGCCCCTTAATCCATTTTGAGTGTGTGTGTGTGTGTGTGTGTGTGATTTAAGAAACTGGTCCAGTTTCATTCTTTTGCATGTAGCCATCCAGTTTTCCCAACACCATTTGTTAAAGAGACTTTTTTTTTCTTAAAGATTGCATTTATTTGTTCATGAGAGACACATGAACTCTCTCTCTCTCTCTCTCTCTGTGTCTCATGAATAAATAAATAAAAAATCTTAAAAAAAAGAATCATAGGTATTTTATTTTATTTTTAAAGATACTATTTATTTATTCATGAGAGACCCAGAGAGAGAGGCAGAGACACGGGCAGAGGGAGAAGCAGGCTCCGGTGGGGAGCCCGATGTGGGACTCCATCCCTGAACTGGGATCACGCCCTGAGCCAAAGGCAGATGCTCAACCACTGAGCAACCCAGGTGTCCCAGAATCATAGTTATTTTAAATTTCAGTCTGATAATTTCAACATTCTACCATGCTTGATTCTGCTCTGTCTCTTCAGATTGTGTTTTTTGCCTTTTAGTGTTCCTTATAATTTTTTCTTGAGAGACATGATATACCAGGTAAAAAGAACTGCTCTAAATAGACCTTCAGTAATGTGGTGAAAAAGTATGGCAGTAAGGGAAGCATTCTATAGTCCTATGATTAAGTCCTATATAGTCCATTCTATAGTCCTATCATTAGGCCCAATATTGTCCATTCTATAGTCCTATGATTAGGCTCAATCTCAGCCTATTTCTCTGGACTTTGAAATTCACAAGTATTTTTGTTTTTTTCTCCCTGCTTAGGTGGGGCAGGATGGCTAGAGTGGGCTGGAGTTGGATATTTTCCTTCTTTGAGTTCAGTTAGGCTCTGCTTAACTAGTTATCCCTGAAGGCAGGCCTTGTTAAGAACAGAGTGCTGTGGTATATTTCAAATTGGTTTCTTTTCCTCTCCCTCTACCAGAAGCACAAAGCGATTTTTCTCTGATATTTACTGTGAAAGCCTGTTTGAGTTCCTGGATGTATAACTCACAAAAGTGTAATGTCTCTTGTGTATTTGAGCTCTCCTTGAGTTTTTAACTCTCATATTTGCCCTATTCAGCCTCCAACAATTTGTCTATTACAGTTTGAATATCCTAACCTGGCAGTTTCCTGTGGTGGTTTCCATTTGTGACTCTCTACTCTGGTAAACCCACTTCCTGTATTCACCTATAGGTTTCTCCAATCTTGGGAACATTGGTTTGCTGTCCAAGAAGAGTTGGATCCAAGAAGAGTTATTGATTTTTCAGTCTCTTAAGCTTTTTACTGGTTGTTAGGACAGAGTGGAAATTTCTAGGCTCCTTACATGTAGAACCAAAAACTGGAAGTCTTATTTTCTAACTTAAAATGTTATCAAGAGTTTGATTAAGCTTAGTCAAAGAGGGTACAGGTCTTTTTATCAATGACCACTGAAAAAAAAAAAAATGACCACTGATACAAATTATTATCAAATTATTACATGATTTAATTAATATATTTTTCTTTTTAAGATTTTATTTTGAAGTCATCTCCACACCCAATGTGGGGCTTGAACCTGCAACCCTGAGATCAAGAGTCACATGCTCTGACTGAGTCAGCCAGGTTCCCCTTATTTTTATTTTTATTTATTTTTTTAGCCAGGTTCCCCTTTATATACAATTTAACTCACTTGCTTTTAAATTGGAAATAAGCAATCTGTAATTCTACTCAAAAAAAAAAAAAAAAAAGTGTACTCCAAAGGAAAGGCATTAAGAGTAGAAGAAAAGAGGCATTGGAGGATAGTGGCAGACCAAGAAAGAATGAGAAATGAAGAACCAAGTAAAGAAGAACCAACCAGATAGAGATAAAGGTGAATGCCACCTATACAAACCTAAACACAAGCTATGGAGACAAAAAGGTCTATATACAATGTGAATTGAATGTGTGGATTGTAGATCATCTACCTGAGTCCTGTTTATCTTTCAATAGCTGATGTTTTGGCTTTGTTATAAGAATATACATATTTAACTTCTCCTTTATTCAACGGAATAATTATCAGACACCTTCTATGTACCAATCACTGTATTTGGAGCACTGTATTAGGGTATAACAGCAAATAAGACAATGATTCCTGTCTTAGAGAAGTTGAAAGTTGGCAGGAGACACTGGCAGTGTTTTTTTTTAATTTAAAAAATAAAAAATTTAAATCACATCATTCTCACCCCCCCACACACACACCCATACAAGGTGGCAATGTGAGGTGACATGTATGTTAATCAACTTGATTATTGTAATTATTTCATATACATATATACCAAGGTATGGCATTGTATGCTTTAAATACATACAATTTTTATTTGTCAATTATACCTCAATAGAGGCACCTGGGTGGCTCAGTGGTTGAGCATCTGCCTTTGGCTCAGATCATGATCCTTGGTCCTGGGATCGAGTCCTGCATCGGGTTCCCCACGGGGAGCCTGCTTCTCCCTCTGCCAATGTCTCTGCCCCTCTCTCTCTGTGTCTCTCATGAATGAATAATAAAATATTTTTAAAAAATTATACCTCAATAAAGCTGGAAAAAATAAATCACGTTATAGTTTAAAAATACTTTTTATGGGAAAATAGGAAATCCTCTATGAATTCCATTTTAGTGTTTTGCATCTTATTATTTTTAAAATATTTTATTTAAATTCAATTTGCCAACATACAGTATAACACCCAGTGCTCAAACCATCAAGTGCCCTCATTAATGCCTGTCACCCAGTCGCCCCCTCTCTGCACCCATCTCCCCTTCTGCAATGCTTTGTTTGTTTCCCAGAGTTAGGAGTCTCTCATAGTGTGTCTTCCTTTCTAATTTTTCCCCACTCAGTTTCCTTCCTTTCTCTTTTAGTTCCTTTCACTATTTCTTATATTCCACATATGAGTGAAACCACATGATGATTGCCTTTCTCTGACTTATTTCACTCAGCTTAATACCCTCCAGTTCCAACCATGTTGAAGCAAATGGTAGGCATTCATCCTTTCTTTTTTTTTTTTTTTTAAAGATTTTATTTATTTATTTGAGTGACACACAGAGAGAGGCAGAGACATACACAGAGGGAGAAGCAGGCTCCCTGTGGAGAGCCTGATGCGAGACTCAATTCTAGGACCCTGGGATCACAACCTGAGCCAAAGGCAGACACTCAACCACTCAGCTACCCAGGTGTCTGGTATTCATCCTTTCTGATGGCTGAGTAATATTCCATTGTAAACATACACCACATCTTCTTTATCCATTCATCTGTCAAAGGACATCCTGGCTCTTTCCACAGTTTAGTGTTTTAGATTTTAGACTCTTCTTCAGGGGGCACCTGTCTGGTTCAGTTGGAAGAGCATGCAACTCTTGATCTTGGGGTTGCGAGTTCAAGTCCCATGTTCGGTATGGAGATTACTTAAAAAAAAATAAACTCTTCTTCTGAAGCTTCTTATTTTTTAAATGTATTTAATACTAAGGTCTCAATACAGTTTTCCAGACATTTAGGAAAAATGGCTTATTTGCTAAATATAATGAAATTTGCTTATAGGTAAAAGAAGTATAGGAAAGTAGTCAACATTTTTGAGAAATTGTCCAGGAAAAGTATCTTTTTCTTCCTAATTTGAAAAAATACAGAAAATACAAAGAGTAATAGAACAAACATCTGTTGGGGAAATAAAATTAAAAACAAAATCTCCCAACCCAATAAACCTCTCCACAAAGGTAGAAGAGAAAGAGAAGAGTTTTATTATTTGCATAAGCATTAAACTAGAATGTGATTATTCATCACAGGCAATCTGCTAACAGATTACAGAGAAATAAATCTCACTGTTTTGTATAGCCAGGTAGATATAACCTATCACATATATATCTTCAGGATAAATGATAAAACTAGTCCTCAAGCAGGAGTACTTGAAAACATCGTTTGTCACATACAGTTTATCCTAAATTTGCTTGGGAGTTGGAGTAGCCATGAGTGTTACTTGGCTTTGTAATAAAGGAAAAACCAACTTCTCATATCTTTATGAGAGCAAGTAGTTTTGCAGTTTGGAACAAGGTAACCACCAAAATTAGGCACGTCTTCTCCCACAGGACCTGGGAAATAAGGATGCTATCTCCTCTGACATTTACATTTCAAGGAGATGTTCCCCAGATTCTTGAGAAAAACATTCCTGAGTTATAAATCTGGGGGGGGGGGAGGCCTTTAAAAGATTTACATATATCTCAAACATACAAGTTTTCTAGAGAAAACACACTAAGGAAAGGGAGGAGAGAATCTCATTTTTTTCTTAAAACAATTTTATTTGAGAGAGAGAAAGGGAAAGCATGGGGGGGCGGGGTGGAAGGGTGCAGAGAGGGAGAAGCAGATCTCCACAGAGCAGGGAGCCCAACATGGGGCTCAGTCTCAGGACCCTGGGATTACCTGAGCTGAAGGCAGACAACCCACTGAGCCACCCAGGCTCCCCTCTTCCTTCATTTTTAACAGGGAGAATTAAGCCTTTTATTTTTAATTTTTATTTGCCCGTACATGCGGGACCCAGGAAATTTAACAAAATCCCCTACCCCTGGACAAGCAGAGCAGGACTGACTCTTTCTGTGCTGCACCTGCCTTGTGCTGACCTGCTTATTGCTTAGGGCACTGCCCCACCCTAGTCAAGCCCAGGGCACACCCTAACCGGAAATCCGGCTCAGTGATAGGCCAGTTCAAATGGATACTTTAGGGTAGAATGTAATTCCATCGGCCACCTGCGAGTGGACCAGCATGACTGTGCAAGTTTCTGCGTATCCCATTGGCCACTGGCCCCTATAAAGTTGCTAAGCCTCTTAGTCTCGGGGTCAAGTCCCTGCCCCTCTGCTTCGGGTACACTTGGACCCAGGCTCGAGCTTGTAAATAAACCCTCGTGTAATTGCATCGGTGTCGGCTCCTTAATGGTTTCTTGGATTCGCGATCTTGGGCACAACAGTACACACCCAAATACTGCCACATATAATTAATAAGTATTAACATTTAGTTGTGTTTGCCTTAAATTTTTTCAATAAAAGGAAAAATATGGAAGTTAAAATTCCTTTTGTACCTTCCCCACCCTCAGTCTTTCTTGAAGATGCCACGATTCTATATTTGGGGTGTTTCCTAGTGATTGTGGGTGTATTGTGTTTTGTTTACTCTTACAGCTTACTCTCTGTGCGAGTTTTTTAGATTCCCCATATGAGTGAGATCATGAAGTGTTTTTCCTTCTGTGTCTAGCTCCTTTCACCTAGCATACTATCTCCAAGTTCATCGTTTTGTTGCAAATGGCATATTTCCTCATTATTAAGGCTGAACAATTTTCCACTGTACACACACACCACATGTTCTTTATTCATTCATCCATCAACAGATACTTCAGTTTTTTACATGTCTTGGCTATTGTGGTTTTTTTTTTTTTTAATATTATTTATTTATTTATTCATAGAAAGAGAGAGAGGCAGAGACACAGGCAGAGAGAGAGAAGCAGTTTCCATGCCGGGAGCCCGACGTGGGACTCGATCCCAGGTTTCCAGGATCAAACCCGGGGCTGCAGGCGGCACTAAACTGCTGTGCCACCGGGGCTGCCCATGTCTTGGCTATTTTGAATAATATTGCAATGAATATGGGTGCACAGTTATATCTTTAAGGTACTGATTTTATTTCCTTTAGATATATATGCAGAAGATGGATTGCTAGATTATATGGTAATTCTATTTTTAGTTTTATGAGGGTCAGGGAAGTAGGGGAAATGGCAAGATGTTGATCAAAGGGTACAAAGTTGCAGTATGTAGAGTGAATAAGTCTAGAGATCTAGAGCAATGACTATAGTTAATACATTTATTCAATACTGGAAAGCTGCTAAGAGAGTAGATTTTCAGGTGCTCTCATAACACACAAAAATGATGAACTGCTGGGATATTATATTTTAACTAGCTTGACTGTAGTGGTGCTTTTATTATGTGTATGTATGTCAGATCATCTTGTATACCTTAATTATATACAATGTTTATTTAAAAAAGAAAAAATCTGTCTTTTGTAATAAGTATGGAATATAAACAGTATCATTTCGCTATTGCCTAGCCTGGATTAAAAAGAACAATAGATAAAGTGTCTGACAAAGAGGAACTCTCTCTGGATTTAATATGACTCTGCTTTGCACATATGCTATGCCCAAAATCTTGCTCTGAGCTGATAAAGAAGCTTGATTCTCGGGATCCCTGGGTGGCGCAGCGGTTTAGCGCCTGCCTTTGGCCCGGGGCACGATCCTGGAGACCCGGGATCGAATCCCATGTTGGGCTCCTGGTGCATGGAGCCTGCTTCTCCCTCTGCCTATGTCTCTGCCTCTCTCTCTCTCTCTGTGTGTGACTATCATAAATAAATAAAAATTAAAAAAAAAAAAAAGAAGCTTGATTCTCCTTTAGCGATCCAAACAAAGAATTGTGGTCAATTGACTGATGAAGGTGCAGCTAAGTCACGTGAGAATTGGTTATGTTCCGACGACTGGGCCTAGGTCAAGTCAGTGCTGATTGCTAGCATGTCTCCCTAGCCTCCTTCCCCCAAGCTTCAGAGGCTGGAAAATCCCTATCCTTGGGCACAGGGTGCATATACAGCAGCAATAAATAGCAATAGGAAGAATATGAGCAACAGGTGCTGGAGACTTGTCAACTAGCAACAGAGTGTTACTTACATATAAGAATATCATGACATGGCTTCCCAGGTTAGAAAGATGCCAAAGGCCAAAATCAAAAAGACTGGGTGCCTCAACATCTACCTATGGCGTAACCATGTTCAGTGGAATGTGTACTCTCTGCTACCTCACTTGTGTAATTTTTAATGCAACAATTTAAAAAACAAAAAACAAAAAACAATTTTTCCAGTGCAGTCCTAAAATCCTGGAGGTGCCCACAATCCTTTCAGGGATTCTACAGGGTCAAAACTTTTCAAAATAATACTAAGCCATCATTTGGTTTGTTTTCATTCTCTCATAAATGTAAAATAGAGTTTTCCAGAGACTACATGGCATGTGATGTAATAACAGATTGAATCTACAGCAGATACGAGAATCCAGCTATCTTCTAGTTGGCTGGATATCAAAGAGATTTACAAAAATGTAAAACAATGCTGCTCTTCTTGCAGAAAATTTTATTTTTTTATTTGTTTTTTTTTTAAAAAGATTTTATTTATTTATTCATGAGACACACACACACACACACACACACACACACACAGAGGCAGAGACACAGGCAGAGGGAGAAGTAGGCTCCATGCAGGGAACCCGATGCGGGACTTGATCCCGGGACTCTAGGATCACGCCCTGGGCTGAAGGCAGGTGCCAAACTGCTGAGCCACCCAGGTATCCTGTTTTGTTTGTTTTAAATGTGTTATTCATTATTGTTACTGCTATTTTAAAAAATGGATTAATAAATATTTTTAAGTGCTTAGTTTTAATTTGTAATGCAGTAAATATTGATGTATTAAACTACAATTGACCCTGGAACAACATGGGCTTGTACTGCATGGGTCCACTTGTATGCTGATTTTTTATAATACAATACTATAAATATATTTTGTAATGATTTTCTTAATATTTTCTCTTCCTTAGCTTACCTTATTATAAGTATACAGTGTATAATATGTATAACATACAAAATATATGTTAATCAACTGTAAATGTCAACAGTAGGCTTTTAGTAGTTAAGTTTTGGGGGAGTCAAAAGTTATATGCACACCATTTGCAACAATTGAGCTAGAGTGTATTATGCTAAGCAAAATAAGTCAGTGAGAGAAAGATGAATACCATATGATTTCATTCATATGTGGAATTCAAGAAACAAAACTGATGAACATATGGGAAGGAGAAAAAAGAGAGTGGAAGAGAGGGAAACAAACCATAAGAGATGCTGTATGATAGAGAACAAACTGAGGGTTGATGGAGAGAAGTGGTGGGGGATGGGCTAGGTGGGTGATGGGTATTGGGGGGCACTTGTTATGCTGAGCACTGGGTGTTATATGTAAATGATGAATCACTAAATTTTACTCCTGAAACCAATATTACACTATTTGTTAACTAGAATTTAAATAAAAATTTGGGGGGCGCGGCAAAATGGCAGAGGAGTAGGGTCCCCAAGTCACCTGTCCCCACCAACCTACCTAGATAACCTTCAAATTATCCTGAAAACCTACGAATTCGACCTGAGATTTAAAGAGAGAACAGCTGGAACACTACAGAGAGAAGAGTTTGCACTTCTAACAAGGTAGGAAGGCAGAAAAAATAGATAAATAAAATAAAAAAGAATCCAGTGGGGAAGGGGCCCCATGAGGAGCTGGGCTAAGGGGGGGCAGCAAGAGCCCCAGGACAGGAGAGCCCAGCCCCAGAGAAGTGGGAACTTTAAAAATTCGCCCTGAATTCTTCCTGGATGAAAAGGCATTTGCAGGGAAATTGGGCAGAACCACAGGAGGGGCAGTGGGGCCCCTAGTCTCCCGAGGTCACTAGCAGAGGAGGGGTGCCTGGGGGTGAGCGTGCCACACACCGGGACCGAGCTCTGTAAAGGGCTGGAGCGAACCCAGCGGAGTTTCCAGAGCGGCTCAGGTGGCGGCTCCGCACAGAGGGGGCTGTGCAGCCCGGAGCCCCAGACCCGGGAGCACGATTCTGGCAGCGCTGGCTGGAGCCCAGGGTGCTGGGGGACACAGCCCAGGATCCTGCGCTCCCCCCGGGACAGGTGGAGGCCAGGAGGGTCCACGACAGCGAGGATGCTTCTGCCGCCGGGCACCCCTCAGCTGTGCAGATCAGCACCCCCACCCCCACCCCCGCCCCGGGAGCATCCAGGCCAGTGAGGACTGACTGGGAGCTGCGGTAGTTACTGCGGGAGCTGACTCCAGGGCTGGAGAGCTGGCCGTTGCCAATGGTGTTGTCCCTCCTCGTGTCACCCTGTGCCTGGAATGGATTGGGGCCACCAGGGAACAGGGGCCTCATGGGGTAAACAGCTTCCACTGAGCCATGCACCTGGAGGGAGGGGCAGGGCAGCTCCCCCAGGTGTACACCTGAGAGTCAGCACAGCAGGCCCCTCCCCCCAGAGACCAGCTGGAAGGACAGGGGAAGAGCACGTTCGTGGCTGAGCAGTTCTGGAAAGCTCCAGGGGAAGTCAAGGGAATTACAGTATATAGAACCAGAGGGTACCCATCCTATTTATTTATTTATTTTTCTTCCTTTTTCCAGTACAACTTTTTTTAGCCATTCTGCACTGAGCAAAATGACTAGAAAGAACTCACCACAAAAGAAAGAATCAGAAACAGTAGTCTCTGCCACAGAGTTACAGAATTTGGATTACAATTTGATGTCGGAAAGCCAATTCAGAAGCACAATTATAAAGCTACTGGTGGCTCTGGAGAAAAGCATAAAGGATTCAAGAGACTTCATGATTGCAGAATTTAGATCTAATCAGGCCAAAATTAAAAATCAATTAAATGAGATGCAATCCAAACTGGAGGTCCTAACGACGAGGGTTAATGAGGTAGAAGAATGAGTGAGTGACATAGAAGACAAGTTGATGGCAAGGAAGGAAGCTGAGGAACAAAGAGAAAAACAATTAAAAGACCATGAGGAATGGTTAAGGGAAATAAATGACAGCCTCAGAAGGAAAAATCTACATTTAATTGGGGTTCCAGAGAGTGCCAAGAGGGACAGAGGACCAGAAAGCATATTTGAACAAATCATAGCTGAGAACTTCCCTAATTTGGGGAGGGAAACAGGCATTCAGATCCAAGAGATAGAGAGGACCCCCTAAAATCAATAAAAACTGTTCAACACCTCAACATTTAATAGTGACACTTGCAAATTCCAAAGATAAAGAGAAAATCCTTAAAGCAGCAAGAGACAAGAGATTCCTAATTCATATGGGGAGAAATATTAGATCAACAGCAGACCTCTCCACAGAGACCTGGCAGGCCAGAAAGGGCTGGCAGGATATATTCGGGGTCCTAAATGAGAAGAACCCGCAGCCAAGAATACTTTATCCAGCCAGGCTCTAATTCAGAATAGAAGGAGAGATAAAGAGCTTCCAAGATAAGCAGAAACTGAAAGAATATGTGACCACCAAATCAGCTCTGCAAGAAATATTAAGGGGGACTCTGTAAAAGAAAGAGGATGCCCAAAGAAACAATCCACAAAATCAAGGACTGAATAGGTATTATGATGACACTAAATTCATATCTTTCAATAGTAACTCTGAACGTGAATGGGCTTAAGGATCCTATCAAAAGACGCAGGGTTTCAGACTGGATAAAAAAGCAAGACCCATCTATTTGCTGTCTACAAGGGACTCATTTTAGACCTAAGGACACCTACAGCCTGAAAATGAAAGTTTGGAGAACCATTTACCATTCAAATGGTCCTCAAAAGAAAGCAGGGATGGCAATCCTCATATCAGCTAAATTAAAGTTTATCCCAAAGACTGTAGTAAGAGATGAAGAGGGATACTATATCATATTTAAAGGATCTATCCACAAGTGGACCTAACAATCATGAATATTTATGTCCCTAATGTGGGAGCTGCCTAGTGTATCAATCAATTAATAACCAAAGTAAAGACATACTTAGATAATAATACACTTATACTGGGAGACTTCAACACGGCACTTTCTGCAAATGACAGATATTCTAAGCACAACATCTCCAAAGAAACAAAAGCTTTAAATGATACACTGAACCAGATGGATTTCACAGATATCTACAGAACTTTACATCCAAAAGCAACTGAATACACATTCTTCTCAAGTGCACATGGAACTTTCTCCAGAATAGACCACATACTGGGTACAAATCAGGTCTCTAATGATACCAAAAAATTGGGATTGTCCCCTGCATATTTTCAGACCATAATGCTTTGAAACTTGAACTCAATCACAAGATTGAGTTCTTCCTTTTTCCAGTACAACTCGTTTTTAGCCACTCTGCACTGAGCAAAATGACTAGAAAGAAGATTGTTACTTGTCTTCTATGTCACACTCTTCTACCTCATTACCCCTCGTTGTTAGGACCTCCAGTTTGGATTGCATCCCATTTAATTGATTTTTAATTTCAGCCTGATTAGACCTAAATTCTGCAGTCATGAAGTCTCTTGAATCCTTTATGCTTTTTTTCAGAGCCACCAGTAGCTTTATAATTGTGCTTCTGAATTGGCTTTCTGACATCGAAGTGTAATCCAAATTCTGTAACTCTGTGGGACAGAGTACTGTTTCTGATTCTTTCTTTTGTGGTGAGTTCTTCTTTCTGCATATTTTCAGACCATAATGCTTTGAAACTTGAACTCAATCACAAGAAGAAATTTGGAAGAAACTCAGACATATGGAGGTTAGAGAACATCCTGCTAAAAGATGAAAGGGTCAACCAGGAAATTAAGGAAGAATTAAAAAGATTCATGGAAACTAATGAGAATGAAGATACAACTGTTCAAAATCTTTGGGATACAGCAAAAGCAGTCTCAATAGGGAAATACATCACAATACAAGCATCCCTCAAAAAATTGGAAAAAAATCAAATACACAAGCCAACCTTGCACCAAAAGGAACTGGAGAAAGAACAGCAAATAAAACCTATACCCAGCAGAAGAAGAGAATTAATAAAGATTTGAGCAGAACTCAATGAAATAGAGACCAGAAGAGCTGTAGAACAGATCAACAAAACCAGAAGCTGATTCTTTGAAAGAATTAATAAGAGAGAAAAACCATTAGCCAACCTTATTAAAAACAAAAGAGAAAAGACTCAATAAAATCACAAATGAAAAAGGAGAGATGACAACCAATACCAAGGAAATACAAAATATTTAAAAGACATATTATGAGCAGCTATACACCAATAAATTAGGCAATCTAGAAGGAATGGATGCATTTCTGGAAAACCACAAAATACCAAAACTGGAGCAGGAATAAATAGAAAACCTGAACAGGCCAATAACCAGGGAGGAAATTGAAGCAGTCATTTAAAACCTCCCAAGACACAAAAGCCCAGGGCCAGATGGCTTCCCAGGGGAATTCTATCAAATGTTTAAAGAAGAAATAATATCTATTCTACTAAAGCTTTTCCAAAAGATAGAAAGGGATGGCATACTTCCAAACTCGTTTTATGAGGCCAGCATTACCTTAATTCCAAAACCAGACAAAGACCCCACCAAAAAGGAGAATTATAGACCAATCTCCCTGATGAACACAGATGCAAAAATTCTCAAGAAGATACTAGCCAATAGGATCCAACAGTACATTAAGAAGATTATTCCCTATGACCAAGTGGGATTTACCCCTGGGATGCAAGGCTAGTTCAACACTCGTAAAGCAATCAACATGATAGATCATATCAACAAGAGAAAAAACAAGAACCATATGATCCTCTCAATAGATGCAGAGAAAGCTTTTGAGAAAATACAGCATCCATTCCTGATCAAAAGTCTTCAGAGTGTAGGGATAGAGGGAACATTCCTCAGCATCTTAAAAGTCATCTATGAAAAGCCCACAGCAAATATCATTCTCAATGGGGAAACAATGGAGCCTTTCCCCTAAGATCAGGAACACGACAGGGATGTTCACTTTCACCACTGGTATTCAACATAGTACTGGAAGTCCTAGCCTCAGCAATCAGGCAACAAAAAGAAATAAAAGGCATTCAGATTGGCAAAGAAGTCAAACTCTCCCTCTTTGCAGATGACATGATACTGTACATAGAAAACCCAAAAGACTTCACCCCAGGAATGCTAGAACTCATATAGCAATTCTGCAGTGTGGGAGGATACAAAATCAATGCCCAGAAATCAGTGGCATTTCTATACACTAACAATGAGACTGAAGAAAAAGAAATTAAGGAGTCAATCCCATTTACAATTGCACCCGAAAGCATAAGATACCTAGGAATAAACTTAACCAAAGAGGTAAAGGATCTATACCCTAAAAACTACAGAACACTTCTGAAAGAAATTGAGGAAGACACAAAGAGATGGAAAAATATTCCATGCTCATGGTTTGGAAGAATTAATATTGTGAAAATGTCAATGTTACCCAGGGCAATTTACACATTTAATGCAATCCGTATCAAAATACTATGGACTTTCTTCAGAGAGTTGGAACAAATCATCTTAAGATTTGTGTGGAATCAGAAAAGATCCCAAATAGTCAGGGGAATATTGAAAAAGAAAACCAGAGCCAGGGGCATCACAATGTTGGATTTCAAGTTGTACTACAAAGTTGTGGTCATCAAGACAGTGCAGTATTGGCACAAAAACAGACATATAGATCAATGGAACAGAATAGAGAACCCAGATATAGGCCCTCAACTCTATGGTCAACTAATATTCGACAAAGCAGGAAAGGCTATCCACTGGAAAAAGGACAGTCTCTTCAATAAATGGTGCTGGGAAAATTGGACATTCACATCCAGAAGAATGAAACTAGACCATTCTCTTACACCAGACACAAAGATAAACTCAAAATGGATGAAAGATCTAGATGTGAGACAAGAATCCATCAAAATCCTAGAGGAGAGCAGAGGCAACGCCCTTTTTGAACTTGGCCACAGTAACTTCTTGCAAGACACAGCTTTAGAAGCAAGGGAAACAAAAGCAAAAATGAACTATTGGCACTTATTCAAGATATAAAACTTCTGCACAGCAAAAGAAACAGTCAACAAAACTAAAAGCCAACCTATAGAATGGGAGAAGATATTTGCAAATGTTGTATCAGATAAAGGGCTAGTATCCAAGATCTATAAAGAACTTATTAAACTCAACACTCAAGAAACAAACAATCCAATAATAAAATGGGCAAAAGACATGAACAGAAATTTCACCAAAGAAGAGATACACATGGCCAACAGGCACATGAGAAAATACTCTGCATCACTTGCCATCAGGGAAATACAAATCAAAACCACAATGAGATACCCCCTCACACCAGGGAGAATGGGGAAAATTAACAAGACAGGAAACCACAAATGTTGGAGAGGATGTGGAGAAAAGGGAACCCTCCTGCACTGTTGGTGGGAATGTGAACTGGTACAGCTACTCTGGAAAACCGTGTGGAGGTTCTTCAAAGAGTTAAAAATAGAACTACCCTATGACCCAGCAATTGCACTGCTGGGGATTTACCCCAAAGATACAGATGCAGTGAAACGCTGGGACACCTGCACCCGATGTTTCTAGCAGCAATGTCCACAATAGCCAAACTGTGGAAAGAGCCTCAGTGTCCACCGAAAGATGAATGGATAAAGATGTGGTCTGTGTATAGAATGGAATATTACTCAGCCATTAGAAACGACAAATACCCACCATTTGCTTCAACGTGGATAGAACTGGAGGGTATTATGCTGAGTGAAGGAAGTCAGTTGGAGAAGGACAAATATTATATGGTCTCATTCATTTGGGGAATAAAAAATAGTGAAAGGAATTAAAGGGGAAAGGAGAGAAAATGAGTGGGAAATATCAGTGGGGGAGACAGAACATGAGAGACTCCTAACTCTGGGGATCAAACAAGGGGTAGTGAAAGGGGAGGTGGGTGTGGGGTTGGGGTGACTGGGTGACGGGCACTCAGGGGGGCACTTGACAGGATGAGCACTGGGTGTTACACTATATGTTGACAAATCTAACTCCAATAAAAATATACACAAAAATAAATAAATAAACAAATAAATAAATAAATAAATATTTGAAAAGAAGAAAAAAAGGAAAAATGTTATATGCAGATTTTTGACTGTGGCAAGGGTTGGTGTCCCTAACTCCACCACTGTTAGCACCTGTAGCTTGATTGTGCTGGGGAACTGTGAGGGTCAGTGTAGAAAACATGCCTCCCATCGCTGGGCCAGAGAGGTGAAGGCAGTGGGGTATATATATATATATATACCAGCTGCCTTCAGTCATCCCTTATGGACTGCGGGGGTGGGGAGGAGGTAAGGGTGGGTGGGGGGAGGGTGTTTCAATTCAGGCCACTGGAGAATGTCCTCAGAGTTGGAAGTCAGCCAAGCCTACCACGGAGTCAGGAACATGGTTGGGCACTGGAACTGTCAGCTACAAACCCAGTGCATAGCTTTCCATCATAAACACTTTATTATTTTGTGTGTTTTGGAAGATTTTGGTAGTTGGTGTTGATTAGTCTTATTGGAGAAGGTACGAGAGGAAGAGAAAGACATAAGGTGATCCAGATGGCAGCTTAGACTTGATTGTGTGGAATTAAACAAAGACCACCTGAATGAAAACAAGCAAAGGCTATTCAGAGCTTGCTCTAGCAAGGGAGTCAGCCCGATAACTTACATTGTGATAGAGGCTTCAGGCTGGCCGAAGAGTGGGAAAGCTTGATGAAAAAATGGAAGTCTTCAGGTATGCTCAACTGGAGGTTGTTGGCATGGGCAAGCTGGTTGGCTAACTGGAAATGGAATATGCTAGGTATTGGTTAGGGGAGCATATTTTGCTCTCTCCGGTTGGCCCCTAGTTGGAAGCTAGGGCAAACATTGGGGAAGCTGGCAGTTACTAACCAAAAGCCTGGACAGTGGGGCATATGGTTGGTCTTTTGATTCATCTCTGTTTATTTCCACAAACTAAATTATTTTTACTTTTACCCTGTGTTCCCATCTTATATTTTTCTTTGTGCCAGCCATAGTGAACTTCCCACTTTCCCCAGATAAACACACCAGCCTTTGGCTTGTAGGAGCTACCTGCCTTTGCTCATATTATATGTCTCCTTGTTAGAAGGTGGAGGAGGGATAGTTAAGTATCCTCCAGACTGAGAATGCACTTTTAGACCAAAAAAACGAAGTAAGCCACTCCATACTGTTTACAGTTGTATTCAGGGTATCTTACCAATTGGGGTGGGGAGAGGATTGGGGACTGGGGAGGCAACAATCCAGGTACTATACAGCTGTTCTCTGCCAAGTCTGGATCTTAATTCACAGCTTTTATAGAGCAAGGAGATCGTGGTGTGGTGATATATATATATGGTGTGTGTGTGGAGGGTCTGTCTGCTTCTCCCTCTGCCTCTCCCCTGTTCGTGCTCTCTCTCTCTCCCTCAAATAAATAAATAAAGTCTTGAAAAAAAATTATGGTGTACAGCTTAAATATATACAATTTGTCAGTCATATCTCAATAAAGCTAGGGTGGGGGAAGAAGCAAAGAATAAAATATAGGGCACCTGGGTGGCTCAGTCAGGTAAGCATCTGCCTTCAGCTCAGGTGATGATCCTAGGGTCCTGGGATCAAGACCTGCATCAGGATCCTGGTCTATGGGGAGCCTGCTTCTTCTCTCTCTGCCTACCACTACCTGCTGCATATACTCTCTCTCTATGTCAAATAAATAAAATCTTTTTAAAAAGAGTAAAATATAATTAAAACCATTATTGAGGCAACCCAATAAAATAGACATAAAGTCCCCTTCCCCAATACACACAAAGAATACTAAAAATCAGCTATCTTCCTTTTCATGACTGAGGTATTATAGGAAGAAATTATTAGATTTGCCAATGGGAGAGGTGAATATTTTGAGAATCACTTAGTGTTAATACCAGGAATGGAGGTAGAAACACAACATTCTGGTTATTTAGGCCATCATCAAACCAAAATTGTTTAAATGTGTGTTCAACATTTGCTTGAAGGAGATGTATTACTTGGGACCCCAAATTCACTCAGCTAAACAGATGGCTCATTTAAGCCAGAGCAAATTTTTGCTCCTGAGAGGCTAGTTAGGGTCATTTGAGTATGATCCTTGGGGGACCTTATTACCCTGCCACCTCAAGCAGTTCAGAGAAGATGACTTCTAACCACAGAGGATATCCTTAAGAGATCTGATAAATTGTCCATGGGTCCCTGGAAGTTTGCATTGGACAGCCACAGATCACTCTTGTCCCATTAAAAAAATATACGTATTTAAACAAAATGTTGTTATTAATAGGTTTATTAAAATAAGCTGGGGATGAGTTTGGTTGACTTGCGCTTTGCACTTTTAGCTTCTGCTGCGATCTCATTTAGCAGTGTGTGAGGCACATGTGCTGCAAGCAGGGCTCTCATTTTCAATGGAAGGGACAGTCTCTCTTGCTTTTTTCAGGGCTCACCAGACATTCTCTAACCAATACCCCTCTCTTCAAGGATCACAAGCAGAGGCAGAGTGCTTACTGTTAAGTATGCTCCCCACACAGGTGGCTGGGCAATTAACTCAGGTCCAGTGATGGTGGAAAAAGGATTGCATGCAGCTTGCTACTGACCACTTACTCTATCTGCCAGTTGTGCCAGGGCTCATGCTTCCATGGAAGAAGTGCACAGAGCCTCCAGCCACCTAATTATAAGTAAGTTGTATATGAAATAAGTGGAAAAAATAGACCAAGCAGTCCTGCCACACTGTGGGCAGAGAATACTCTGGTTACTCTTGCTTTAGTGGTTTTATTATATGTTATATAAATAGCTATGTGTAAAGATATTTGTACTATATGTACATATATAGTGTGAATCAGTAACTATTTATTATATTGTAGGTTAATTTCCCCCCATTATCTCTTTCAGCTAGAATAAGCCTTTAAAAATTCTTATAGAATGAAAAATTAAGGGGTGCCTGGGTGGCTCAGTGGTTAAGTGTCTCCCTTTGGCTCAGGTTGTGATCCCAGGGTCCTGGGATCAAGTCCCCCATAGGGAGCTTGCTTCTCTCTCTGCCTATGTCTCTGCCTCTGTGTGTGTGTGTCTCTCATGAATAAATAAAATATTAAAAAAAGAAAGAATGAAAAATTAAGTCCAAATTTTGGTTTCTCAGTAAAGTTCATGATGAATGTATAAATTGCATAGAGTATTTATTAACATTTACCATGATCAATGGAGTATAGTCAGTAATACCACTGACTAAATGAAAAGTAGGAGATCCAAATTTGCTGAAGAAAATATCAGCGTCTACTTCAAATATTAGTTAGGACTTTTTTAAAAGACTCTATCTGAAGATAGCTATGAAATGCATGCAGATGCAGAGGCTGTGACACATGACTTATCACTTAGAGCGAATGATGGCTTTTCTAGATAGAGTACTTTTATATACTTTCAAGTCTAAGTTTTCTTGTGCATGTGTGAAAAACAAAAAATGATATCTGTTAATGTATTGGCTTGCTTTGCAACCAGCTTGATAATGTTTGTTTTATATTGGTATCATCAAATAAGTTGGTAACAATAATAGTTTGATTTTTTCATTCAAGTTAAATTTTTAGAAGCTCATTATTATGTCAAAGAATCAACTTCATTGTGAATACTGCTGTAGTTTCAGTTAAAAAATTCAACATTGAGGGATCCCTGGGTGGCGCAGCGGTTTGGCGCCTGCCTTTGGCCAAGGGCGCGATCCTGGAGATCCGGGATCGAATCCTACGTCGGGCTCCCAGTGCATGGAGCCTGCTTCTCCCTCTGCCTATGTCTCTGCCTCTCTCTCTCTCTCTCTGTGACTATCATAAAATAAAAAAAAAAAAAAATTCAACATTGACATAAAAATGATTTGGTTTTTACTGATAATAAATGTAAATTTAAAAAAAATGTAAATTTTGGGGCACCTGGCTGGCTCAGAAGAGTATGCAACTCTTGATCTTGAGGTTTGGGTTCGAGCCCCATGTTGGGTATAAGGATTACTTAAATAAATCAGTAAAGTTAAAAAAAAAAAAAGTAAGTGTAAATTTTGAAGAAGTACAGCTTTATGGAAAAACAATGTTTTTATTAAATTAAGAAATCCATGGATCCCTGGATGGCTCATCGGTTTAGCGCCTGCCTTTGGCCCAGGGCACGATCCTGGAATCGAATCCCACATCGGGCTCCCGACATGGAGCCTGCTTCTCCCTCCTCCTGTGTCTCTGCCTCTCTCTCTCTCTCTCTCTCTGTCTATCATAAATAAATCAATCAATCTTAAAAAAAAAAGAAAGAAATCCATGGATCCAGAAATATTCTTGGAACTGATTGAGATGCATGCATAATTCATAATTGTTAAAAGTGCAATAATTGGGATACCTGGGTGCCTCAGCAGTTGAGTGCATCTGTCTTCGGTTCAGGGCATAATCCTGGAGTACCAGGATCCAGTCCTGCATCAGGCTCCTGCATGAAGCCTACTTCTGCCACTGCCTGTGTCTCTGCCTCTCTCTTTCTGTGTCTCTCATGAATAAATAAATAAAATCTTAAAAAAAAAAAGTGCAATAATCTACCAATGTAAATAAAAACTGTAATTATAAAAATGTACAATTTTTGAAAAGATTTTATTTATTTATTTGACAGAGTGAGCTTTGCGCAGTGGCAGTATCGTAGCCAATGAGGTTTATCCAAGGCATGATTATTGCTAGTTTGACAGAGTGAGAGCACAAGCAGGGGGTGTGGCAGGCAGAGGGAGAGGGACAAGCAGGCTCCCCACTGAGCAGAGAGCCCAAGTTGGGGGCTCCATCCCAGGACTCTGAGATCATGACTTGAGTTGAAGGCAGACGCTCAACTGACTGAGCCACCTAGGCGCCAGAAAAATTCATAATTTTTAAAATCCACAAATTACAGTACCAAAATTTGGTAAAGCTAATTTGAATTTAAATAAGAACCATTGTTAATTAAATTTTGAAAATATCTGAGCCTTGGGGCACCTGCGTGGCTCAGTCAGTTAAGTGTCTGACTCTGATTTTGGCTCAGGTCATGATATTGTGGTTGTGAGATCCAGACCTGTGTTGAGCCTCATGCTCAGCGGGAAGTCTGCTTCTCTCCTTCTCTCTCTCCTTCCTCCTCTGCCTCTCATCCCACTTGCACTCTGTCTCTAAAATAAGTAATCTTTATAAAATATCTGAGCCTCAGAAGAACTATTCTAAGTAAACCTGTGTCCTATAATTGCATTGAACCTTTTGGTAAGGGAGTCCTGTTTGTGTGTATTGTGTATAAAATGAAATAGAAGCCTTTAATCAAAGAATTTAAGAAATGGAGTTCCCCCAAAGATTCAGCTACCAAAGGTTTTAGCAACTTGTAATTATTGAATACAAAATTTGCAAATAGGAAGATATTGAAATTTATTCCTACAAAAGCAAAGGAAAAGCTGAACAATATTGAAATTTATTCCTACAAAAGCAAAGGAAAAGCTGCACAATTTTAACAGTAAGAGATGAAACATATAATTTCAAAATTCAATGATTTTGAGGTAAAATAACTTGACTTCTGAAAATACTTTTTTTCCACTGTACAAAGTTCTTACAATATTATTGACTATATTTCCTATGCCATAGTTTACATTGTTATGACTTATTGATTTTATAATGGAAGTTTTTACCTCTTAATCTACCTACTTCTCCCATCTTTATTCTCCTCTCCTCTGCCAGCCACCATTTGTTTTTATGAGTCTGTTTCTGTTTTGTTTTGTTTTTCAGATTCCACATAAAAGTGAAATCATATGATTTTTTTCTTTGTCTTATTTAATTTAGTGTGAAACCCTCTAGTCCTTTCATATTGTCACAAATAACAAGATCTCATTCTTTTTTGTGGCTGAGAAATATTCATATATATATATGAATATATATATATATATATCACATCTTCTTTACATATTCCTTCATTGATGGACACTTAGTTTGCTTCCATTATCTTGGGTATTATAAAAAATAATGCTACAGTGAACATAAGGGATGCATATATCTCTTTGAATTAGTGTTTTCATTTTCTTCAGGTAAATACCTAGAAGTGGAATTGCTGGATTGTATGGTAATTCTATTTTTAGTTTTTTTGAGGAACCTCCAAACTGTTTTCCATAGTCACGGCACCAATTTGCATTCCTACCAGCAGTTCACAAGTGTTTCTTTTTCTCCACATCCTCACCAACATTTGTTATTTGTTGTCTTTTTTTTTTTTGTTGTTGTTGTCTTTTTGATACTAAGCATTCTCAGGTATAAGATGATATCTCATTGTGGTTTGGATATGCATTTCCCTAATGATAAGTGACATTGAGCATCTTTTCATGTGCCTGTTGGCCACCTGTATGTCTTCTTTAGAAAAACGTCTATTTTGGGCATCTGACTCTTGATTTTGGCTCGGGTCATGATTTCAGGGCTATGGGATGGAGTCCTATGTCAGGCTCTGCAATCAGCCTGGAGTCTGCTTAAGATTTTCTTTTCCTTCTGCCCCTCCCCTCACCACACTCATGCATGTGTGCTCCCTCTCAAAAAAAAAAAAAAAAAAAAAAAAGAAACATGTCTATTCAGGTCCTCTGCTCATCTAAAAATTTTTATTATGTATTTATTTATTTATGAAAGAGTGAGAGAGAGACAGCATGAGTAGGGGAGAGTGGCAGAGGGAGAGGAAGAAGCAGACTCCCCGCTGAGCAGGGAGCCCAACATGGGGCTCAATTCTAGGACTCTGGGATCATGACCTGAACGGAAGGCAGATGCTTAACCAACTGAGCCACCCAGGTACTCTCTCTGCTTGTTTTTTAATCTGATTGGGTTTTTTTGGTGTTGAGTTGTATGAGCCCTTTATATATATTGGATATTAACCCTTTATCAGGTATGTCATTTATAAATATCTTCATTCAGTAGATTACCCATTTGTTTTGTTGGTGGTTTGTAAAAGCTTTGTATTTTGGTATATTCTCAATTGTGTATGTTTGGTTTAGTTGCCTTTGCCTGAGGATACAGATCCAAAAGCATATTGCTAAGAAGAGCAATGCCTAAGAGATTATTACCTATGTGTTCTTTTAAGAGTTTTATGGTTTCAGGTCTTACATTTAGGTCTTTAATCCATTTTGAGTTTATTTTTATATGTGATATGAGAAAGTAGTTGAGTTTTATTCTTTTGCAGGTAGCTGTCCAGTTTTTCCTGTCCCATTTATTATTGTCTTTTCCTCATAGTATATTTTTACTTCCTTTTTGATAGACTAAGTGACCATATACACATGGGTTTATTTCTTTATTCTGTTCCATTGACCTATACATCCATTTTTGTACTAGTCCCATACTGTTTTAATTACTGTAGCTTTGTAATATGGTTTGAAACCTGGGAGTGTAATACCTCTGGCTCTATTCTTCTTTCTCAACATTGCTTTGACTATTTGGGGTCTTTTGTGGTTTCCTACTGATTCTAGTATTATTTGTTTTAGTTTTATGAAAAATGCTCATGGTATTTTGATAGGGATTGCATTAAATCTGTAGATTGCTTTGGGTAGTACGGACATTTTAACATTAATTCTTCTAATCTATGAGCATATAATATCTTTCCATTTATTTGTGTCTTTAATTTCTTTCATTATTGTCCTACTGTTTTCAAAATACAGGTCTTTCACCTCCTTGGTTAAGTTTATTTCTAGATATGCTATTCCTTTTGATGCAATTATAAATGAATTTTTTTTTAATTTCTCTTTCTGCTGGTTAATTATTAGTGTTTAGATGCACAATAGATTTCTATAATTTATAAAATTTCTAATTTTGTATTCTGCAATTACTGAATTTATTTATTCTAATAGTTTTTTGGTGGAGTCTTTAGGGTTTTCTATGTATAGTATCATGTCATCTGCAAAGTGACAGTCTTACTTCTTTCTTACCAAAATTGGATGTCTTTTATTTCTTTTTCTTTTCTGATTGCTGTAGCCCATAATCTAGTATTATATTGAATAAAAGTGAGCATCCTTGTTTTGTTTCTGATCTTAGAGAAAGTTTTTCAGCTTTTCAGTTGAGTATAATGCTAAGGGTGGGTTTGCCATATGTGGCCTTTATATATTGATGTATATTCCCTCCATACCCACTTTGTTGAGAGTTTTTTTACCATGAATGGATGTTGAATTCGTCTAATATTTTTTTCTCTATCTCTTAAGGTGATCATATGATTTTTATCTTTTATTTGGTTAATGAGGTATAACACTGATTGAGTTGCAGATATTGAACCATCCTTGCTTTTCTGGAACATATCTTACTTGATCATAGTAAATGATCCTTTAAAAATATTATAGAATTCAGCCTGCTAATATTTTGTTCAGGATTTTTGCATCTATATTTCTCAGAGATATTGGCCTGTAATTTTCTTTTTGTAGTGCCTTTATCTGGTTTTGGTATCGAGGTAATGAACTACCTCATAGAATAAATTTAGGAGCCTTCTTTCCTCATCAATTTTGGAACAGTTTGAGAAGGATAGGTATTAATCCTTCTTTAAATGTTTTGTAGGATTCACCTGGGAAGCCATCTGTTCCTGGACTTCTGTTTATTGGGAGTTTTTTGATTACTGATTAAATATCATTGCCAGTAATGTGTCCAGCTTTTCTATTTCTTCCTGCATTGGTCTTGGAAGATTGTATGTTTCTAGGAATTTATTAATTTCTTCTAGGTTGTCTAATTTCTTCTAGGTTGTATAACATTTTTCATGATAATTTCATAATCCTTTGTATTTTTGTGGTGTTGGTTATAACTTCTCCTTTTTCATTTCTGATTTTATTTGAGTCCTCTTTTTCTTTGTTAATAAGCCTAGCTAAAGGTTTATCAGTTTTGCTAATCTTTTCAGAGAACAAGCTCCTAGTTGCATTGATTTTTTTTCAATTGCTTTTTCACTCTCTATTTCACTTATTCCACTGTGATCTTTATTATTTCCTTCCTTCTACGAATTTTGAGCTTTACTTGTTGTTTTTCTAATTCCTTTACATATAAGGTTAGATTTTTTTTTAATTTGAGATTTTTCTTGTTTTTTTGTTTTTGTTTTTGTTTTGAGGTAGGCTTATAATACTACAAATTTCCTTTTTAGAACTACTTTTGCTGTGTCCCAAAGATTTGGGGACATTGTGTTTCCATTTTCTTTCTTTTTTTTTTTTAATTTATTTTTTATTGGTGTTCAATTTACTAACATACAGAATAACCCCCAGTGCCCATCACCCATTCACTCCCACCCCCCTGTGTTTCCATTTTCATTTGTCTCAAGATATTTTTTTGAATTCATCTTTGATTTCTTCATTGACCCATTGGCTGTTTAGTAGCATGTTGTTTAGCCTCTATGTGTTTTTGTTTTTTCCTTGTTATTGATTTCTAGTTTCATATTGTTGTAATCAGAAAAGATGCTTGACACTACTTCGTTCTTCTGAAATTTATTGAGATGTGTTTTGTTGCCTGATCTATACTGAAGAATGTTCCATGTGCATTTGAAAAAAGTAGTATATTCCACTATTTTTAGATGGATTATTCTGCATGAATCAGTTAAGTCCATCTGGTCTAACATGTCATTCAAAGCCAGTGTTTCCTACTGATTTTCTGTCTGTATGATCTATCCATTGATGAAGCGTGGTGTTAAAGTTCTCCATTTTTATTGTATTATTGTCAATTTCTCCTTTGATGTCTATTAGCATTTGCTTTATATATTTAGGTGCTCCTTTGTTGGATGTATAAATATTTACAACTGCTACATCCTCAAATTGGATTGATTCTTTTATTACTGTGTAATATCCTTTTTTGTTTCTTATCATAGTCTTTGTTTTAAAGTATTTTATCTAGGAGCACCTGGGTGGCTCAGTGGTTGAGCATCTGCCTTTGGCTCAAGTTGTGATCCTGGGGTCCTGGGATCAAGTCCCACATCAGGCTCCCAACAGGGTGTCTGTTTTTCCCTATGTCTCTACCGCTCTCTCTGTGTGTCTCTCTTGAATAAATAAATAAGATCTTAAAAAAGTATTTTATCTAATGAAAGTATTGTTATCTCAGCTTTCTTTTTGTTTCCATTCATATGGAATATCTTTTTTTAATCTTTCACTTGCTGTCTATATGTGTATTTAGGTGTGAAGTGAGTCTCTTGTAGGCAGCATGTAGATATGTCTTATTTTATTATCCATTCAGTTACCCCATGTCTTTTGAGTAAAGCCTTGAGTCCATTTACATTTAAAGGAATTTCAATAAGTATGTGCTTACTGCTATTTTGTTATTTTTGGTTGTTTTTGTAGGTCTCTCTTGTTTTCTTCTCTCACTCTTCCCTTGTGATTTGATGACTTTCTTTAGTGTTATACTTACATTCCTCTCTTTATTTTTTGTGTATCTATTATAGTTTTTTGGTTTGTGATTACCATGAGGTTCATATACATGAGCCTTATGCCTATAGCAGTCTATGTTAAGTTGATGGTTGCTTAAGTTTGAACATATTCTAAAAACACTACATTTTTATTCTCTCCCTCTACTCACCACAATGTATATATTTGACATTGTATTGTAACCATGTGAGGTAAAGGAAGTGTTAAATAACCTGATTGTGGTAATCGTTTCACAAAGCATATGTACATCAAATCAACACATTGTACACTTTTTTTTTTTAAGATTTTACTTATTTATTCATGAGAGAGAGAGGCAGAGACATAGGCAGTGGGAGAAGCAGGTTCCATGGAGGGAGCCTGATGTGGGACTCGATTCCGGGATTCTGGGGTCACACCCTGAGCCAAAGGTCAATAATCACTGAGCCACCCAGGTGTCCCACATTGTACACTTTAAATATAAATTTAATTTGTCAATTATACTTCAATAAAGCTGAAAAAAAGAAATTAAAGTATGTAAATATGTACCTAAATTAATTATTCTTCCATATTATTTTAAAATATTTGTACAATAGATATAAAGGTTTTAAATTTTGCTTTAATATATGCACATATATCTTATTTTCTTAGAATATTATTTTTAAAATGGTTTTACAATTAAATTATTTTATAGATTCACCAAAATAATAAACTAATTTGTTGGTCAATAAATATATAAAAAATTCTAGAATTATGATGACTTTTGGCACTTCCTTTTGATCCAAAATATTACTATTTGGAAGATAATTACATGATAATCCTCCCTACTCACAGATTTGTGCTCTGGGACTTTGCCTAACTGGCTCTCCACTCTCTCTGGCTCAGGATAAATACCAAAAATAACACAAACAAATACATCACAAGTTATTAAAAGAAGATGTCTTACAAGGGAGGATGAGGACAGAGGGAAGAAGTGAAGGAGCTGGAACTATTGCAGTATAAACTGAAAGAATTTCTAGAGATCCTATTCTCCAGGTCATTCTTAAGCCACAATAGCATTCCAGGCTAAATCAAAGTATACTTCACTTTCTAGTAAATCTGTGAATGTTATGTCTTTCCTCAATTTTATTAAAAGTCACTTTTCACTTTTGAAATTTTACTGTATCTTGTGACTTTTACAAATTAATTGTCATTTTAAAATATTAGTGTAAACAGTGTGCTCTCAAGCAGGTGTCCTGCAAGATAGTCCAGGGGTGAACCAAGGGAGTTAATTAATTACAAAGGCTGTAATTAGCCACCACAAAGCCTGAGTTATTTTTTAAAATATTTATTTATTTTAGAGAGAATGAGTAGACAGAAGGAGAGAGAATCTTTAAGCAGACTCTGCACTGAGACTGGAGCCTGATGTGGGCTCAATCCCACAACCCTGAGATCAGGACCCAAGCCAAAACCAAGAGTCTGATGCTCAACCCACTGCAGCATCCAGGCATACCAGCTTGTGTTATCTTCACTTCTGAAACTCCAGAAGCTTTACAAATTATCAAAATGAATATTAGAAATGAGTGTTTATGGGGATGCGTGGGTGGCTCAGTGGTTGAGTGTCTGCCTTCAGCTCAGGGCGTGATCTTGATCCAGGGATCGAGTCCCTTATCAGGCTCCCCGTGAGGAGCCTACTTCTCCCTCTGTCTATGGCTCTGCCTCTCTCTCAGGGTTTCTTATAAATAAATAAATAAAATCTTAAAAAAAAAAAAGAAATGGCTGTGTATGGATGATATTAGTGATATTCAAAAAGTGTGGATTGGCTGAAAGATTTTAGAAATGGTTCAATTCTTGCATGAACAGGGTCAAGGAATTCAGAATTCTGGAAGCCTATAGCAGGCCCTAAGATTGGCATCCAGATCTTGGTCCCTAACAACTTGTGTCCTGTCTTGGGTTTTTTTGTTTTTGTTTTTTTTCTGTCTTGGGTTTAAAGAATTTGGAGTCTCTAAGGCTGACTCTCATCGTGATTAACTAAGTGAACAAGTTAGACTAGGTGTGTTCCAAGAGCCTAACAGGACAGATAGCAAGCAGATCTTTGCTGAACCTACAGAGCAAGGTTTCTGAATTGTTTTGTATCTATTTGTAAATGAATGTCAGTGTGCTGCAGACCTGCTTTCACTATAACCTGGTAGGGAGGGTGCAGGTGAGTGGCTAACACTTACCCACCTCTAACTTTTAGAGAATGTTTTGCCAAAAAGAACTGAATACTTGAGGATGACCTATCCCTCAATCTGGTCCTGATGTAGTTTGTTTGAATGGTGGTGAAGTTTAGGATCTGGAGGTGATGGCCAAGAAAGAATTCTTGAGACACCTTTGGTGCAAAAAGGTGGTTTTATTAAAGCACAGGGACAGAACTCCTGCTGCTCCCTGGGCCTGGGAATTATGAAGAGCAACTGATTGCATATCTTTGGGTTGGGGGAAGTAAAGATAAGGGAAGTTCCAAAAGAACTTTCATATGCTAAAGAAGACTCATAGGATACCTGAGGCCTTGCTATTGACAAGCCAAGGTTGTTTTTCCTTCTAGCAAGGAATTAAGACAATTGGGAGCTTCCTGGAGGAAGGTTATACTCTGCTTGCTTAAGTATTTGTCAATGGGCTGCCAGTTATAAGGACATTTAATTTTATCTACATTTCCTTCTGCCTTTGTTTCCCACATCATTTATTTTTCCTGGTTTCCAGGATCTAAACCTGGGGTTCTCAAAGTTCAGTCTCCAAGATAGCAGCTCTAGCATCATCTAGGAACTTGTTGGAAACAGAAGCTCTCAAAATCTACCTTGAAACTGCTAAATCAGAAGCCCAGAAGGCAGTTGTTTTAACAAGTTTTTCACATGATCTTTCTGTAGGCCCTAAGAATGGCATCCAGATCTTGGTCCCTAACAACTTGTGTCCTGTCTTGGGTTTTTTTGTTTTTGTTTTTTTTGTTTTTTTTGAGAAGCAGTGAAGCAGATTACATTTTGTTTTGTTTTTTTTGTTTTTTTTGAGAAGCAGTGAAGCAGATTACATTTTGCCGTCTATCTTTTCTTGATTGCTCTTTTTTTTTTGGGCAATCTTCATTTACTTGGTAAATTGTGCCTTATCTGAAACTCTTGACATTGCTTATTTCTTAGTATTATGCTTTGTAAAAAGTTCTCTATAAATCAAGACCCAGTTGTAACTTTTAATCCAAATTCCTGACTAATCACGTGTCCAGAAAAATTCTTTGTATTAAGTTGATTTTATAAACAACATGGTTTCAGAAATTCATATTCCTCTATGATGCAGTGACAATAGTTCAATGATTATCAAATTCTGTTCCTTGGAACCCTAGGTATTTCTTTGAGTGCCCTACTGGGACACCTGGAAAGTTGGGAAAGGAGGACTAAAGCTTTCTATCCTTGCCTTTTAAAAGAGCCAACATTTGGGACGCCTGGGTGGCTTAGCGGTTGGGCGCTTGCCTTCCGCCCAGGGTGTGATCCCGAGGTCCTGGGATCAAGTCCCGCATCGGGCTCCCTATGGGGAGCCTGCTTCTCCCTCTGCCTGTGTCTCTGCCTCTCTCTCTCTGTGTCTCTCATGAATAAATAAGTAAAATCTTTTTTAGAAAGTTTAAAAAATAAAAAATACTAATTAAAAAAAAAAAAGCCAATATTAAGGGGTGCCTGGGTGGTTCATTTGGTAAGCAGCCAACACTTGATTTTGGCTCAGGTCATGATCTTAGGGTCATGGGATTGAGCCCCATGTCTGCTTGAGATTCTCTCCCTCCCTCTCCCTCTAACCTTCCCCCCACTCTTACTTGCATGCACTCTTTTTCTCTCTCACTAAAATAAATATATAAAAATGGGCGCCTGGGTGGCTCAGTGGTTGAGCATCTGCCTTTGGCTCAGGTCATGATCCTAGGGTCCTGGGATGGAGTCCTGCATCAGGCTCCTCACAGGGAGCCTGCTACTCCCTCTGCCGGTGTCTCTGCCTCTGTGTCTCTCTTATGAATAAATAAAATATTTTTAAAAAACTAAGTAATTTTTTTTTAAAAACCAACATTTGGGGCACCTAGATGGCTCAGTCAATTAAGCATCTGACTCTTGGTTTAATGAGATCAAGCCCTGCCTTGGACCCCCATGCTCAGTGGGGAGTTCTCTTCCCCTGCCCCCACCTGTCTGTGCATGTGTGCATGCTCTCTCTCACTCTCTCAAATTAATAAATAACTTTTTTTTTAAAGTCAACATTTAAAAAAAATAAGCCATCATTTGTTAAGTACTTACTATGAGCCAAACATAGTTCTGAGTCCTTCACAAGCTGAAGCATTCATGTAGGGGTCTTATTCACCTTTTTCATCAGAGAAGTTGTGCCCTCATCTGTTTGATTTACCAGGTTTTCTTTTAGGAAAGAAGCTTGAAACTTAAGACAAAGCAACCTGTACTATTTACTCACTAAGCTCCAAGTATCCAGGCCTCTCTAGTCCTAGAGTACACAGCTGCTTTCCTATCCTGAAATTTTACATGCTTTTCCCTCTTTCTGAAGCTTCTCCAGCTAATTATAGCAGACTTTCCCATTTAGTTTTCTCCTTGAATATCATCTCTTCTAAAAGATTTTTCTTAACCCCCAGACTGTTTTAGGTAGTCCTTTTACGCTCTCAAAGTACCTTGTTATTTATTTTTTTTTCTTTAATGGAATTTGTTAGGATTTATTTTCCTTGTTTAGTTTTTGTGGTTTGTCACCCCCACTGGACTATAAGTTTGGCAAAGACTGGGATCTTATCTAATTCTTTTGTCTTCCCAGAATCTAGTAGCGTCTGGCACAAAGTTGATGCTTATTAAATATTTAGTGACCAATGACTAAAGGGTAACGATGCAACTTGAGTTCTCACTCAGACTCTTTCATTAACAGAAAGAATTTTATCCTTAAATGAAAGTTAAATGGGATGCTCTGTGAGATGATTTCTGCTTCAGCATCATCTGGCTCAAAAATTAAACTTTTGATTTTAAAATCTGTTTATGTTTCTGGTGAGCAGGTGCTTTGTATCTTACCTTAATTGCTTGTTGTGTAAGGGAAAAACATATGTTACTACCTCAAGTGAACACCTTTTTAGATGGATTAAAATAAATACAAAATGGAGACCAGACTTGAAAATAATCTGGACAGAACAAGTTAAACCACATAAGCAAAACCTAATATAACTTATTCTGCAACATAAGCAAAACAACTTGGATTGTTTCTTGTAAATGCCTCAGAAAATCATAAATAAAACCTAAATTGTTTTCCAAAAATGGCATAAGAAGAGGACTTTTAACCAATTCCCTGTCGTTTGGAAAACCCCCGTGCTGTAACCAATCATTATAAAGATGAAATAGCTCCCATGTTTTTATAATCCTAGCTGCCTGTAACATGCCTCTAGGCTTCAAGTCACTATTGGTTTTAAGACTCCCAGTTTGCAAACTGTTCTGCTATGCACAATAAACTTTTACTAAATACAATTTATTGACCTGATTTTATTTTTAACAGTTCCTGGATTTTGACAAGAGCCACTTGCCAACTTTACATTGGATTGGCCTAAATATTGGAATCTGAATTTTGCAGTCATACCGCACAAAACATTCATTGTAAAGAGAAATTTAATAAAACTTTGATTTGGGTTTAAAAAAAAGTGTTGAAAATAATGTGTATAGCTTATTTAAAATGAATTCGGATTTACTTATCTTATAAAATTATGTATTTATTAATCTAGCCAAAAAGTGACAGAGGATTTTAATAGATAGTATTCTAGGAAAGGCATAGAAATGGCCAACAGATACATGAAAAGGTGCTCAACATCATTAATCATCAGGGAAATGCAAATCAAAACCACAATGATATCACCTCATGCTTGTTATAATGACTACCCAAAAGAAGACAAATGATGACAAATATTGGTAAGGATATGGAGAAAAGGGAAAACGTGTACACTGTTGATGGAAATATAAATTGGTAGATGCACTATAGGAAACAGTATAGAGGCTCTTCAAAAAATTAGAAATAGAACTACCATATGATCCAACAATCCCACTTCTGGGTACATATTCAAAGGAAATGAAAACAGAATACTGAAGAGATGTCTGCACTCTCATGTTCATTACAACACTGTTCACAATAGCCATAATATGAATCAACCTCAGTGTGCATCAACAGAAGAATGGATAAAGAAAATGTATATATGTACAATGGAATATTATTCAGTCATAAGAAAGAAAAATCCTCATATTTATGACAATATGGATAGAGCTTGAGGGCATTATGCTAAGTGAAATAAGCCAGATAAAGACAAATACTGAATGGTATCACTTACATATAGAATCTTTTTTTTTTAAGTGGTCTCCATGCCCAGTGTGGAGCCTAGTGTGGGGCTTGAACTCACTACCTTGAGAACAAGACCTGAGCTGAGATCAAGAGTTAGACACTTAACTGACCAGGCCACCTAGGTGTCTCACTTATATATGGAATCTTAAATTTAAAAAAGTCAGACTCATAGAAAAAAAGAGTAGAAAAATTGTTGCCAGGGGCTAAAGAGTGGGAGAAATGAGGAGAAGTTGGTAAAAAGTAAAAACTTTTGCTATAAGATGAATAAGGTATGAGGATCTAATGTAAAATATTGTGACTATGGTTGATAAGACTGTATTATATAATTGTAATTTGCCAAGGGAGTAGAACTTAAATGTTCTCACTAAAAATGTACATATGGGGCAGCCCAGGTGGCTCAGTGGTTTAGTGCTGCCTTCAGCCCAGAGCATGATCCTGGAGACCTGGGGTCTAGTCCTGCATTGGGCTCCCTGCATGGAGCCTGTTTCTCCTTCTGCTTGAGTCTTTGCCTCTCTTGCTCTTTCTCTCTCTGTCTCTCATGAATAAATAAATAAAATCTTTTGAAAAAATAAAATAAAAATGTGCATATGAAAATGGATGTGTTAATTAACTAGATGGTGGGAATCCTTTCACAATTAAAAAATAATCATGCAATGAATTAAAATCATATCTATGGAACAATGAAAAATGGCAGAAATTTTCCCAGACTTTCACTAGGCCTTTTACCTTGTAGTTAGAATTAGGGAAAAAAAATTCTTTTTTTTTTTTTCAATTCTGCCTTATTGAGGAATAACTAGAAATATTTATTTATTTATTTAGAAAAAAAATTTAAGTTTCAAACCACTTATAGTTTTGTTTTCTCTTTGAGCGTTTTAATAAGCTGTCGGTAAAATTTTCATCAGTCATGGGGCACATGGGTGGCTCAGTTGGTTAAGTGTTTGATTCTTGGTTTTGGTTCAGGTCACGATCTCATGGGTCATAGGGTTCAAGTGCCTGTATTGGGCTCTGTTCTTAGCAGGGAGTCTGCTTAAAGATTCTCTCCCTATGCCCCCCTCCCTATTCATGCATGTTCTCTTCCTTTTTCCAAGTAAATAAGTAAATCTTTAAAAAGTTTTCCATCAATCATTAATAAGCTACAGATACAGAAAGTCACTACTCAGAAGACTCCTGATAGTTACCATCCTCCAGCTCCACTTAAATTACTGCTGTATGTTTAGTGGCGTCAAACTCAAATGAGTGGACTCAGTCCTCAAGACACCTTGACTCCAGGTAAATTGAAGAAGAATGGAGAAGAATGCCAGCTACATTCACAACTGCTTTCTGTGGTTCAGACCATCCAGTATGTAGACTCTTAAGTAAAGAGTAATGAAAACATATTCACACCTGAGTACTGTGCACACATCTCTCTATCAGCGAGCGTGGGGTTAGGAGAGAACCCAGGTTCAGGAATTTGAAGACCAAGCTTCTCACTCTAAATCTATCACTAAATTACTATGTGACTTCAAGTGAATCACTTCATGTCAATGGTATTAAATTTTTCTCATTTGTAAAAATGATGGAGCTTGATTTAAGATGTTCTCTACAATCCCTTGAGATTATTTTTATGTCCTTATTTATTTACAGAAACAAGATTGATGTGATTTTTATTTATTTGGTTTTTTTTAAAGATTTTATTTATTTATTCATGAGAGACACAGAGAAAGAGAGAGGCAGGTTCTGCTCTGAGCAGGGAGCCTGATGTAGGACTCGACACCAGGACCCTGCAATCATGACCTGAGCAAAAGGCAGATGGTCAACCACTGAGCCACCCAGGCATCCCAATTGACATGATTTTTTAAAAAAATTTTTATCTGCCCAATTTGTTCTTTACTGGCCTACCAGAAGCAAGTGAGAGAGGCTGCTTGCCAGGAGGTTAGAGAAACCAGAGGATGGTGGTAATGCAATGAGTTTTCAATTTCAAATGCCAAACTTGGAATGGCTGAAATTTCCTTGAGTGATTTGGACTATCAGTAATATCTGTTGGTAGGTGAATTGGAAGAGTGGGACCAGATTTCAAATCCTAGCCTATTGCTAAGACATTTAGTATTAATTGACTCTTTTTCCCTTTTTTAAGTAACTATTGGGGACTTCCTAGAATAGTTCTCAAAGGAATACACCTTAATTACGACCTAGGACACGTACACATTCATATGTATCTACATATATACATACCTATCTGACTAAACTAATACTTAACCTTATGCCATTTAATGCATTGCTTCTTTTTTCTTCTATTGTGTATGTTTTTGTTCATTTTTGGCTTCCAGCAGCAGTTTAAAAGCATTGTCTTGGGGTAGAGGGAATATGGTTAGCAGCTGTCTCCTCCTTGGATCTGTGTTGTGGATTTTAGAACAGATGTTTGTTATTCATTCCCAAGCTTTCTAGGCAATGTGCCAGTGGGACTGTCCTGCTGTTGGTCTTTGAGTTGATGGCCCATCTGTCCTGGATCTTGATGAGAGTGGAGGCAGAAGTGGGAGATGCAGGGAGAAAGCTCATTAAACATGGCCTTGTTCAAGGATTTAGAATATGGTAGGTCTGCACTGAATCACTCTGTCAGACAGGTGGTTCTTTAAAAGAAATTTGGCTCTCTGATTCAAAAGTGTGTAAAAAATTTAAATAATTTAGAAATGTGGTCATCTTCTGCTGTCCATCAGTAATCTGTTGCTGAAAACCAGTTGTTCTGCATGCAAATGCTAATCTGCTATTTCTCACTTAAAGTAGGAAAACTTCCATTATGTCAACCCTAAGCCCTCAACCAATTTCTTAAACAGGCAGCTAAAATGTGGTAATATTCGTGTATATATAGTGTTTAAAAATCCAAACCATTGAGAAGCCTGGGTAGCTCAGCAGTTTAGCGCCACCTTCAGCCCAGGGCCTGATCCTGGAGACCAGGAATGGAGTCCCACGTCGGACTTCCTGCATGGAGCCTGCTTCTCCCTCTGCCTGTGTCTCTGCCTCTCTCTCTCAATATGTGTCTCTCATGAATAAATAAATAAAATCTTAAAAAAAAAAAAAATCCAAACCATCTTGTTAAATGTGAAATGCTTAAAATATTGTTTCTCCATCACCAAATAATTAGTATAATCAGTAACACAGTAGATTTTGTATAGTCAAAGGCCACTGACCAAGATGGTTTAATGTTCTCTTCAGCCCGACTTCACTTAAACAGGTTTCTTCCTGACTCAGGCCCCTGAGCTTCCTTTTCTTAGAATATTTACTTTAGAAAATTTGTCAATTCTTTCTTCATGCCTTTGAGATATAAATCTATTAAAAAGCCTCTGGTCAGTTTTACAACCCAGAAAAGTCTCAAGAACCTGGGACCATCTCTTTGAAATCTAATCCACAAAGGAGATGGCACCTCTGTCAGTTTCCACAGGAGGGTAGGAGCCAACCCTAAGGCTCCTTGCTCCAAGTTACAAAACTATTTCATAAAGATAAGAAAAATTTATTATTATTGATTTTTTTAATAAAGTCAGTTGGCAAACACAGATGGCCTGTGACATCCTCCTGACATCCTCCAGTATTTTTCCACTAGCTCACCCCAGCCCTTGAAAAGCTCTGCCCTCTCTGTTGAAGTGGAGTTGAGTTCAGACTTCATGCTGGCCTCTCTCCTATTGCAGTAGCCTCAGATAAAGTCTCCTTTACTAGTTTACCTTGGTCCAGTGCAATTTTTGTTTTAATACTGCCAATGGGCTCACACTACCTCCTTTTTCTGAACAATCAATTCCACAATTTTCAAAAATTTGAATGAGGACTCTATTTGTTTCTTAGGGCTGCTATAACAAAGCACCATAAATAGGAAGGCTTAGAAAACCCCAGGAGTTTATTATTTCACAAATCAGGAGGCCAGAACCCCCAGATCAGAAGGGTCAACAGAGCCACATTCTTTCTGAAGCCTCCAAGAAAGAATCTATTTCATGCCTTGCTGGAGTTGCCAATAATGCTTGGCATGCCTTGTCTTGCAGAGGCATCATTCCAATCACTGCTTACATGGTCACATGGCATTATCCCTGTGCATGTCTGTCTCTGTCTTTTATTATAAACATACCAGTTGGGATGCCTGGGTGGCTCAGTCGGTTGAATGTCTGCTTTCTGCTCAGGTCGTGATCCAGGGTCCTGGGATAGCCCCCCCCCCCTCCCAATCAGGCTCCCTGCTCAGTGGGGAGTCTGCTTCTCCCTCTCCCTCTGCCTCCTCCCCCGGCTTGTGCTCTCTCAATCTCAATCTCTCTCTCTCTCTCTCTCTCTGTCAAATAAATAAATAAAATATTTTTTAAAAAGATACCAGTTATATTGGATCAAGGGCCCATACTACTTGAGTATGATCTCATCTTAACCAACATTTTAATTATATCTGCAAGGACCCTATTTCTAAATAAGGTCATATTGACAAGTGTGAGGGCTTAGAACTTCAATATATTTGGGGAAGGGGGAGACACCATGCAATCCAAAACTAACTCTGTAGAAACATCAATAGTATTTATAATGAAAGACCATTTTTCTATTTCATTTTGCTAAAAATATTGTGTTATGTTTAAGATATAATTAGAGTTTTCTATATAAATGTTGGCTGGAAATATTATATTGAGAGATACATACATTCTATTAAGTTTGGGTATTGATGTAGGCAGGTCAGGTTTGAGGACCCAGAGGGGTCCCACAGAACCAGCCAAGAAGGTCCTTGGCTTTGTGCAGGATAGAAATCAAATGCAAGCCAAGAGGAAGTGAGAACAGAGTTTATTGCATAGTGTAAGTGATAGAGTATAGCAGATGAAGGTTCTGGAAGACTTGGAAAAGGAAAATTGAGTCTCCCCATCACTTGGGGTGAGGATTTATATTGGAAAGGGGTCCAGGGTATGTGTTCCTTCAGGGATCTAGGATGGGGTGCAATCAATGGTGAGCAGTCATGTGAACAATAGATGTTATTCCATAAATCACCAAAGGTAGGGGATATGGATGCCCTTGTCCACTAAGGTTTGTTCAAAGCTAATGTCCTGGAACATGTTTGGGATCCAGGTTTTGTAGATTAAGTTAGGTGTTTGGGGGCTTAGAATGAAACTCAGAGAATGATTAACTCTCTTGCTCCCCCCCGCCCCTGGAGTGAGAGCATAGCTTCTTTGGTTTTGTCAGATGCAAAATATAGAACATGAGTAAATGGGACTTAATAGAGACACAGAAGAAATAGAATATTTCTAAAATGGAGTCCCTTCAGTTTCCCTATCTTAGTATTAAAAACGAAGATGTACTTACCTCTTTCTGGGAGAAGAGTTATCTAAGAGGCATTGTGCCGAGTAAGTAGTAATTTGCCAGATGACAGGTTTAAGTTTGGTGAGGGTGAAACTTTTTTTAAGGAGGTATCGGTGGATGTGTCAAAGTCAAAACCAGACAAGTAAGAAGATTGCTTTCATTTGGGCTAGATCGAAAAAATTAGGGTGTATCAGCAGGGAGGTTTTGCCTTAGACTTATGTAGGGAGGGGTAAATAGACTATGGGTGGGATGATTTAGAGTTAGGTTGTTTTATAAGCAGGAGAAGTCTAAATAAATAAATAAATAAATAAATAAATAAATAAATAAATAAATAAGCAAGCAAGCAAGCAGGAGAAGTCTCAGCTGAACAGGAAACATTTTTCTCTGTGGTTAACTAGTTTCGGGGGAACAAATAGTTCCAGTCTTAGTTTATCAATTATATCAAAGAATGGGAAGTTGAAGGACCTATGTCTGCTCTTGTCATCAGGTTCTAAGAAGGGGGAAAAGGATCCTGGTCACAGGTAAACAGAGGAATCATTTGTGAGAGTTCTAGGAGTCATAAGAAAGAGTGGACAATGAAGTTTATTGAAGTCAACTGGAGAAGGATGATTCTTTGAGTAAGCCTTTCCTAGAACACAAAGGGATGGGGAAGATTTGGGGTAAACAAAAGGTTGGAGGTGTTCTTTACCATAACTGCTTTCCAGAAGCACAGGGCTCAGGTAAACTTCAACATTGTCAGCTGTCATGAGGAAGGGCCTGTGTAAGGCTGAGTGCATATTGTCATTGCTTGCCTTTAACTATTTACATTTAATCTTTTAGAAAAGGTTTATCCCTGGGGTTCCTGGGTGGCACAGTGGTTTGGCGCCTGTCTTTGGCCCAGGGCTCGATCCTGGAGACCCGGGATCGAATCCCACGTCGGGCTCCCGGTGCATGGAGCCTGCTTCTCCCTCTGCCTGTGTCTCTGCCTCTCTCTCTGTCTCTCTCTCTCTCTCTCTCATAAAAAAAAAAAAAAGTTTATGCCTACAAAACTGATCCTACAGTTGTGGGACATCGCTGCCACCAAGTGGTATTACCCACTTAGTGACTGCCAAACCTTAGACTTGAAAAGTAACATTCTTTTCTTCAGACTCCAGTGGGCTACACGTACCCCCAGGAGGGTACAAGAAAAACCACTGTGATGCAGGAAGAAAAAAGCAGAATGTCTGCTTCATTTTATTTTTATGAAAAAAGCAAGCAAGAATTTACCTCGGTACTGATATTTTAACATAACAGTTTCCACTGGGTTTTTCACCCTGAATTAATATGTCACCTTCTCAGGGAAGAATAGAAGCTTCACATAGTGGTAACTTGCTTTTCTGAACCCCTTCAGACTATAGTAACATCCTGCAAATTGTGAGCACCTGATTAAGTGCAGATAATACCTAGTGTCAGTTAAGCTTGCCCTTACACATGGACAAGTGGCTTTAAAAGATGCCCACCAAGAAACTGCTGGTTTAAAAAATAACTAATACCGCATGTACCAGCAAACAGGAATTGTGGAAACACTGACAAATATTCCTACAGTAGTAGATCATCATCAGCTACCTGACAAGATTTTATTATTTTACAAGAAGTTGGTCAAAAATTCAAAATTATTAACACTGTTTGAAATATGGATTTACTTTATTGTTGATATGAACCTCACCCTAATTGTAGTGTAAAAAGAGGTTTCACGAGATATCTGTTTTGGCTATTATAGAGACCTGTCTACAAAGATTTGAAATAAACTTAACTTTGAAATAAACTTTTATTTTGAAATAAACTTGAATAAACTTCTTAAAATTAGAACCAGTTAAATTTATACCTCTATTTTATAATGTTAATCAGCCTTTTCAAATTTGTGAAAATGCAGTGTACAACCATTGACACTTTCCCTGTTATAGTGGGAAAAACCTGTGACTGTGCCCTTATGATATATGTTAAAGTATAATCTTCAAAAGGGTAAAGTTATGACTCTCTGGCAAATATAAAATGAACACAGTTCAAAGATTTTACTTAACTCATTAAGTAATGAAGGAAACAATCAAGATGTTATAGCCAACTCAAAGAGCATCTGAGAAGCAAGGATGTTTACAGGATAAGATGTATGAAATATAAAATACCCAGGTGGCCAAAAATCTTTGGAATTATCTGTGCCACTGACAGAAGTTATTTGCATCTCTTCGAGACAAAAACCTTTAAGTTAACAAGTATTAAAAAACAGATATTCAATTGAGTAAATTTGAAGAGTAAATTGGTTTTACTCAACCATTCATAGATTGGTAGCATCCCATCTAACAAGTAGAGAAATGCTTTGAGGAACTGTGCAAAATGGAAAGTTTTTATAGCCAGGAGGGTAGGGCAAAGAAATTATTGGCAAAAGAAAAGAAGAGTTTATTTCAGGGGGTCTTATCATGAAGATGACCTGTTAGTGCTGATCAGAAATTTCCAGAGTGATTGGAAATTGGAAATAAATTTCCACTCTTGGGATAGACTCAAACTGCATTTGGGTTAGGTAGTAAGGTTTGGTGGGCCTTAACATAAGTGACTCCATTGTGGTCAATTTTCTTTTTTAACACAAGTAATGTCTTGATTCTGGGACCTTTTATCAATGGTAATTATTGGGATAAACCTTACATTGCTATGATTCTCTGGCCAAACTTAGCCCATGTATTATATAAATAAAGTTTTACTGGAACTCACCCAAGAACATTCCTTCTTGTCTATGACTGCTCTTGTGCTACAATGGAAGACCTAAGTACTCAAGCAAGAGTGCTAAAGCCCAACATATTTACTACCTAGACCTCAGCAGATAAAAGTTTATTGGCAACCTGTCCTTGTCAGTTTTTGGATGGGCTTTGCCCTCACACAATACAGAAGGGATGTGATACTCACCTTTTTTTGCCTTATTTCAAGCATTGAAAAATTTTCTTGACAGCTACTTGAGAACCTTCAATACATAGATTATCTGTTTCTAGTATTTCAGATAAGACTTTCAGTTCAAGTTCCCTGTGTTTTATTTTTCTCCTAAAAATGTTCCAGATATTTTCTCTTATATTGCTTTATTAATTCCAAATCATTCAGAGGGCATTTATTTTTATCCTTCTAAATGAACTGCAACATTTCTTAAAGTATAAAATTTTGCATTTTTGTTGTGAAGTTTAATTAACTACACTATGATATATATATCATACATCTGTAGTTGTAGTTTCATTTTTTTGGAGTATAATGAGACTACCCATCTGTATATCCTTGTCTTCATTTCAGTAACATTTTCCTTCATATTTGATATTATCTTTAGTATTTCACTTGGTATGCTTTCTGAAATTTTCTCTAATCATCACTCTGTAAGTATTCCATGGTCTACCTCTTATTTCTCTCATTTTTCCTCCAGTCACCTTCAGCATTTCTTTTGTAATCAGTGTACTTTTCACAAGACTCTTCCCCAGATTATTGCTTTTTATCTTTTATTTGGGTAATCAAAATGTGTTCAGCAATAGCATTAACTTTTATCTTAATTTATATACTTAGCATCACTAGCACTTTTTTTTCCTTTTCATGTTGTTTTCTTCACTCATTCATGAGCAAATATGTGTGTCCATGTATTCCTTAATGTTTTATTTATTTTTTCTTTAATGTTTTAGATCATTGGTATATTGTGAGAGGATATAACTTGGGAACAGCCAGATGGAAGAGATGCACAGGGCAGGGTATGTGGGAAAGTGTCAGGGCTGCCACGTCCTCTGAGTGTACCACTCTCCCCGAATCTCCACATGTTCACCAGCCTGGAAACTCCAAATTCTCTAAGTTTTAATCTAATCAATGTTTATTGAACATGTATTATGTGCCAGATACTGCAATGAATAGAACCTAGCCTTGTCACTTCCACAGTCTAGTGAAGAAATCAAATGTGTAACAGTAAAGAGTTTTTCTCTAAGAGGTGAAGTCTGAGTCCACCCTGAGAGAGATGTCCTAGGTAGGTGAAGCCCAAAGGCAGGGGGGGAAAAAGAAAGGAGATACAGTTAAGGGTTGCTGGAGGACTTTGGGATCTCTTTGATTTTAGAAAACTACTTCATTGAGACTTTTGATTATGGGAAAGTAAACTTAAAGACCTGTTGGGGGAGATAAGATAGCAGCACAGTAGGAAGACCCAAGCTGTCCTCATCCCTCAAACAAATCATCCTGAATACCTAAGAGATTGGCCTGAGTACTGACAGAACAAACTGCACAACTAGAGGGAGAGAAGAGGCCACACTGAGGAAGTAGGAAGTGTGGAGATGTGGTTTGTGGAAGAAACAGATTGAGGATGCTGTGAGGGGAAGGAACCCTGGTCACACAGAAAGGAGAGGAAGCATGGAGTGCATGGGGATACACACAAGGAGAACACTTCCCCAGAACCATCAGCTGGGAAAATGGGAAGGGCTGATTTTTTTGAGTTCTTGCAACCAAAGGGGCTTAACGACTAGAGGTTTGAAGGTCTGCAGGCTTGGCTGGGATAGAGCTCTAAGGGTGCTGCCCTGCTCCTGGTTAGAAGGCAGGCAAGTAATCCTGGGGCAGAAGGTGCAATCTGAGGATCACCTAACACACATGGGGAGAGACTGTTCACTCTTTTTGGAGTGCATCTGTAAAAGGTGGCTTTCACAGAGTTGCCCCTCTGTGGACAGAAGCACCAGTAGGCACCATTTCCCTCTCCTGGCCCTTAGCACAGGCACCTGCTGAGAGTGGGTAACCCAGACACTGGCTATCTAGCCTCCTTTGCTCCAAATCTCATGTCCCTGTGTTCTGGTGTGACTGCCCTTCTCAGTCAAACCTGCATTGGTCCCAGCTTAGTGAGACCCTCCCCCAGAAGACCATTGCAGGCCCCTACCACAGCACAAGCCTAAAGTGTGGAGTTATAAAAGTTAGCAGGCTTGACTGGGACAGAGCCCAAAGTGCACTGTGCTGCTTTGGGCAGGCAAACAACCTGGAGACAGCATGAAAACAGAGATCTGAAAACCACCTGGGAAGCACAAGGATAAATTATTCACTCTTCTGGGAGGGCTTTCCTGAGAGCAGTAAGCACAGGCTACCCTCAAAGGATGTGGTTGGTGCCATTTCCTCCTCTGCCCCTCAGCATAAACCAACTTCAGTAAACAGTACAGGGCCAACTCTGGCTGCCTAACCTGCTTATACCAAGTCATGCTCCCTGTGCATGCTCTGCTGCTACTGCTTTTCTCAGGCAAGTGTGCAGCAGGCCCCTTCCCCAGAAGGCCATCAGAAACCACTGCACACACCATGTCTACCAACTATAGAGTTCTCCAAGTCTTCTGTTCTAGTGGAAGTAGTAGTATCAGGTCTTACTTAACAAGCAGACTAGAGCACGCTTAGTTAAAACTCACAACACTTTGGCTAAGGTCCAAACACTGCAAGCAGAACTTTGCAGATGACTGACCTGAGGGATAAAGCAGCCAACACAGAGCACATGTAGCACACACCAGAGACACTCCCTGAAGCACGAGACTCTTGGCATTATATGACTGCTTCTTCATAAAGCCATTACTCTCAAGGGCAGGAAACATAAATAGGCTTTTCTGACATGCAGAAGAAGACAGAGACCTAGACAAAATGCAATGACAGAGGAATTCATCCAAAAAAGAAAGAACAAGAAAAGGTCACAGCCAGAAATCTAAGCGAAGCAGAAATAAGTAATATGCATGATCCAGAATTTAAAGCAACAATTATAAGGATACTTACTGGACTTGAGAAAAGCATTGAAGGCATCAAGGAGACCCTTACTGCAGAGATAAAAGGAGGCAGATGGCTTATTTGAGGAAATAAGAGCTGAAAACTTCCCTAATCTGGGGAAGGAAACAAACATCCAAATCCAGGAGGCACAGACAGCTCCCATCAAAATCAACAAAAGCAGGCCAACATCAAGATATATTGTAGTTAAATAAGCAAAATACAGCAATAAAGAAAGAATCCTAAAAGCAGCAAGACAAAAGAAGTCCCCAACTTATAAGGGAAGACTCATAACGCTAGCTGCAGATCTCTCCACAGAAACTTGGCAAGCCAGTAGGGAGAGGCATGATATATTCCATGTGCTAAATGGGAACAATATGGAGCCAAGATACTCTACCAGCAAGGCTACCATTCAGAATAGAAGAAGAGATAAAGAGTTTCCCGGACAAACAAAAACTAAAGAAGTTCGTGACCACTAAACCAGCCCTGCAAGAAATATTAAAGGGGACTCTTTGACTCAGAAAGGAAGACTAAAAGTGGCAAAGACTAAAAAGGAACAGAGAAAGTTTCCAGAAACAATGAAAAAACAAGTAATAATATATCATTAAATACATATCTATCAGTAATTACTCAGAATGAAATGGACTGAATACCCCAATCAAAAGACATGGGGTATCAGAATGGGTTAAAAAACAAGACCCATCTATATGCTGCCTATAAATGACTCATTTTAGACCTAAAGACACCTACAGATTGAAAGTAAGGGGATAGAGAAATATTTATCATGCAAATGAAAGTCAAAAGAAAGCTGGAGTAACAATGTTTATGTAAGACAAACTAGATTTTAAGCCAAAGACAGTAAGAAGAGATGAAGAAGGGCACTATGTCATAATAAAGGGGTCCAGCCAACAAAAAGATCTAACAATTGTAAATATTTATGCCCCCAACATGGGAGCAATAAAATATGTAAAACAATTAATAATAAACATAAAGGAACTAATTGATAAATAATATACTAATAGAGGATTTTAACAGCCTACCTACATCAATGAACAGATATTCTAAACAGAAAATTGACAAAGAAAAAGGGCTTTTGAATGACAGACTGCACCAGATCAACTTCACAGATATATTCAGAGCATTTCATCCTAAAGCAGCAGAATTTCTTTTCAAGTGCACATGAGACATTCTCTAGAATAGATTGCATACTAGGTCACAAATCAGGCCTCAACCAGTACAGAAAGATTGAGATCATACCATGCATAGTTTCAGACCACGATGCTATGAAACTTGAAGTCAACCACAAGAAAAAATTTGGAAAGACCACAAATACAGGGCGGTTAAAGAACATCCTACTAAAGAATGAATGGGTAAACCAGGAAATCAAAGAACAAATTTAAAAATACAAGGAAACAAATGAAAATGAAAACACAACAGTCCAAAACCTCTGGGATGAAACAAAAGTGGTCACAGGTGGGAATTATATAGCAAAACAGGCCTACCTCAAGAAGCAAGAAAAATCTCAAATGAACAATCTATACCTAAAGGAGCTAGAGAAAGAACAACAAGCTAAAGCCAGCATAAGGAAGGAAATAACAAAGATTAGGGCAAAAATAAATGATATAGAAATTAAAAAAAAACACAATAGAACAGATCAATGAAACTAGGAGCTGGTTCATTGAAAAAATTAATAAAATCGATAAATCCCTATCCAGACTTATCAAAAAGAAAAGAGAAGAGGGGGGCATCTGGATGGCTCAGTTGGTTGAGCATCTGATTTTGGGTCAGGTCATGATCTCAGAGTCCTGGGTTCAAGTCCTGTGTCAAGTTCCTCACTCAGCCGGGAGTTTGCTTGTCCCTCTTCCTCTGTCCATCCCCCTATTCATGCTCCCTCTCTCCCTCTCTTAAATAAATAATCTTTTAAAAAAGAGAGAGGACCCAAATAAATAAAATCATAAATGAGAGAGGAGAAATAACAGCCAACATCACAGAAATACAATTACAAGAGAGTATTTTTAAAAATCATATGCCAAATCAAACAATATTGAAGAAATGGATAAATTCCTAGAAATATATGAACTACCAAAACTGAAACAGGAAAAATAGAAAACTTAAACAGACAGATAACCAGCAAAGCAACTGTATCAGTTGTCAAAAATCTCCCAACAAACAAAAGTCCAGGACCAGATGGCTTCCCAGGGGAATCCTACCAAACATTTAGAGAAGAGTTAATACCTATTCTTCTCAAATTGTTCTAAAAAATAGAAATGGAAGGAAAACTTCCAAACCCATTCAATGAGACTAGCATTCCCTTGATTCTAAAACCAAAGACTCCACTAAACAGGAGAATGACAGGCCAATATTCCTGATGACCAAGAATGCAATAATTCTTTTTTCTTTTTTTTGAATGCAATAATTCTTAACAAAAAACTAGCAAATTGAATCCAACAATACATTAAAAGAATTATTCACCATGATCAAGTGGGATTTATTCCTGGGCTGGTGATGGTATAACATTCACAAATCAATCAAATGTGATGATATACCACATTAATAAAAGAAAGGATAAGAACCATATGATCCTTTCAATGGATGCAGAAAAGGCATTTGACAAAGTACAGCATCCACTCATGTTAAAAAAAAAACCCTCAACAAAATAGGTATAGAGAGAACATACTTCAATATCATAAAGCCCATGTATGAAAAATCCACAGCTAGTATCATCCTCAGTGGGAGAAAACTGAGCTTTTCTTCTATGGGCAGGAACCATACAGGGATGTCCACTGTCACCCTGGAAGTGGACATAGTACTGGAAGTCTAGCCTCAGCAATCAGACAACAAAAAGAAATAAAAGGTATCCAAATTGGCAAGGAGGAAGTCGACTTTAACTATTTGCAGATGACATGATACTGGAGACCCGGGATCGAGTCCCACATTGGGATCCCTGTGCCTGCTTCTCCCACTGCCTGTGTCTCTGCCTCTGTGTGTCTCTCATGAATAAATAAATAAGCATTAAAAAAAAACACAAAATATATAAAGAACTTACCAAACTCAACACCTAAAAAACACGTAATCCAGTTAAAAAATGGGCAGAAGACATGAATAGACAGTTTTCCAAGAAGACATGCCGATGGCTAAGAGATACATGAAAAGATGCTCAATATCACTCATGATCAGGGAAATACAAATCAAAGCTATAAGGAAAGACCACCTCACACCTGTCAGAGTGGCCAAAATTACCAACATAAAAAACAATACATGGCTAGGATGCAGAGAAAGGGGAACCCTCTTACACTGTTGGTGGTAGTACAAACTGGTGCAACCACTCTGGAAAACAGTATGGAGGTTCCTCAAAAAGTTAAAAATAGAACTACCCTATGATCCAGCAATAGCTCTACAAGGTGTTTACCCAAAGAATATAAAAATACTGGGGGGCCTGGGGGGCTCAGTCTGCTAAGCACTGGACTCTTGACTTCTGCTCAGGTCATGATCTCAGGATTATGAGATGGAGCCCCATGTCAGACTCTGCACTGGCCATGGAGCCTGCTTAAGATTCTCTCTCTCTCTCTCTTTGTCCCTCCTCCTGTCTCTCTCTCCCTCTCTAAAAAAAAATAAGAAAGAATACAAAAATACTAATTCAAAAGGATGCATGCACCCCAATGTTTATAGCAACATTATCTACCATAGCCGAATTATAGAAACAGCCCAAGTATCCACTGACTTATGAATGAATAAAGAGGAGGCCATGTATATATACAATGGAATATTACTCAGTCATAAAAAATGAAATCTTGTCATTTGCAATGATGTGGGTGGAGCTAGAGAGGCTTGTGCTAAGCAAAATAACTCAGAGAAAGACATACTATATGATTTCACTCATGTGGAATTTAAGAAACAAAATAAATGAATAGAGGGTGGGGAAAGGGGAAAGAGAGACAAAACAGGAAACAAACTTTTTAGAGAACAGACTGAGGGTTACTGGTGGGGAGTGGGGATGGATTAAATAGGTGAGGTATTAAGGAGGGCAGGTGTTGTGATGAGTACTGGGTATTAGATGTGATAAGTCACTAAATTCTACACCTGAAACTGATATTACACTGTATGTTAACTAGAATTTAAATAAAAACTTGATGAGAAAAAAAAAAAGGTTCTATGTTGGGATAGAGATGTCTCAGGCATTGGGGAATTAGGGTGCTTTGCTCATTATTATAAAATGTCTTCTTATCTGTTTCCTTTCAGTAATAAGTTGTAACATCATTTTACTAAACACATACTTTTCTTTGGTAATTCGATATGTGCCCTACCATAAAGGTTGGTCACTCAGCTAAAATTTATCTGTGCTATAACTCTTATTGGGGGAAAGTCTCCTGATTTAGATTCTTCAGGTAGTTTATTTTTTTAAGATTTTATTTATTCATTAGAGACACACACAGAGAGAGGCACAGACATAGGCAGAGGGACAAGCAGGCTCCACACGGGAAGCCTGAATTGGGACTTGATCCCAGGACTCCAGGATCATGATTTGAGCCAGAGGCATACGCTCAAGCACTGAGCCACCCAGGCACCCCGATTCTTCTACGTCGTTAAAGGAGGCCACAAGTTTTTCTTAAGCCTGCCAGGTCTCATTCATGATCAGCTCAAAATAGTACACATGCCAAAGTGGTACATTTTGGGGAGACTTGTTACGAACACTTCAGTGTATCACCAACTCAAATACTATAACCAAAGTCGGCTTCAAAGAAATGATTTTCCAAAATTATAAGTAACTCAGTAATATTCTGGGCCAAGTAAAGTACAATATTTCTTAGATTTACACAATGGTTGTATTCCTGGAAAGCTCAGCGTCTAGTAAAAGCATACAAAAGCTTTGTGTTTACATGTAAAGCAAAGTTAGGTTTAAGCTCAGATAATTATGAACAGGTTTTTAACTTCTAAAAATGTGTGGAGGGATTAGACATTCATGCTGAGAAAACAATTTTGCATTATGAGATGCTTCTACACATTGGATGTGTCCTCCTTACTAAGTCGTGCCCACACAAGTTTCTCCACTCCCAGATCCGAGTGATTGAAAAGACTTTCAGAAATTTCCAAATTGACCTCTAGGGGGCAGTCTGATTCTTGTGGAGAATCCCTGAACTTGGAAAAGGTCTGTTTTCTATCACTTTTTTTTCACTTTCACTGTGGGGTAAGGTGGGGTGGCATTATTTCCTTTGCCTGGGAGGCTGGCTTGGGTTGAGGGTGAGTGGTGGAAACAAAGGAATTTTTCTCCCTCTTGCTAACCACCAGGGAAGGCTGAAGTATTGGGGCTTTAACATAAATGAAAGGCTAGGTAACTTTTGACGCCTTTCTCATGCATTTTAAGTTTTCCTTGGTCAGTTTGTCTTGCATAGAAAGCTGGAGTCAAAAACCCTTCCCTATAAAAATGACAAAATAAATGCAGAGATATCTGTATGTATGTATGCAAATGTACATATATGTATATTGTATGTGTACACACACATATTCATCATGTCATTGCTTGTACTGTAGAAAAAAGTGGAGGCAATAAATAAATGTCCACAAACAGGGGCGTGGATTTAAAAAAAGGAAAAACAAACCTATGTTATCTCCATAAAATGGAATAACATTGTGGCCATTTTTTAAAAATGAGGTAGATCAATTCACTGGCTTTGAAGAATGTCCTCAAGTGCAACAAAACTACAAATTTGATGTGCCCAGAAATAGAATTGAAAGAATATAAACTAAAATATTATTAGTGGAATTATTACCGGGAATCTGAAAATTGCAGGGAGTAGTAGGACTTTTACAGTAGGATGACCTCCTAAGTCATGACCACAACCCACAGAAAGCTATGTGTGATATCAGATTTCAATTAGATATCATTTTTTATTCTCTTTTCATCTTCCAGTGTTGTTAAAACTCATGTGACCATGAAACCCTATTTACCTTTTAGAGAAAGCAGTATTTGAAGAGACTGATACACAGCTTAATAAATGAAAGTGTATGAATTTTCTTGTGTAATTATTATTATTTTTTAAAGATTTTATTTATTTATGCATGAGAGACATAGAGAGAGAGAGAGGCAGAGAGACAGGCAGAGGGAGAAGCAGGCTCCATGCAGGGAGCCCGACGTGGGACTCGACCCCAGGTCTTCAGGATCAGGCCCTGGGCCGAAGGCGGCGCTAACCGCTGAGCCACCCGGGCTTCCCAATCACTCTGTTTCTTAAAACTTCCAAGACTTTTAAAATACAGCAGAAATCCCTTACTTTTGTTTACACGGCTATATATGATCTAGCCCCTCGTTATGTTCCAGTCTCATCTCCTACCTACTCACACTGTCCCTTCCCATCCTGCCACCCTCCTCCCAACTTCCACACACATCGGCATTCTCTCTCTCTATTTATACTTGACTTCCTTCATTTGTTCCAGTAGGAGAAGCTTTGCCCATGCTGTTGCTTCCTGAAACTGCCTCCCCTCAAATCCCACATATTTCTGGCTAATTTCACATTCTTCAGGTCCCAGCTGCTAATTTCTCCAGGAAGGCTTTCCCCGGATCTCAGATACTCATGAATCTTTCCTGTGTCTCCAGTGCTCCACTCAGGAAGCACCCTGTACTTCCCATCTGTCGTGATCACGCTATGAAGGCACACACGTGAGTTGTGTCTTTCCACAATGTCAGCTTTATTCAATCTCAAAGCAAGGTTAATTATAAATAATAATTATAAATACATAATTAGTTATTATGTAATTATTATTATAAATATAATATATTTATAATAATAATTATAAATAATAATTATAAATACATAATTAGTTATTATGTAATTATTATTATATATATAATAATATATATAAATTATAATTACAATTATAAAGCAGGTTCAGGATTCCAAACTCATTGACATCTTACCACGTGTTTAACTCGGTTTCTTACACAGCACATAAAGCAAAGCCCAAGACAAGTCACACAACAAACAAGGTAGAACAGGCGGTAGGTAGAAGGCAACACATCAAACCTGATGTCACCCTGGGTGCACGGTTGAAATAAGGCCTGTCTGATCCGATCAGTTCTTGGCTCTTACTGCTTATTATGTCCCAGCAGTGAAGGATCTCGGTTGTTTTTGTTTTAAAAGATTTTGTTTATTCATGAGAGACAGAGAGAGAGAGAGGCAGAGACACAGGCAGAGGGAGAAACAGGATCCTCAAGGGGAGCCCAATGTGGGACTCGATCCTGGGGCTCCAGGATCACGCCCTGAGCTGAAGGCAGATGCTCAACCGCTGAGCCACCCAGGCATCGTAGGATCTCGATTCTGATCAGAGATGAATTGGCACAGCCTTTGGCAGCAGCTGCCTTCTTGAAGTGCTCGGACGTAGACAGGTCAGCATCTAAAGAGCCTGACAATTGGCTGTAAAAATCCTCCCTTTTTAAATGGGATTGAATCTTAGGCTCCTGTAGGCCTCCTCTGCTTCTGTGGGTTATCATTTCTGGGGTGTCATAGCTGGTGCTGGTCTCAGCCATATCTGGTAGCTGCAAAGCCCCTCAGCTGCTTGCATCACTGCTTGACACATGCCCTTGCTTGACATGAGTGACTTCATTTTGCTCTTAGCACCATCACAGCTTGAGTTGTCATCATTTTTTTTCCTATTTATTATATGGGCTTGAAAAGACTTATTTACTTCTACTGTTGTTTATCATTATTTTCTACGTGAGATATCATTGACATATAACATTGTATTAGTTTTAGGTGCATGGCGTAATGATTTGATATATGTATATATTGCAAAATGATTACCACAGTAGGTTTAGTTACCATCCATCACCACGTAAGTTGTAGTTTTTTTCCTGTGATGAGAATTTTTGAGATTTTCTTGTGAGTAGAATTTTTGACATCTACTCTCTTAGCAGCTTTCAAAATATAATATAGTATTGTTAACTATTGTCACCATGCTGAACACTCATCCCTAGAACTTATTTATCTTATAACTGAAGTTTATATGGTTTCACTCCCCACTCCACACTACCTCCTGCCTGTGGCAACCACCAGTCTCTTCTCTGTATCTATGAATTTGGGTTTGGGTTTTTGTCCTTATTTTGGTTTGGTTTTTGTTTCTATATATAAGTAATATCATATAGTATTTGTCTTATTCATCTTTCTCTGTCTGACTTATCTCACTTCGCATAACGCCCTCAAGATCCATCCTTGTTGTCACAATAGCAGTATTTCCTTCTTTTTTATGGTAAACAATATCCCATTGTGTGTGTGTGTGTGTGTGTGTGTGTGTGTATCTGTATCCATTCATCTGTTGATGGGCACTTAGGTTTTTTCCATATCCTGGCTCTTATATCTCATGCTGCAGTAAACCTGGGAGCACAGATGTATCTTTCTGAGAGAGTGACTTCCTTTCCTTTGGTATTAAATACCTAGAAGTGGAATTGCTGGATTATATGGTAATTCTATTTTGAATCTTTTGAGGAAACTTCATACTGTTTTCCTTAGTGGCTGTACCAATTTACGCGCCCCACAGCAGCACACAAGGCTTCCCCTTTTCTCTACATCCTTGCAAGGGTTTGTTATCTGTCGTCTTTTTGATAAAAGCCATCCTAACATGTGTGAGGTGACAGCTCATTGTGGTTCTCATTTGCATTTCTCTGATAATTAATGATGTTGAGACCCTTTTCATGCACCTGCTGGTAATTTGTATATCTCCTTTGGAAAGACATCTATCAGACCCTCTGCCCATTTTTTAATGGAACTGTTGGTTTTTTGCTATTGAGTTGTATGAGTTCTTATATATTTAGATATTAACCCCTTATCAGACATAGGATCTGCAAATATATTCTCTCATTCTATGGTTTGCCTTTTCATTTTGTTGATGGTTTCCCTTGCTGTATGGAAGTTTTTAAATTTGATGTGGTCGCACTTATTTATTTTTGCTTTTGTTGCCTATACTTTTGATGTCAAATCCCAAAACTCATTTCCAAGAATGATGTCAAGGAGCTTATCCCTTGTGTTTTCTTCTAGGAGTTTTATAATTTCAAGTCTTATGTTCAAGTTCCTAACCCATTTCAAGTTTATTTTTGTGTATAGTTTAAGATAATGGTCCAGTTTCATTCTTTTGCATGTGGCTGTCCAGTTTTCCCAACACCATTTACTGAAGAAACTATCCTTTTCCCATTGTGTATTCTTAGCTTCCTTGTTGTTAATTAATTGACCATATGCATGGGTTTATTTCTCATCTCGCTATTCTGTTCCATTGGTCTATGTGCCTGTTTTTATGCCAATATCATACTGTTTTGATCACTATAGCTTTGTAAATTCAATTTATTTTTTTTTATTTCATTTAACAACTTTTTTCTGTTAAGGATAATCTGCAACCTGAAAATAAAGCAAAATTATAGCATGTATCCTCTCAAAGTTATACTAGAAGTTCTTCCACGTATTATATAGTTTTCTAGGGCAATGATTCTCAAACTTAAATTGGTGAGTAGAATGACAGTTTTATGGTTTTGGAAATCTCTTTAATCTCTGGCTTAACAGAGGACATGGATTCCTGTATCTGTTTCTTTCTTTTTTTTTTTTTTTTTTTTTTAAGGATTTTATTTATTTATTCATGAGAGACAGAGAGAGAGAGAAGCAAAGACATAGGCAGAGGGAGAAGCAGGCTCCATGTGGGGAGCCTGATGTGGGATTCGATCCAGGGTCTCCAGGATCACGCCCTGAGCCATAGGCAGATGCTCAACCGCTGAGCCACCCAGGCGTCCCTCATATCCGTTTCTGTAGTCAATCTGCTGCAATATCACATGTAGGCTCTGGAAAACTCTATTGTATACTCATGAAAGGATGAAAATGAAAAAAAGCAAATATATTTACCTTATTATTATTATAAAAATAATTTGACCTTGCACACCTCTTAAAAAGGATTTTAACCCTATCTGGCCTCCTCCCCCACCTCCAAGGGTCTCCACACAGCACTCTGAGAGCCCTTGATCTAAGAGACTGTACAATCAACTAGGACCCAGACTCTGAATTTAGATGTTAAATGGATGGATAATTTTCAAATGATATTTCTTTTCAGTACAATGTAAATGTTTTATGTCCAATAGAAAAAGTAACTCCAAAGGTTACAATTTTCATTTTAATTTAAGCAGCTTTATGTGTAATTTAGCATAAATTGTCATTTCTTTTTTCCCCAGTGATTATATATATATATCCAGTCTCTCAAATTCTCCTTTGAACCAGTTTTTCCACCCTGTTGGTCCCTTCATTAATGAGTTAAATAAACCTTTGCCTTTGGTACTTTCTTACTTATTAATCTAAGAGTCATGTTTTTAAGTATTTGAATACCTTCATTTTTCTTTTTTACCTTGAAAAATTTGAAACCTTTTAAAAAGTTGCAAAACTAGAATGAATACTCTAATGCCATTTACAAGATTCAGTCATTAAGTTTTTACCACATTTACTTTAACTTTCTGTCTCTCCATCCATCCTTGTAAGGATAAATTTTTAAAGTGAATTTTTGCAGTTGTCAAGAAGGAAAGGGAAGAAACCTTTCCCTACTCCCCTTCTTAGATCATTTCTGTGAGAAAGCTTAGTGAATATGAATCCTTTCTCTAACATTTTTTAAAAATAAACATTTTACTTTAGATGCTAAGTATGAGGGTATTCTACTACACATCTAAATATGATCCCACTCAGAAAACTTAGAATTTAGAGGCATCTGGCTGGCTCAGTCAGTAGAGCACGCGACTCTTGATCTAGGGGTCATGAGTTTGAAGCCCACGTTGGATGTAGAGATTACTTTAAAAGAATAGGGTAGCCTGGGTTGCTCAGTGGTTTAGCGCTACCTTCAGCCCAGGGTGTGATCCTGGGGACCTGGGATCGAGTTCCACATTAGGCTCCCTGCATGGAGCCTGCTTCTCCCTCTGCCTGTGTCTCTGCCTCTCTCTCTCTCTCTCTCTCTGCCTTTCTCTCTCTCTGTGTCTCTCATTAATAAATAAATAAAATCTTAAAAAAAGATTACTTTAAAAGAATAGAAAGAACTTATACATTAAGCTATCCTACTTTCTAATATCTGATCCATATTCAAATTTCCCCAATAGTTTTAATAATGTCCTTTATGGTTTTCTTTTTCATTTGAGATCCAGTCAAAGATTACACATTCCTTAGGAATTTGAACCTTCCTTGGCTAGGTGAAAGGTTAGATTTTTAACCTTTCTTCTCTCAGAGTTTCTGCTTCTTTTCTGTATGTAAGAAGTAAAAAGGTAGATAATAGCATGATATATTAGATTCTAATCTTTGTATTTGTAAATTATTTAATTTTACTAAGCTTCAGTGAATTAGTTAGGTTGCTTTTAGTTGTAAGTAATAGAAAATCCAAAACAAAAATGACTTAAACAATTATATTTAATACCTTAACTAAAAATAAATCTAGAATTAGAATAGCTGCTCAGTGATGTCATTACTGTTCTTGAGTACCTGGGTGGCTCAGTCAGTTAAGTGGCCAGCTCTTGATTTTGGCTCAGGTTGTGATCTCAGGGTCATGGAATCGAGCTGTGTGTTGGGAATCCATGCTCAGTGGGGAGTCTGCTTGAGATTCTCTCCCTTGCCCTTTTCTTCTCCCCACCTCATGCTCTCTCACTGTCTAAAATAAATAAAGAAATCTTTAATAGGGATACCTGGGTGGCTCAGCAGGTAAGTGTCTGCCTTCAGCTCAAGGTGTGATCCTGGAGTTCCAGGATCGAGTCCCACATCAGGCTGACTCTATGGAGCCTGCTTCTCTGTCTGCCTATGTTTCTGCCTCTCTCTCTATGTGTCTCTTATGAATAAATAAATAAAATATTTTTAAAAAAGAAATCTTTAATAAAGAAAAAAAAAAAAACAAATTTCCTTCCATCTTTCCATTGTGCCATTCTCAACATATTGGTGTGCTGCCTTAGGCTGTCTTCCTACATGATTCCAAGATGGCTGCCACAGTTCCATGGTCACATGTGAATGATAATGTTCAGAGGTAGAAAATAATAGATCTCTTCTTGACTCTTTTTAAGAGTGGAGATAACCTTCCTGAAAGCACCACCATCCCCAGCCTTCATTGCCTAAAATTTCATTTCATGATCCTGCTCAAACCTGCTCATCTTGGCAAGCAAGATGACAACTCCACGATTGGCTCAGGCCAGTTAAAATTTATCTCCTAGTCTAAGAGGACACTGAGATTCCTCTGAAGGATTTGTCTGCATAATGAGCATAATCCGGCTTGGGAAAGACGACAACAGTGTCTGCTTTACCTAGTTTTTTTTCTCACATCAAAAGGAGAATGATATCATTTATGCAATATTGCTATGAGTATAAAATAAAATATGTGAAGTCCCCTAAGCCAGTGGCTGGAGTGAAATATGTATTGATTATTTACATTTCTTCCCTTGTTTTCTACTTCTTTTTTAAAAAATTATTTATTTATTTGAGAGAAAGCATGAGTGTGGGGAAGGGGAGGAGCAGAGGGAGAGGGAGAAGCAGACTCCTTACTGAGCAGGAAGCCTGACATAGGGCTCTATCCCAGGACCCAGAGATCATGTCCTGAGCTGAAGACAGACATTTAACTGACAGAGCCGCCAAACAGCCCCTTCTTCTTTTTAAAAAAGACTTATTTATTTTTAGAGAGAGAGAGACAGAATGTAAGCAGGGGGAGGGGCAGAGGAAGAAGGAGAGGGAATCTCAAGTGGACTCTGTGGTGTGTAGAGCATGAAACAGGGGTCAGTCCCACAACCCTGAGATCATGACCTTTAGATCATGACCTAAGCCAAAATCAAGTCATATGCTCAAACACCTGAGCCACCCAGGCACCCCCTTTCTTGCTTTCTTCTTAAGGTTTACTACTGTTGTTGAACAAAAGATGGCAGCAAAGGGAAAAATCTTCAATTTAATATTTTCTGCTTGCACCTACCTAACTGAGAATATTAGTTCCCCTAGTTATCTATGTTAGAATTTATCTATGTTAGAATTTATGACTCTTTAAGTACTCTGAATTTTAATAGTACTAGAAGAACAATTCTTAATAGATCATGGCTTGTATTATTCATGTTGTAATAGCTGTTCTTGAAATCCCATAGTGTCCACTTGTATCAGTCACTTCAGAAGAAAAGAACATATTGGAATTACAATTCTTGGCTGGGAGAGCAATTAAATAGACTGGGAAACATGCTGTTCAAACCTCTTGCTTCTCCAATTATTTTTACTTGAGGGACAAGTCATTTCATAATTTTGCAATGCCTATAACAAATATATTAATTAACCCCTAATTGATTAATACTCACACCTCCCAGTGGAATTTGTTGTTGTTGTTATTGTTGTTTAAAGATTTTATTTATTTATTTGAGAGAGAGCACAAGCAGGGGGAGCAGCAGAGGAAAAGGGGGAAGACTCCAGCTGAGCAGGGAGCCCAATGTAGGGCTCAATTCCAGGACCCTCGGATCATGACCTGAACCAAAGACATATGCTTAACCAACTGAGCCACCCAGACACCCCTCCCAATGGAATTTGAACTTCAGTTCAGTTCAGCAAACATTTGTTAAGCACCTGTTATATGCTAAAGTCTGTGCTGTACTGCCTTAGGAGAGTCTATTGGGTTAGACAAAGACTCAAATAGAAATTCCAACAAATAAGGTAAGTGCTAAGGTAAAGATGCATACGTGGTGACATAGGAGCAATGAGAAGGGTACTATACTTCATCTGGGGGACTGGGGAGATTTTTCTAGGGTAGATGAGACCTCAGTTGCAGTACAATGAATGAGCTGGGTTTAGATGAGCAAGAGTCGGCTAAGCAAAGAAACTTGGGAAGTCATCACAAGCCATAGTATGAATCCCAAACTTAGAAGTGGAATTTTGGGAGTATGGGGATCTGTGACAGGGTTTTGCTAGCAATTAAGTATTCCCTGAGAGTAAGATTTATTATAGAGAGAAGGAGATGAAACTGGGGACTTAGGGAGTACAGTTCATTGAGGATTTTTCAGACCAACTGAGAATGAATTTTAATGAATAAACAGAAACAGTGGTCCCACACTCCCATCTAAAGAGTTTTAGGCAAAGAAGTAATATGGTAAAAATTTTCTGTTCCAATAGATCAATATGTCTATTTATTGGATTTGGTTTTAGTTTCTTGAAAATGTTTTGCAAGGTGCCTGGGTAGCTCAGTTGGTTCAGTGTCCAATTCTTGGTTTCAGCTCAGGTCATGATCTCGGGCTTATGAGACTGAGCCCTAAATTAGACTGTATGCTGGGGTGTAAAGCCTGCATAAGATACTCTCTCTCCCTCTTCCTCTGCCCCTCCTCCCCTTAAAAAATGCTATCAACTTGATTACAAAGCCAGGTTAATTGTCCCGTAGAAAGTCCTAAATTCTGGTTTTGACCAAATATTCCTCCTACAAGTTACCTAACTTTTTCCTATATCCTCCATGTTTCCTATAGACTTCAGGCTTGATTAGATTTAGGTCTGAGGTTTCTTGTTTGTTTTTTAAAGATTTTTTTTCATTTTTTCATTTTTTTCAAAATGCATCATATGCAAAAGCATGTAATACCTGGTTGCCTTACCTTTAGTGGATGCTAAGATTGACCAGTAAGTCCAACCTGCTCCCTTTATCGGAAAATTTCCCATTAATCTTTTTATCTAATGATTTTGTTATCCCTTACTAACTATTTCATTAGGAGTTGCAAAATGTTGATTTTCTTTTTTTTTTCTTTTTTTTTTTAAATGTTGATTTTCTAATTCAAATATAGAACTCTTATCTACTAGAGCTATTTGATTTCTAGGAAATCCTGTTCATACTAGAAAGGCAAAATCTCATTTCTCTTCCTTTAGTTATCAATTTTATTTTATTTTTTAAAAAAATATTTTACTTATTTATTCATGAGAGACACAGAGAGAGAGAGAGGCAGAGACACAGGCAGAAGGAGAAGCAGGCTCCATGCAGGGAGCCCGACGTGGGACTCGATCCTGGGTCTCCAGGATCACACCCTGGGCTGCAGGCGGCGCTAAACCGCTGCGCCACCGGGGCTGCCCAGTTATCAATTTTAGAGTAATGAGTTGGTGCCCAGCAATCTTTAATTGTATCTGTACATTCTTGTGTTTTCTTTTTTTTTTTTTTTAAGGTTTTATTTATTTATTCATGAGAGACAGAGAGAGAGAGAGGGAGAGAGAGGCAGAGACACAGGCAGAGGGAGAAGCAGGCTCCATGCAGGGAGCCTGACATGGGACATGATCCCGCGTCTCCAGGATCAGACCCTGGGCTGAAGGCGATGCTAAACCGCTGAGCCACCCAGACTGCCCATTCTTGTGTTTTCTTTATTCTCGTTTTTGTTGTTGTTGTTGTTGTTTTTTTAAAGATGTCTTTTAAAAAATTTCATTTTAATCATTTGGAATCATAATTCTTTTTTTTTTTTAAGGATTTTATTTATTCATTCATGAAAAACATAGAGAGAGAAGCAGTGACATAGGCAGAGGGAGAAGCAGGCTCCATTCAGGGAGCCCGATGTGGGACTTGATCTCCAGACTCCGGGATCTAAGCCTAAGGCAGACGCTCAACTGCTGAGCCATGAGGTGTCCCTGGAATCATAATTTTTTTCATGATCAAATCATCTCATCTTTGACCAATGGGAGCCTCTTCCAGCTGGCTCATGGTTTTTTGTTTTTTTGATGTGTTCCCATTATTAGGTTTTGATAACATCTTTGCTTTCTGGTACAACAAGCTGTTCCAAGCTCATCTGGTATATTTTCTGCCGCACACTTGGATTAGACTCAGTGCCTTGGAATGAGAAATGATATTCAATTTTAGCTCTTCAAATGGGTGTATAGTGGTATTTCATTGTGGTTTTAACTTGCATTCCACTGATAAATAATGATTGTGAGCATCTTTTTGTGTGCTGATTGACATGTATCTTTGGTGAAAGTTTCTGTTCAAATCTTTCACCCATTTAAAAAAGTTGGGTTATGTTTTTATTATTAAGTTGTAAAGATTTCTTTTTTTTATATATTGTGAATACAAGTCTTTTAACAGATATATGTATTGTGATATTTCTCCCAATTTGTGGCTTGCCATTTAATTTCCCTATTGTATTTTTTCAAAGAGCAGAAGTTTTATGTTTTCATGAAGTCCAAATTATCAATTATTATTTTAACTCTTCTGCTTTTTTATGTCCAAAGATATCTTCCACTATCCCAAAGTTGTAAAGACTTTTCCCCTCATGTTTTCTAAAAATTTTATGGTTTGAACTGTTGCCTTTAATTTTGAGTTAATTTTTTTGTGTATGGTGTGAGGTAAGAATTGAGGTTCATTTTTTCCGTTTTCACATCATTTGTTTAAAAGACTGTTTTTTCTCCTTCATTGAATTACTTTGGCATCATTTTTGAAAATAAGTTGATCACATATGGATGGGTCTATCTCTGGACTCTATTCTGTTGCATTGATTTATATGTACATCCTTATGCTAAGGATTGCCTTGATTATGCTCACTTTATGGGAATTTTTGAAATGAAACAGAAGTCTTTGATCTCTGTTTTTCTTTTTCAAAATTGTTAGGTTCTTTGAATCTCTATTTTAGTTTTAGCTTGACAATATCTACAAAAGAGATTCCGGAAATTCTTTTTTTTTTTTTTTTTTTTTTTTTGATTCCGGAAATTCTTATTGGAATTGCATTGAATCTATAGATCAACTTGGGGGGCACTGACATTTTCACAGTATTGATCATTGCCATCTATAAGCATGGTGTACCTTTCCTTTTATTTAGATATTCTTTAATTTCTCTCAGCAATGTTTTGTGGTTTCAGTGTATGGGTCTCATACATACTTTGTTAAAATAAGTATTTAATGTTTTAGATATTACTGTAATTGTATTTTAAATTTCAGTTTCTAGTTGTTTATTATTAATATATAGAAATAAAATTGACTTTTGTATAATAACCTTATATCCTATGACTTTGCCAAACTCACTTTAGCTTTAATTACTTTCTTCTGGATGAGGAATGATATTTAAAGACCACAATCTAGATTTTAGGAATGTTTACTGCTGCTGGACTGTCATTGTTTCTAGGGCTTTTCTTTGGATAGCACCAAGAAGAAATCATGTGGATATACTGATATCCTTGGTTTTAGATTACTGGATTTTTACTTAAAACCTTTGGTTTAATTTATTGTAGGTCTTTTCTCATTTTGAGAACCCTGGTTCTTAACATTATTAGCATGATTGCTTGTTTTAGCCAACAATATAAAAATATTAGTATCAGAGTATCAATCTTAATAGCATTACTAATAAGAACATAGAATGAAGTTCAAGATTTTTTTGCAGTTCTTTTTACCCTTAGCATATCCCACTGAGGATATTCTTTTTTCTTCCTTTCTTCCTTTCTTTCTTTCTTTCTCTTTCTTTCTTTCTTTCTTTCTTTCTTTCTTTCTTTCTTTCTTTCTTTCTTTCTTTCTTTCTTTCTTTTTTAAGATTTTATTTATTTATTCATGAGACACAGAGAGAGAGAGGCAGAGACACAGGCTCCCTGCAGGGAGCCTGATGTGGGACTCGATCCCACAACTCCAGGATCATGGCCTGGGTCAAAGGCAGACGCTCAACCGCTGAGCCACCCAGGTGTCCCCCACTGAGGATATTCAATCAAGAACCTATATAACATAATTAGATTAATTTGTTTTCATTTAAGTTTCTAGATGTTAATTTTAATTTAATTTATTATTACATAAACATTTTTATTACCCAAGGTTAAGACTAAATAACTGCATTTAGACAAGTCTCATTTCCATCACTGTCCCATCCATCCTAGTTCCTTATGGGTAATTGTTTACATCAGTATTTCACTAAATCTCCATTGGTTCATGCTGCAAATACAAGCAAAAATACCAATTTTTTGGTTTATTTACACTTGTATCTTTGAGATAGACTGCTAGAAATGGGAATATTGGGCTAAAAGGCAAATGCATTTGTAACTATTGATAAATTTGCCCTTTTAAAGACTGAACTATTTTGCATTCCCACCAGAAATGTACAAGAGCCTAGTTTTCCCAAAATCTCACTGAGTATATTGTCAAATTTTGAAGTTTTGCCAACAAGTGGGTAAGAAATGTTACTTCAATAAGGACTTTAATTTATATTTTATAATACATTTTTAATGATTATTTTTTCTGGAATATTGCTAATGCTACAGATCTTGCCATTTCACAGATACTGCTGATCCTTAGAAATGGAAATAATTTTATTATATGAATTTGACATTAGTTATCTTCTCTGTTGAATTCTTGGTCAATAATCAATGACATCTGAATTACATATTAATTAATGTAAATTCAGAGACAGGATATCTATATCATGCATTAGCTAAACCCTTATTTCCTTTCCTCCTTTTTTTTTTTGCCATATGATCTATGATTATTTGACCAATAATTAATGCTTTCCTCATTAGCTGACTAAGCAGTCAGCAAAAAACGTAATGGAAACAACTCAGTCAGTGTCACTATTTGCCTGTCATTCAGCATTACAGTTAGTTACAGAGTAAATTTTTCCCTAGATCATTGATCTTAACAATGGATGTTAATTCTCTACCACCTTGGAAAACTGAGCATTGTCTGCAAGTTACACTTTTGCTGATAACATATGCTTTAACAGATACCTGGTAAGTGGAATGAGAAAATGGTGGTTTGTGTGAGTTTGCATTTCTCAACTGTTTTTCATGCCTCTGTTCATACTTGTAATTGAGACTCTTGGGTTAAAAAGACAAACAATTACTGTTAGGAAAGTGTGATAGGTAAGTTGGACAAAGAACAAAGCCTCAATCACAACTGTTGGAAATATTGACATCTGCATAACAGTTTTCTTATTAATGACATTTATCACCAGCTCTCGTGTTTTTTGATGTACATTAATGATCCGTTAATCAGATAATCCCCAGTGTTTGCCAGAGAAATATCAGACTCTGAAAACCTAACTGGTAAGATGCAAAAACTTGCAGCAAGTGGTATATATATATAGGGTGCTCCCATTGGCTTTCCCTCTGCTAGATTAAGGGCAGCTCTAGTTGTAGCCCTTGCTTATGTGAAATGATAGGGGCACTTTCTGGGAGGCAGGAGCACTGGTTTACTAAAGCTGTCATGGTCTGAATGTTAGCTCTTTAATTTCTTTTGAAGTCTCCTGTAAGAGTTTCCTCATTGAAACTTTTGCTTTAGACTGTCAGGGCTTGAGGACAGAGATCATATCCTATATGCCTTTAATCTCTACATGGGACTCATATTTCTTCCCAGATCGGGGGATGCTGAAGCCTTGGAATTTTTGTGTCCTTGTCCAGTAGTTATTGCCCCCACACACAACTGTTTGGGGAGAACTAGTGCACTCCATGAGGGCAGGGATTACATCTGTTTTGCCTATTATTGTATCTCCAGCACTTAGAACAACGTTTTGCACATAACAGATGCTCACTTTGTTGAAGGAATTATCTTTCCTTCCATTAGTGGCTGAGTGTCACAGCCTTGCTCTAGGTTTGCAATCTCCAAGTCAATGAAAAGTCAATCTGGCTGGCTCAGGACCCCCAACATCTCACATGGGTAGAATCTGAAGTTGATCTGTTTAACTGAGCCCAGAGTAAAGTTCAGAGGTATGGCTTTTGCTCTTCTCCCTCTGTCACTACACGTCTTATTATTTTATTTTATTTTTAAAAACTATTTGTTTTTCACTACATGTCTTATGTGTATGATTTGATTGAGTGGGATCTTTCTGAAATGTTACTGGGATTTGAGTCCTACCATTAACCAGCTCATTTGGTGATAGATGAGATCCCCTGCAGAGCTGTAGCTTGCTTTCTCTTTTCTTCTGAGGTAGTTGGCTTCAGTTTCCAGAAGCCCTAGCTTTGTGCTGTGTCCTGGCTATCTCTGAATCCATAATGATGCCATGATGTTATTTTATTATTTTTAAAAAGTTTTTATTTATGCTTGAGAGACACACATAGAGAGAGGCAGAGACATAGGCAGAGAGAGAGAAGCAGTCTCCCTGCAGAGAGCCTGATGTGGGACTTGATCCCAGGACTCCAGGATCATGACTTGAGCCAAAGGTAGACACTCAACCACTGAGCCACCCAGGTGCTCCAGTGCCATGATTTTAACAGTAAGTTTTGCCAGTACCAAAAAAAAAAAAAGTTTTGCCAGTACCCACTAATACTTATTCTGAGGTCCCTACCTATCAGAATGGATTCTTTAATACTGATTCCATCCTGGATCATACATGAATCAATGCCCTCCCAACACACACACACACACACACACACAAACACACACACTTTTGGACTTAAATTTTAAAACACTTTGGGGATTCGTTCTATTACAAATATGCTATCTTAGTCACAGCTCATTCATTCCTGGGGCTTACATTCATCTCCCTGTCAGTTCACCGTTGGATTCCCAGCAGATCTCAAGGCCAGGGCTATATATGGTTATAAGAAAAGCTCCTTTCTTCAGCAGTGCACAAGGACTTCTGGGGGTAAGTAGCAAAAAGATAGCCTGACTTTATTGCTTCAATTCACCCTTATCTGTCCACTTCTTTGAAACAGAAATGTCTTGCTTTCCCTTCCTAAGGCACACAACTTACATATTATTAAAAATAAAAATCAAAGTGTTCCTATGCTTTTGTTCCATTGGCTAGTAATTTAAAGTGGATACGTGAGCCAATTCTGACAAATGAGATGGAAGTGGAACTGACCTGTGGGGGGCTTCTTTCCCCCAAAATAAGATGAAGGCATCTACCTATTTTTATTGGCTTGAACTGGGGAAGCAGCCCTCCTGCAACCTTGAGTTGACAAGTGTGAGGACAAGAGCCAACACACTTAAGCATAGCACAGCAACAAGAGAAATGAGTCCCTTTTGAATATTTTGCAGGTGGACTTATGCCAGCAACAGCCTACCTCTGGGCTCTTTTTGGGGGGGAGGGGAATTGATCTATTACTTGTTTAAGCCTGAGGTTGGATTTTCTTTCACTTGCAAAAGCATGGATTCTGACTTGGAGTTAATTTTCTCTTTTTAGAACATCATACTGGTCTTATTTCTAGCTATTATTCTCATCTGATGCTTCCTGGGACCTCACATTCACACATTCCTGGCCTATCCCTCCCTTGGAATTTTATTTTTCTTTGTGTCCTAAATGTATACTTTCCCTGTCCACCACTGGATGTCCCCCCTACACTTTTCTCTAAAGGCTAAATAAGACTAGTCCACTTCAATATAAATATTATATATATTTTAATGTGGGAAATGATGATTTATGGAGGACCGACTACATGTCAGGCAACCATTCCAGGTATGTCGGGCATCCAGTTACCTCACTGACTCTTCAGAGAGTTGCAAACAAAAGTGATGGCTGTGAATAGAGTCAAGCACTCCAGCTCTTTAAGCAGAAAGGGATTGGTTTCCTGGTACAGGGTAGCTTACAGGATTTCTGAGAGTGCCAGGGACTCAGGTTAGGTGCTGCACAGCTTACTTAAAGAAACACTGGAGCACACTATGGACTGTCAGCACAGAACCCCCACTGCTCCCTGCGCATGGAAGCTCTGGGCTCCTGTGACACTGGAGCACGACCAGTGGAACTTTCGCCATAGCAGCCCTGAAGGAATCCTGTGCCTGCACTACGAGAGTCCACGGGTCCCTGGGCAGCTGCCTCTCCATGGGACTTTTTTCACCTTCCAAGGAGTCTTCCAAACTTGCTTGGCAAAACCTGGCCACATACACATGGATATGGAACAGTGGCCACAGGGGAGTCTAAAAAGCTGAGTTCTTCATTTTCCAGCATCTTGAGTGTAGCATGGCAAGCTACAAAGGCTTGCAACTGGCGTTGAATGAGCCAATAGGAGGACCTGATTCAGACTTCCTTAAAGAAAGATGTTTCTTTACAGGGGAGCTAGTTAACTGGCTCATTGTCACAAGGCAGAGAGAACAAATGGATTGTAATTCAGTGGCATCTCCAGAACAGGAGTAGTGGTAGAATGATTGAGGTGGAATTTCCAGAATGAGGAACGTCGTGAATGAAGGATGCCTCTGTTGGCTGAGAGAGGGAAATAGTGGCTTCTTGCCATAGGCTGAGGAGTTATTCCTGAAATTTCTTTTAGGTAGCTCCATAAATAAACATTAAAATATTCACACACTTCTTTAAATAAGACGATGGCCTGCTTTAAAGAAATTAAATCCTTAAAAGTTTTGTTTTAACCCATTTTAAATGTACTTCTGGAGGTAAATGGCCAGATGAAACCTTCCTTCTGCTCCTATGTGAGTATATGGGGAAAGCCAGCCTGTGGGACGTCCCTTCTATGTTGCTGTGACCTAAGTGAAATGTTGAATAAAAGCCCTTCTAGCTGGTTATGGAAAGTCTTAATGAACTGAAAGGCTGGAGGAATGCTGTCTAACTGCTCTTATATGCATCACCTTAATAATGGACACATTTTTAATATCTTAAAAATAGAAACAACCCTGTAATTTTCTTCATTAATTATTCTGTGCTACATTGTTAGGGTTTTCTTTTTCTTTCTTTCTTTCTTTCTTTCTTTCTTTCTTTCTTTCTTTCTTTCTTCTTTCTTTCTTTTTCTTTTCTTTTCTCTGTGTGTGTGTGTTTCAAAAGTATTTCAGGGATTTTATTTATTTTTATTTTTTTATTTTTTATTTTTTTTAATTTTTATTTATTTATGATAGTCACACAGAGAGAGAGAGAGAGAGAGGCAGAGACACAGGCAGGGGGAGAAGCAGGCTCCATGCACCGGGAGCCCGACGTGGGATTCGATCCCGGGTCTCCAGGATCGCGCCCTGGGCCAAAGGCAGGCGCTAAACCGCTGCGCCACCCAGGGATCCCAGGGATTTTATTTTTTATAAAATTTTTTTACTTCATGTATTAAAATGTATACCAGGGCAAAAAACAAATCGTGACCTGTATCATAAATACAAAACTAACAAGTTTTCAAAACATACAAGACACATACAATGTAAAAAAAAGTCTTTGGGCAGCCCGGGTGGGCTCAGCGATTTAGCGCCGCCTTCAGCCCAGGGTGTGGTCCTGGAGACTCAGGATCGATTCCCCCGTCGGGCTCCCTGCATGGAGCCTGCTTCTCCCTCTGCCTGGGTCTCTGCCTCTCTCTCTGTGTCTCTCATGAATAAATAAACAAAATCTTTTAAAAAATCTTTATATGTACAAAATGCAATGTAATTTGCATTACCTTTCAATGGCAATGTTCATTAATTTAGTAGCACCAGCTAGCTGACAGGTTGTCCAAGAGGCTGTCAAGGGCATTGACAAGTGACGAGGATATTGCTTCTCCTGAAGGATCTGGGGGGCTTTTCACCCCCACTCACAGGGTACTGACAGCTGAGAATGTCAATCCACTGGCAGGGAGTCTCCAAGTGGCAGATTGAACATTTCCTGCTGCTGCCAGAAACCCAATACTGCAGAGTGAAGCTCTTCTTTGCATTCAGCACCCCTCACCCCCATTCATTTTCAGAGCCTGTTTTTCTTTTGACAACACCTCTCAGAACTGTGACAAGTGTACAAATGAACTGTCTATTCCTATCTTGCTGTACAGCAACATGTCTACTATCTTAAATCCTCAAACATAGCAGCTTCTAGTTCATTTTCTTGATGTCTTCATTATGGTAGCTGTACCGGGGGTTATCAAATCAAATTTTCATTAGTGAACATATCAAAAGACAAAGTACGTCTCTCTGCAGGATTGCGTAGCTTTCATAAAGTTTACGATGAACTTACTTTAAATGAATAATGGTTTTCTCAGCAACATCACCTTACAAATGGGGAATTTCATGCTTATAAAAAAACTAGTCTCATTATGTAAGTAAAGACACTCAACAGAATGCAGCAGATTAAGAAAAAAAAACTTAAAGGAAAAAGGAACATCATTCATAATTTTAGCACATTTCAGCACAGATATCAGATTCAGTGTTTGTTGGACTGAAAATCATATTATTTAAACATTAATTCTTCTAGGTCCTTAGGCCCAGTAAATAGGTAAACCTAGTAAATAGTAAACCATTTTACAATGTCAGGTCTGTTGCTTTCAGCCATTTTTTGCAAAAGGATTTTGCTGTTTGCTCATCAGTTTAGTATATTTTGCTGAAGACTTCTGTTTGACAGTAGATCTCACTACTTTCAGACTATCTGATCGACAAGAGGCTTAACTGGTGTTTGAGTTTTATCCTATTGTTTGTGAGCCTGGGACTGAATCTTATCTCCAGAACCAGGCCTGCTGCCTGAGCCATCATACATTGTCAGTACCAGAGTGAGTTGACC